>NC_080412.1:4971500-5281750 GCF_030265065.1 Corythoichthys intestinalis
ATGTTCCCGAGCAGTGACAGTTTGTCATCTCAGTGTTTAGTCTTTTTAAAGCTCTCGCAGGGCGGGCTGTGGGCCGTAAGAAGGGTGTGAAGAAGGAAGAAGAAGGCTACGTTCATACTACAGGTCTTAATGCACGAATCCGATTTTTTGTCATATCCGTTTTTTTGGCGTGCCCGTTCAGACTGCCTTTATCCATTGAGACCGTTCAAGTATTACGCATGCGCACTAATTCGCAGTCCGACACGCGCTAAGCAGGAAGACCCGCATGCGCAGAACCATCAAAACAAATGACAGACGTCATCCGTCATTCCAGGGATATCATATTTTGCTTTTCAAAAGGTGGACACAAATAACAGACATAAATAATCCCCGTTTAGGCTTATATTCAAAGTTTATATGGATCGATAGCATGCACGCACTGTCCGTGCACGTCACACACACATACGGGCAGTTTGTCCCGACTCTCGGCCGTGGAGGCAATGTTGAAATATTGCTCACTTGGAACAGAGAGAAAACTGAGCATTCTCAGGCTTATCCTCAACCCATTTTTATTTTTTATGACTGTTGTCAAGCTCAGCCCTTCCTCAAAAGCCGTGTCCACCGCAAGCTAGGCGCTAATAACGCACAGGTGCATCGCTACGGTAACGACTCTCTCGCTATTTGATGACGTAATTGCTGCATTAAATCCGATTTGCGGGACTGTACAGTACAGACCGCCGCGACAGTCTGGAAAAATGTGGCCCAGATCGGATTCAGACCACATACGAAAGTGACCCAGATCGGATTTGAAATGGTCCCGTTCTATGAGACTTGTCACGTTCAGACAGTCAAGTTAATGCCTCACTCGAGTCGGAAAAACACAAAAAAATCGGATTCGTGCATTAAGACCTGTAGTATGAACGTAGCCGAAGGGTGTGTGTGGGATTATTGTCTTTTGTTGATTGGAGGAGGATTTGGGAGTTACTGTTGTCCGGGCAACGAGGATGTGTATTCTTCCCCCTCAGCGTCAAAGAGGGCTCATGGAGTCTTGTCAGTTGTTATCACTTGAATATCTGGCGTTCTCTGATACAACTTGTTTTAGGACAAAACGCCCAGCTCTTTGTCCTGGAGTGCCTGGGAGAACTGATTGCGAGAGTTGGTGCGTCAATCTTGCTCGTTGGGCTTCTGTGATAAGATGGCGTTGTGTATCTTTTATTCTTCTTTTCATTAAACTATTGTATAAGTGCTATTTATTTTATATTAGGTGTGCTATATTAATACAAACGGTCCTACAGTAAATATGAGAAATATGATGAAAATATATATATATATGTATATATATATAATATATATATATATAGGCGGCACGGTGGCTGAATGGTTAGCACGTCTGCCTCACAGTTCTGAGATCAAGGGTTCAATCCCGGGCTTCGGCCTTCCTGTGTGGAGTTTGCATGTTCTCCCCCTGCCTGCGTGGGTTTCCTCCGGGGACTCCGGTTTCCTCCCACATCCCAAAAACATGCATGGTAGGCTGATTGAACACTCTAAATTGTCCGTAGGTATGAGTGTGTGCGTGAATGGTTGTATGTCTCCTTGTGCCCTGTGATTGGCTGGCAACCAGTTCAGGGTGTCCCCTGCCTACTGCCCATAGTTCGCTGGGATAGGCTCCAGCACCTCCGCGACCCTCGTGAGGAAGAAGCGGCATGGAAAATGAATGAATGAATGAATGAATGAATATATATATATATATATATAATGCAGACCCATAGAAATGTAGTCCAGTCAATACACATACACACAGTAGACTATGTGCCAACTAAACATTTTTTATAAATTACTATCACGACAATTGTCTTGACAAATTGTTATTCCCATTCAATTGATGTTCTCATTCAATGTTCTAGATTGCACAAAACAAAAACCGAAATAAACTGACAAACTATTCAATCAGCATGTTTCCAAACGTAGCAGTTCAGAACTACGTTTCCCATAATGCCTAGCGCGGTTTAGCTTACTGATAGCTAGCTGAGGCAAAATCAAACGTTGCTATAAAAGTTTACAATCATCGGCAGTGCGCCGATGCGACACCAAACGGGATTTTACAGTCAAAGCTCCGACAGAAGTCAACAGTTGCCATTATATACGTATTTATCATTAAAAAAAAAAAAAACTTCAGGCATTGTGGCCAAATCGTCAACCCAGTAGATGGCGGTAATGCCTCATGATAGGGGTAAACTGCCAACAAAAACAAGAAGAACTACTACTTCCCTCCATTCTCGTTGGAGCCATGTCAACTGCTGCCACCCAGCGGTCGGAGGGATTCTCTTCAAATTGGTCCCGTGAAAAATCATAAAAAACGGACATTTTTATGAATTTATAAAACCCGCCCGGACCACGAGGACACTACGTGAAAGTAGGACTTGTCCGGGCAAAAGAGGACGTTTGGTCACCCTAATATACATATATATATATATGTATATATATTTTTTGAGTGAAAGCAGTGAATTAGTCTTTTTTTTATACTCTAGTTACATCTGAGATGCAATTGTTGGCTGTTTTCAACAATATACATCGGAAATAAAGACATTGATTGACTGAAAACGGTTCAAGATTAGATGAAATGTCTTGTTTTCTCATGTATATTCATAATTGCTCTTCACCTAAAAATATAATTGTTTTATCCGATTACTCGATTAATCAATAGAATTTTCAGTCGATTACTCGATTACGAAAATATTCGATAGCTGCAGCCCTAAAGATGACCACTGCTTTACTGAAGAGGCTGAGGGTAAAGGTGATTGACTGGCCAAGCATGTCTCCAGACTTGAACCCAATATTTGGGGGATCCTCAAGCGGAAAGTGGAGGTGCGCAAAGTCTCAAATATCTGGCAGCTCCGCAACGTCGTCATGGAGGAGTGGAAGAGCATTCCAGTGGCAACCTGTGAAGCTCTAGTCAACTCCATGCCCAGGAGAGTAAAGGTAGTTCTGGATAATACATGTTGTACTGTATGCTAATATTGACAACTTTCACAGAGGGGTGTACTCACTTTTGTTTGCAGGGGTTTAGATATGAATGGCTATGATTATTTTTGAGGGGAAAATAAATCAACTCTATTATATAAGCTGCACACAGACAACTTTTCATTGTGTCAAAGTGTCAGTGTTGTCCCATGAAAAGATATACTTAAATATCTGCAGAAATGCGAGGGGTGTACTCACTTTTGTTATACACTGCATAATCGCATGGGGTCTAGATCCACCGCTTTTGTACCAAAATTTTCCCAAATTTTTAATTGCATCTTGAAATGTGCTGTAATTTGCAGTTCTAGCAACAAAAAAAAACTTCCAACTTTGTTTTGTCATCATTAGGGTCCACACAAAGGAAAGCGCGTGGACGTCGCCTACGAGGATTTTTCTAAACGGGCTTGAACATTTTAAATTTTCTTTATGCTTTGAGGAGTTCTACTATGTCAGAGTTCTTGACTCTAAAAACTTTACATTTGACTTCCAACAAATGCAACGTAATGGAGCGAATAAAATTATATTCAGTCCGTTTTTTGTCTATTTTGTTAGTTATTGCAGAGGTTGTGCACGGACCAACGGTAGATGTTAGAGCCGTGTCGTTTGTCTCGTCTGTCGTCCTTCTGCCGGCCCCTGGTGAGCACAACCAGCAGGTGGTAAAAATGAATCTCTTACAGTTGTCTCATTGTAAGGGGTGGGGGGTGAAGGTGACTTGCAGCTTTACCATGGAGGTGAAGGGCAACATCAGCACCTTCGTGTATGTTTGAAAATATACGCTTCAGGTCTTTGGGAGAAGGGACCTGCAGTAAGGGACCACACCCAACTTTGAAAGTCAAACAATATATCTGTGCATTTGTTTTGTTAATAACCTGAGCAGACAATAAATTTTTGTGAGCATTGCAAATTTTCACTGTGTTTCAATGTATGGCCAAAGCCTCTCACTAATCCTGTGACTTATTGCGCCACTTCATCTAAGTTACCCTAAAATGAAAACATCCAGTCCGTGGACCGGTGATGAGTACTGGTTTTAATTTATCTATTTTTTTTACTTTTTAAAAAAATTTTTTAAACCTGTCCTCTTCAGCTGTTTGACACGGAGAATGGAAGTCTACAGTTGTGGTCAAAAGTTTACATACACTTGTGAAGAACATAATGTCATGGCTCTCTTGAGTTTCCAGTTATTTCTACAACTCTGATTTTTCTCCGATAGAGTGATTGAAACAGATACTTCTTTGTCACAAAAAAAACATTCAAGTTTGGTTCTTTTATGACTTTATTATGGGTTAACAGAAAAAGTGATCAAATCTGCTGGGTCAAAAATATGCATACATGGATCTGAAAAAGCGAATCATTGACTTGAACAAGTCAGGAAAGTCACTTGGAGCCATTTCAAAGCAGCTGCAGGTCCCAAGAGCAACAGTGCAAACAATTGTTTGTAAGTATAAAGTGCATGGCACTGTTTTGTCACTGCCACGATCAGGAAGAAAACGCAAGCTATCACCTGCTGCTGAGAGAAAATTGGTCAGGAGGGTGAAGATTCAACCAAGAAACACCAAAAAGCAGATCTGCCAAGTATTAGAAGCTGCCGGAACACAGGTGTCAGTGTCCACAGTCAAGCGTGTTTTGCATCTCCATGGACTGAGAGGCTGCCGTGCAAGAAGGAAGCCCTTGCTCCAAAAGCGGCACCTTAAGGCTCGACTGAATTTTGCTGCTGATCACATGGACAAAGATAAGACCTTCTGGAGGAAAGTTCTGTGGTCAGTTGAAACAAAAACCGAGCTGTTTGGCCACAATGCCCAGCAATATGTTTGGAGGAGAAAAGGTGAGGCCTTTAACCCCAAGTACACCATGCCTTCCGTCAAGCACGGTGGTGGTAGTATTATTCTGTGGGGCTGTTTTGATTCCAATGGAACTGGTGCTTTACAGAGAGTAAATGGGATAATGAAGAAGGAGGATTACCTTCAAATTCTTCAAGATAACCTAACGTCATCAGCCCGAAGATGGGGTCTTGGGCGCAGTTGGGTGTTCCAACAGGGCAATGACCCCAAACACACATCAAAAGTGGTAATGGAATGGCTAAATCAGGCTAGAATTAAGGTTTTCGTATAGCCTTCCCAAAGTCCTGACTTAAACCCCATTGAGAACTTGTGGACAATGCTGAAGAAACAAGTCAATGTCAGAAAGCCATCAAATTCAACTGAACTGCACCAATTCTGTCAAGAGGAGTGGTCAAAGATTCAACCAGAAGCTTGCCAGAAGCTTGTGGATGGCTACCAAAAGCGCCTAATTGAAGTGAAAATGGCCAAGGGACATGTTACCAAATATTAGCGCTGCTGTATGTATATTTTTGACCCAGCAGATTCGATCACTTTTTTCTGTTCACCCATAATAAAGTCATAAAAGAACCAAACTTCATGAATGTTTTTTGTGACAAAGAAGTATCTGTTCCAATCACTCTATCAAAGAAAAATCAGAGTTGTAGAAATAACTGGAAACTCAAGAGAGCCATGACATTATGTTCTTCACAAGTGTATGTAAACTTTTGACCACAACTGTAAGTGCCTCGTTGGTCTCTGAACAGTTTAAATGCTTCACATTGAGAGTATGACAAACTCCCATTGTGATCATTCAACATAACTCCTTCATTATGATAAAGCAGCGAACAGGAAGGGGTTATGGGACAACAGAAAAAAAGAAACACAAAACAAAAGAAAAACAAATACATAGAACGCCTACACTAACTATTATGATGTTGGTACTATTGTCATCTAGATGTATTTCCGGTTGACACCATGTGGGGGGCCTGTTGACCAGGAAAAGAAGGGGAGTGGGATGGGGGAGTCTATAAGCTAAGTGATTGGGAGGGGTAGAGTGTACACAAATCAGCTCTGTTATCTAGAACCCAGTAGTCGTGTGAATCCCTTGTGAGTGTAATCCCGTTTGCAGCCGCCCCGTCGCCAAACCAGGCACCGGCACCACCCCACCCGAGCACGCCCAATCACATCCAGCCACACGCAAACCCCACCAAACATGCGACAGCCACGCAGACGAGCAGAGACGCCGTGCGGGCGCCAACCCAGGGCCACAGTCCCCATCCATCCAGCCTGGGGAGGGAGTGCGGAAGGGGGAGGGGCAGAGCAGCCCATCCCTCCTCCCGCAGCCCAGTGAAGGAGCCATCGTCACCCCCCCGGGATCCAGGGTGGTCCCCCGGCCCACCCACGCTTCCATCAACCAGCCTAAGGGATGGGAAGAGGGGACGCATCACCAATAAACCCTACAATTATTAAGTGAATTATTTTCATTATAGTCAGACTTACATTTACCCCGTTCGCTTGCGAAATGTGCCGGTCCACTTTTTTCCCTCAAACACACGTTTGATTAGCTGACTCCTTCAAAGAGGAGGGACAGTAGATTTTTTTTTTTTTTTCGACCAGCAGCAGCAGCCACTGTAAGTAATGTAAAAAGACAATGTCAATGTTTTGGAGGTGGAGTAAACACCATTAATTTTGCTACTGGAAGTTTGACCTACATCGGAGTTAGCATAACATTAAACTGTGTGAACTTGCTAACCTGCAAAACTACTGCAGTCCGCCTCCATAAGGAAAAACGAAGAGAAGCTAGCCGTCCCTTATTTGGAACATTGTCTGCGTTATGTGCATTACGGTAATGCAAGTCCCGTTATTAGAAGAAGAAAAAGAAAAAAAAAACGGGGAGCTATCCAAGAATGGGTCCACTTCAGGGGGACACTGACATGAACATGAACTGACATGAAAAAAAAAATCTGTGAAATGAAATCACACACTTTCGTTCGAGTTTTGGTGTAGTGTACACCTCAGATGTAGGCCAGTGCTTGGATACTGTCTGTAACTCGATTTTTTTTTCATAATTTTTTTCCCCAAATCACTTTTATATTGCAATACATTAGTTTGAGTCTAGAGGTGCTCCAGTGTCCCCAAGAAGTGGACTCATTCTTGGATAGCTCATTGTTTTTTTTTTGATAAAATTTGCACTTGAAAATGTTTCCATACTAGTGTTTGAAAACAAAGGTTTGACTCGAACGCTTAATCACCTGTACCAATACACATGAAAGATTAAGTCAATACATATTTATTTTGAATTGATCATTTAGCCTATCAATTAATTGGTTCATATTTGTGAGAAATGTAGCCCTGACCCCTGTTCAATAATCTGGTTGGTCTAACTAATATCGTCCCTACCAATTTTGAGACCAAACCTACGCCCTCGTTAAAAACCCTTAAAGAAATAAAACCTCTGGATGTTGCAGCACCCAATTAACTTCTGTATTCAAGTTGCGCTCAAGTAAGTTCCGTGTCATATTTTGGATCCACCTGAACATTTGTAAAGCGTCATCTGGTCGTCTCGAATCCAGAGTGTAAGAGTCTTATCGATGTATTAAATCATTTGAATTGACTCATCATCATCGGGCAGTTAGCCTGAAGTGTTAGATCTATGGAGGACCAAAGCTTCCAAAACTGAAAATAAATAAGTTTCCAAGGTACTTCCGCTTTCCTTCCATATGTCTGCCTACAACTTCCGTTTTCAATTTTTTTACCTTACCTACCTTACCTTTTTGACTTAAATTGCGCTGGAGTGGCATCACTCTCTAAAAACCCTGAAAAAACACAATTTAGAAATACAGCATCCTTCTGCCATTACGACATGGGAAGAAAACATAAAGGAGTGGCCGAGTGTGACCACAAGGAAAATCACAGAGCTGCCAACTTTTAGAAAAACCTTGGAGTGAGATTTTTTTGGGTGTGACCAAAATTTGGCCCCGTGAGAAATAGGATGTGTGGCGTGTGTGCGTGAGAAAACGGGCTATTGCGTGTGTCTCACGTGAGACACACGCAATAGCTAATGATGGACTATGTAGCCTATTTGGTTGACCAACGTTACTAACCGTTATGTATGGTGACCAGTGTTGGGCACGTTACTTTAAAAAAGTAATTAGTTACATTACTCACTACTTATTCCAAAAAGTAACTGAGTTAGTAACTGCACCGCCGAGCTGGTGTTAAAGTCCGCGCAAGTTGATTCGGTCTTCACATTTTTTCCTCCCGAGTCCTTTGTTTCCGGAAACGTATGAAGAAAACATCCTTCATGTGTCGTAATGTCTAGAGTTGTTTCTACAAGTTCCAAAAAAGCAATTCGTGATCGGCATGTTCGTTTTTGAAAGATTACCGGAGAAAAGTAGCACTTTTTACGTTGGGTCTATGCGAGGGCGGGTCTATAATGTCCCACTTCGGCTTTACTTCCACTTTACGATGCGACGTCACGGTCTAAAAATAGCCTGCGTGCGGTACGCCATTCACGTCACCTTCAAAGCGTCTGCCGTCCTCAAGATGGAAGCAGAATTATTGCTGGCTGACAGTGGGAGATGGGAACGAGGCTAGCATCAGGTGTAGCAAACACAGAAACGTGACCAAACTTTGGAAAGCATTGTCTAATTGAATGAGCAGGGACAAACAGCTTGGAGTCAGAAGTATGTGCGCTATTCTCGAACCTGAACCAAGTCTTGGATTACAAATCAACAGAGCAGAGAGTCGACTCGACACGGCTGGTTGTTTCTTCAATTTATTCAGAGTAAGTAACGCAACGCTTTTGACCGTCAGTAACGGTAACGGCGTTGTAACAGCGGAAAAAGTAATTAGTTAGATTACCCCGTTACTGAAAAAAATAACACCGTTACGTAACGGCATTATTTATAACGGCGTTACTCCCAACACTGATGGTGACGTTTAAGATAGAATCCCGTTTAGAATACTCGCTCAAAAGGTGCTCAGTAGGCGCAGGAAGCAGCGCTTTTTTTGTGGAAAAAAGTGTGAACATGGCTTAATACTAAATAAACAATGCTATATGAGCTGATGTTTTGAGCATGCATGCAGTAGGCAATACTACGAGGCTAACAAGGTGATCTCCTGCTGCTTGTTATGGGAACTGAGTTTACATTTACAACACAAAATCAAGTTCACAAGTACAAACACAAATTTCTTTCAAGATTCAAAGTTTAAAATAGTGGGTACTTAATTGACGATATATGTCACTAATTATAACATACCTAATCTCTGTAATCTTCAGATTGGACTTTCAGACAGACTTTCTTCAGAAATTCTTTCTCCATTCGAGTTTCATACCTGTCAACCCGAGGCCGTTGGCAATCTTACAAATAGTGACGTATGCCCTTACAAATTGGTGTATAATCTTACAACGTTGTATATAGCGTGCAATATAAAACAAAAATAAAACTCAATTTTTAAAATAATATGAATTTATTGGTAATATTGTAACATATAACCTGGACACAGCTACATCATGATATATATATATATATATATATGTTATAATTGTATGTAGCACTTATGGCAATTTCTATCATGTCTTGATGGCTGCACTTCATGGCACTTCAGCTCGCAATTCAGTTTGACTTGAAGGTAGTTCGTTAGTGTGTCCGACTGTAAATTAAAAAGTTCAATTGATAAAATTAACTGGACGACGCAATCTTTGAATCAGGAAACATTTCTTTTCTAATTCTGAGAAGTGATCAGCAATAGTTTCGGGCAAATTGTGTTCGGCAACAAATTGGCAGAATAAAATCTCCGCTTTCGTCACTTTTCATTCTGCAGACTTCGTCTTTACGACCAGTGTTGTTAATCTTACTTTTAAAAAGTAATTAATTAGTTAAAAATTACTTCTCCCAAAAAGTAATTGAGTAACTCAGTTACCTGAATGTAAGAGTAATTAATTATTTGGAAAAGTAGGCTAACTAGTGTTATTTTATGTTTTATATATATATTTTTTTCATCAAAAAACAAAAACATAGTAACATTTGCTATGTTTCAAACATAGCAAACAATTTTGGGAAGTTATTTATTTATTATTTCATTTCGACATGAGAGTTTTAAAACTTTCATCATTTAATGATAGATTAAAGTCAAGATTTTGCCATTTTAGGAGTATTTTAGATAAAAAGTTACTTAGGTTCGCTAGGAAGGTTCACTACAACAGAGCCTTTCTGAGAAGTGAACTGCTCTAAAATGGCGGCTGTTTACTAACGCGACTGAGTCTGTCATTTCGCATGTAGTTCTATATGCATGAGATACATAGGCATATATTGTAGGCTACAGTCAGGAAATATTGGAGCCACCTAGCCTAGCATTGCGTTTGCAACATCGTCACAACAAACACTTCGCTCTCAGTGTCTCTGATTTTTCTCGCGTCATTCAACCAACATAGAAACGGTGACAAAATCCAAACGGAGAAAAAAAACGTAATGCACGAAAAACGTACAGATCTTGAACGTACGGCGTACACATTTAAAAATCAGTGCTCACTTGTACAAATTAAGCCGAAACCGTACAACTTGACAGGTATGGAGTCTTCTTGAAGGTCTTCTTCTGTCGCAGTAGGATGTTTATGCAGTGAATAGGGTTACAGTGGTGAGTAGCGGCACCTACTGTCGGAGAGTTTGAAAAAGAAACGAAAGAGTCTCGGCCCAAAATCAGATTGTTTTTTTTTTGCGTGAGAAATTGGATGTGTGGCGTGTGTGCGTGAGAAAACAGGCAATTGCGTGATTCAGCGTGAGAGTTGGCAGCTCTGAGTAAAATATTATATTTTCATGACTATGGCAGTGGATGGAAACGCCATCAGGAAGCTCCGAGACATTCCCGGACCTGCACAGCCACAAAGTTGGATGTGTCCTCATACACAAACTCAGGAATTTTGTCTTCATGATGGCAGATGTAGAACCAAGCCAGTGCCTCAATGCGCCGTACCACAAACCATGGCTGCTGGTAACACCGAACGGAGGGAGACGTCCAAACTTGTGTCTGACACAGTGTTATGGAAGGTCTGTGTTCCAAAAATACGAAACCTAAGCGACTTGTTGCCTTTGCTATTGATATTACGATGATGACTGTAATTGTGATCTTTAATATTATTTACTACAACTACTGCTGCTAGCCTGTTGCCAATCAGTATGTGTCGTATGGCACAGTTATGTAAATGCAAGTGTTAAACGTTTTTTGTTTGTTGGTTTACACAAGGGAGTAGGTTTGCATTGGGACATAACTCTACCAACTTTTCAGGATGCTGAAATTGTCCCTACCAACTTTTAAGCGATCTTATTTGCATTATACAATGAGTTCAGCTATAAAGGTAATTTAGATTGTCTTCCCTTGTGTTGTTAGGATAGAATTGACCCTACCATTATTAAGTGAATTACTTTTATTATGTTCAGACTTATATTCACCCCTTTTCACTTGCTGAATGTGCCGTTCCATTTTTTTCCCCTCAAACCTATGTTTGATTGGCTGATGACGAGAACCCCCAAATTTACACAATCCCGACAGAAATACATGTCAATATGCCACTTCCTCCGCCCCCTTTGAAGAGGAGTGATATTAGAAGGGTTTTTTCTTTCGACTAGCAGCACTGTAAGTCATGTAAAAAGATGTCAATGTTGTGGTGGGAACATCCCACTAATTTTGCTACTGAAAGTCCGACCTGCATCAGAGTTAGCATAACATTAAACTGTGTGAACTTGCTAACCTGTAAAACTCGACTAGAAAGCTGCTTAGAGGTGTCTATATATATATATATATATATAAATTATTATAACTTGTACTAACATTTATCTTTTAAGAACTTGTCTTTTTATCCAAGGTTCCCTTTAAGTGATGTGTGTTATTCAGCGTGATGACATTTTTAGGTAAGAAATATATGGCGGAAAACACTCAAGTGACTTGACGTTCCGCTCTGAGACCCCCAATTTAGCGAACTTTCAAAATTGTCCGAAATGCATGTGTGATACATCATTGGAAAGCTTAAAATCTCAATTTTCTGGGGAAACAAAAATTTTGAACAGGAAGGCATTCAAAAAAAAAGTTTTAACAGCAAAACCCTAATTGGAGGCGAGAACACGTGAGAGCAGAATTAAAGACGCCGCGATTTTAACGAGATATTAGCACGTACTTACCTTGTTTCGATCCAAAAACTCCATGTAGCATCTATCACCGAGTGTCAAAACACAGCTGTGGATTTTTTTTTTAATTTTATGGGTTAAACATGGTGATATAACAAGGGTCGCGATACAGCAGGGGTGGGCAAACTATTCCACAAAGGGCCGCAGTGGGTGCAGGTTTTTGTTAATACCCATCATGAGGACAGCCTTTCACCAATCTGGTTTCTTACAAGCGCAATCAGTTGATTGCAGTCAGGTGCTTCTTGTTTCCACGGAAACCTCATTGGTTAAACTGTCTGTGCTGAATCAGTTGGAACAAAGACCCAATGCGGCCCTCGAGGACCGGTTTACCCACCCCTGCAATACAGCAATCACAGACAACAAGGAGTGGTTGAGATTTTCTTTTTCATATAGTTACCCTTTAAACGTTATTTTTCTTTTTTTGTTTGTTTTTGGATCGATTATTTATCATCTAACATATCGGAGGAAATGCGACAGTAACAAAAAAAAATACATTTAAGCAATAGTAATGAGGTAGATATCCGTGACTTTTACAGATGCCAAATTTTTCATTGTGACGTAATTCGTTTAAAAGTTTAAAATATGCGAGTGAATAATTTTTTAAAGGTGGTTTTTAAAAAAAAAAAAAAAGTTAAATAAAATTTAGACATCAATTAATGATTCTAAGCTAAAAATGACAGACATTTTGAATAATAAATATACTTACTTACCTTCTTTTTATGGCTAGGTTGAAACAAAAGTGGTTGCGAGACGTCTGTAAACGGGAGTTTTCAGGGTAACACGGACAAATTAAAAATAGTTCAGAGGCTTAGTGCGCCATGAATCTGCTATGGCAGCATATAGACATATTGTTCTATCAAGCACATGTATTTGGCTTTAAATACAGCAGTTTATTTTAAAGAGGGGTGCAAGAGGAGAAACTGCTTTTTCAGTCTTGTCTGTGTTTTCCGCCATATATATATGGCTGAAAACACTCAGGTGACTTGAAGTTCCGCTCCGAGACCCCCAATTTAGCCAACTTTAAAAATTGTCCGATATGCATGTGTGATACATCATTGGAAAGCTTAAAATCTCTATTTTCTGGGGGAAGAAAAATTTTGAACGGGAGGGCATTTTTTTTTTAAAAAGAATGTTTTTTAAACAGCAAAACCCCATCTGGAGGTGAGAGCACGCGAGAGCAGAATTACAGACGCCATGACTTTAATGAGATATTATTGCGTACTTACCTTGTTTCGATCCAAAAACTCCATGTAGCATGCATCACCGAGTGTCAAGACACAGCTGTGAATGGCCACAGCTGGATTTTGGGGGGATTTTATGGGTGAAATATGGTAATATAACAAGGGTCACGATGCAGAAATCACAGACATCAAGGAGTGGTCGAGATTTTCTTTTTCATATATTTACACTTTTAAATGTTTTTTTTCCGATTTTGTTTTGTTTGGATCAATTATTTATCATCTAACATATAGGAGAAAATGCGACAGTAACAAAAAAAATACAATTAAGCGATAGCTATGAGGTAGATATCCGTGTCTTTTTTACAAACGCCATTTTCTTCATTGTGACAAAATTTGTTTAAAATATGTGAGTGAAATTTTTTTTAAAGTCGATTTAAAAAAAAAAAAAAACCGAAATATGAGACATCAATTAATGATTCAATGCGAAAAACGACAGACACTTTGAATAATAAATATAATTAATTACCTTCGTCGATGGCTGGGTTGAAACAAAAGCGGTTGCGCGACATCTGTAAACGGGGGTTTTCAGGGTAAAATGGACAAATTAAAAATTGTTCCAGGGCTTAATACACCACGAATCTGCTATGGCACCATATAGACATGTTGTTCTATCAAAATCCACAGTTGTTGTGGCTTAAAATACAGCAGTTTCTTTTAAAGTGTTGTGCAAGAGCAGAAACAGCTTTTTCAGTCTTATCTGGGTTTTCCGCCATATACTGTAGATATATTGTCAATTAATTTCATTGCTGACAGTGCGTTCCGGGGTCATCAACATGTTTTGCCCCCCCACCCAAAAAAAAAAGTCAAACTCCACCTACGGTTATAGTGTGAAAAGGCCTTTCGCGAACCGGTATCACATTGCTTGTGTTTACAGCATGCACGCATCAATCAAGCACTGATGGACCGTGTGCTAAGTACTAGCATTTACTGTCAGATACATTTTGAAATTTTACATTAAAAAATGCAATGCATTTTTGGCCGAACAGTCTTTTTTTTGTGTGTGTCAAAAAAGTTTCCCTACGCCGTGCGAAAATTCTGGTCATTTTTGTGTTTGGACAGTGTGAATGGGTTAAAACTGTAGGCTGGATGCCGCGCCAAAGAAATTGAAAGAAAAAAAAGGAATATTCTAGATGGTAGCTTTTGCATTACATGTAAAGCTACCATCAATAATGTATGCTAAAAGTACATATAATGTAGCTGTGGAATTAATAAGCGTGCAGTCTCTGTTACTAAAATTGACTTGTGTATTAAGCAAGCCAGGCAGTCAGCTTTTAAGCAAGAACTTTGTCTGCCCTTGCGTCACAATGGTGACAGGCTTTTGAGCGGAACTGAGCCAATACAGTGTCATCAGTTGAAGAATGTAGTGTGACCAAGGGTGATGGGTGTGGCTAATGAAATTGTAGGTTTGTGTCACAGTGTGTGCCGTTGTGTGGATGCTGCTGTGGGCTACAAGATTGTGTTCGGGGGTGGCACCAAATTAACAGTGGAAAACAGTAGGATCCTTTTCTACTTTATACGGCATCACCGGTATTGAGATGATTTGCCTTACTGTATTTTACTTGTCTTTCTCTTTCCACTTGGATTATTCTTTTTCCCCATATGAAAACTTCCTGCCTTAGTAGTATCTTGATGTAAATTTGTCAGACTGTTCTCACGCAAGCTGATACGCTTTTTTGCATCGTGAAGGGTGTTCGGTCAACGTTATTAACATCAGAGTCAAGCTTGACGAAGAATGTTTTCCTGAGAAACACCGGGGTTGAGAGGCCATCTCATTTCAAAGAAATGCTCTCATTATTTTGCATAGCATTTATTTCATTAGAAGAAAATGAGAATTGTTGATGAGTTTGCTTCCTGATATTTAGATTTGGAACTAAACTGAATTCAGCAACTTTTAAATTGAAAAAAAGAAGCATTTACACTGACAATATGGCATTTTCCTTATTTTTGGATTTGGGGATAGATGGCTTACAGATTGGCTTCTGCTTGAAAAGTGCTTTTCTAACTTCATGGCACTGAAACAGTCCTGAGGTAGCAACATCAGGAACACCTGTTGGTTAAGTATCCTGCTGGAGGACAGTTCAGCCCAGTCACAAAGGCCGCCCCATAAAAGGTCCATAAAAGGTTTTTACTGTTTTCTTATTGAGGTGTGGAATGAAAAATAGGCCATTAAGAGTATGTTCCACCATTCATTATCATGGCTGTGATCAAATATTTTGAATTATTTTATTCAGCGGGGCTACAAGCACAGCCAGACCGGAAGAACAGGAGTGATGCATAAACCTGATTAAATGTGCGAGGTTCTAATCAGATCCTTATTTAAGCATCTGATGAGGTTGTTGCTGAAGAAAACAATGTGTGCCAGATTTATACCTTGTGGAAGTAGGTGCAGGATGACAGTAGAGAAAAACATATTCAAAAAATAAGAGAATAAGTATTTGGTCAATACCAAAAGTTCATCTCAATACTTTGTTATGTACCCTTTGTTGGCAATAACAGAGGCCTAATGTTTTCTGTAACTCTTCACAAGCTTTTCACACACCGTTGCTGTTATTTTGACCCATTCCTCCGTGCACATCTCCTGTAAAGCAATGATGTTTTTGGGCTGTCGTTGGGCAACATGGACTTTCAACTCCCTCCTCTCCTCGTGGCGCCAAAATGATAGCAAGAACAGTGAGCAAAAATCCCAGAACCACACGGGGGGACCTAGTGACTGACCTACAGATAGCTGGGACCACAGTAACAAAGGCTATCAGTAACACAATGTGCTGCCAGGGATTCAAATCCTGCACTGCCAGACGTGTCCCCCTGCTGGAGAAAGTACACATCCAGGCCCGTCCGCGGTTCGCTAGAGAGCATTTGGATGATCCAGAAGAGGACTGGGAGAATGTGTTATGGTCAGATGAAACCAAAATAGAACTTTTTGTTCGAAACACAGGTTCTCATGTTTGGAGGAAAAAGAATACTGAATTGCACCATACCCACTGTGAAGCATGGGGGTGGAAACATCATGCTTTGGGGCTGTTTTTCTGCAAAGGGACCAGGACAACTGATCTATGTAAAGGAAAGAATGAATGGGGCCAAGTATTGAGAGATTTTGAGTGAAAATTTTCTTCCATCAGCAAGGGCATTGAAGATGAGAAATGGCTGGGTCTTTCAGCATGACAATGATCCCAAACACACAGCCAGGGCAACAAAGGCGTGGCTTCGTCAGAAGCATTTCAAGGTCCTGGAGTGGCCTAGCCATTCTCCAGATCTCAACCCCATAGAAAATCTGTGGAGGGATCTGAAAGTCCTTGTTGCCCAATGACAGGCCCAACTCCCGCCGCTGACGAAGCGTACCAACAGAGGGGTGTCCCAACAACTAGCGCAAACGTGGCACCAATAAATGGTACCCCTTCCGGTCCATTTTGCAGTAAATGGGGGCTTGAGACATCAATTTTAATTGTAACTCACACATTGTTGTTATCCACCTGTTCCTTTTATTGCATTCTACATCAGCACAAACTGGCTTTTGTGCCATTTCACGTCAGTTTGTGGCTGTACTGCCCTTTTTACCCACTGTATGTATAAATTTGCTTTACTAATACAATGTGCTTGATTTTGGTTTAGCGGAAGACTTAAAGCCATCCTTCTACAAACTTAAAGGAGGCAACCTGACAGCGTGTCTCGCCACCGGCTTCAGCCAAAAAAGTGCCACGGAAAAGACGCAGAAACGGTCCATGTTCGAGGAGTCTCATGCTGTCCGAATATCGGCCAACTCTATATACAACCAGGTGGCACTACTACCAGCTGCGTTTATTGACACATGTGAGGAAGGTGAGGAATCTGCCTATCACAAAAAATGAATTACCTTGCCACCTGATCTGGCTTCCTGCTCTTTTGCCACAGATGTCAGGAGACCGTGGCGGTGCGAGGACGTGTTGATGCCAGGTTGGTATGGAACACGTGCAGGCAAGATTGTCTGACTGATCTAAATGTGAATGTCATTGCCAGATGAGAAGGTGAACATTGCCTCCCTCATCGTCCTCGCCCTGCGTCTTGTTTTCTTCAAGGCGCTCGCCATTAATTGTGTTATGACACTGCGCCTGTTGCTCGGGAGAGTAGAGTAGCCAGTGTGACGCGACCACCTTTTTGTTGCTTCTGTGTTTGTGTTTGAACTTGTTGTTTTTTTGTTGTTGTTTTTAATGAAAAGTGTCATTAATCAATAAACTTTAAATGAATCACACTTAAAAATAGTTGCTGGCTTTTTATTCCGTTTTTGTTTAAAAAGAAGAAACGTAGCAAAATGCAAAAGGGGATAAATAGGCTACATTTTGTTTCAAAAATATATTAAAATGTGACATGCTGTGACACCACGAGACTGTAAATTTGTGTGACGTAATCAACCGGCGGCAGGACCAAACAACACTTCTGCCCAGAAGAGATCAACTTTCTATACTTTCTTTACTTTCCAATGTACATAATTTACTTTTTTTCTGCTCCGCCGCTGCCCATCTTGGAAACGCCAGAGGAGGCATCTAACCATCACGGCGACCTCCTCGCGAGGCAAAAGAAGGTAGATTCCAATGCCAAGGAAAGAGGGTTACGACACTCTTTGTTCTCGCCGCGGGTGTTCACGTGGTTCATGTAGGGCACAGGTGTCAAACCGATTCCAGAAAGGGCCTAGTGGGTGCTGGATTTTGTTCCAACCGATAAAGCGCAGAGTTTAACCAATGAACTTCCTGCTGAAACAAGCAGCACCTGACAAAGCTTAACTGATTACACATGTAAAAGATCTAATTGGTGAAAAGGTGTCCTCTTCATTGGTTGGAAAGCAAACCTGCACCCACTAGGCCCTTTCTGGAATCGGTTTGACACCTGTGATGTAGGGCGTGAGTAGTTTTGAGTAGTTTTAGTAGTAGTGAGTGGTTTTCAATGGAACTGACAGCGGTAATTGCGACATTTACGGAAAAATGGATAAAATCACGTATCCAAGTACTTGTTTGATTATGTCATTGCATTATTACATGTAAGTGCTGGTTTTACATTTGGAGTGGTCAGGTGACAACTGAAAACTATGTAAACTCTAACGCAGAAGGGAACGTTCACATGTTGTGGAGTGAACGTATCATGTTTCTGTTAGCTCGAGCACGGGAAATTACATTGAAATGCAAGATGATTTAGGTTTTTCTTTTTCCACAGCTAGAATACTGTTTTTCCACATAATGTCTAGATTTCCTTGATTCACCTACCTGTGGTAATATATTAAAGATAACGCCATGTATAACATATTTTGTTCCCAAGTTCTAAGTGGTAGTTCCAAGTTTGTTTTATCGCATTGACATCTAAAAACACTTGTTCCCCAAAAAGTTTGGGTTTGTGGTCACAACTTTTAAATTCTATTTTCCACTTTTCTTTACTGTTGCACTTTCTAATGCTTATCGTTTGTGTACATTTTTATTTTTATTTCTAAAGGCTTAGTTTGACTTGAAACACAAAGAAATTACATTTAACAAATATTTCCTGAATAACTTAACTAAATTTTGAATATAGTCTCTAATGTTAGCATTTTGGACCCAAGCAACACAAAATGATTACAAGACAGGAACAACATTTTATGATTTACCTCAACATGGTGTAATGTATGACAATAACAACTTATTACCCTTTGAAAAAGAAAATCACATTATTTATTGAACAATTTGTGGAATTGGTGTCATGGTTCATTGTTTACACCTAACATTTTACAGATCAGTGGCCTGTGATGGTTGGTTGTGCAGCATGGTTTCCCCATGGACCAAGAGCAGCAGAAAAAATGGAGGGCAACAGTCAGTCGTGAAAAGATGAAATACAAGGCTTTTTTGTTTGTTTGTTTGTGCCCACAGCCAGCAGTCACCATCAGCAGACACCAGCAGCAGTGATGTGGATCATGAAAATGTAACCTAAAAATCATACATTCAATTAGTTTTTTATTATAAATTTTTGTCTATTATTTGTTGACATCACTTTTCAATCTATATACATCTCTAAAATATAATAATGTCAAGCATTTTGGTGTAAAGAATACAGGTTGTCATGCATTGACGTGGTACTCTTTAATGAGGGGGATACCTTACTTCAAAGCTTACAAAATCGAGCTAATAAGCACGTGAAAGCCAGTCCTCTACCAATACTCACAAATACAGATGAGTGTGTACGTCACAAACGGCCTCTGAAAAAGTTGACAATTTAAAAGAGATAGTAACTTAATGAATTTATCCATGACGACACATTCCTAGTTAGCAGATTCAGCTTAAAAAGTAGGATAAAATTGGTCGTTAACCAAGATAAAATATATGTATAATTACTCCACGCACATACAAATAAAGCTCAACATATACATCATAAAGCGCCTCTGATAGAATACAGACTAGAAATTTCAAAAGGGATCATTTTTTTCATCAACTTACTTCCGAATATACTTGGCAGCCAGCCATTCGTATGAATGCGGCCCACCCATGTCGAAGCCATGTTTGGAACTACCCGAGGCTCCATAACCCGGAAGTACCCAGAAACAAAGTCGTATATTAGATCCCTATGGGAGTGTCGTAACCCTCTTAATATATGGCCCTGGTCAGTGGTTAATTAATGCCAGAGCCTTCGGAACAAGGTCTGGCACCTCTTGATTTTGGCCTCCCTGTGTTCCAGGACTTATTTGGGCAGATCCGGCACCTCTCGTGTATAGGAAGTCATAATATGAAAATGTTTTTTAAAAATGTATTGCAATAGCCCTGAATGGGGGGAAAGAAGGAGAGGAGATTGCTTTCTCCACTTTATTATGGCAACAATAAGAAAAAAATAAACAAAATTAAGCGGACTGCCGCCACATTCGACCGCTAACTTTTGCTTCTCGCCGGTCCCCCCCCTCACTTACAACAACCTTACAGTTCCCCAGTCTCAACGTCTCTTAAAGGGACCGTGCATCGTTACGGTCATTATAGTAACAAATCCCAAGAATTGCATGTTATAAAAAAATTAATGTCATTTGACAGAGTTGGAGATTTGTTGTTGTGCTGAAAAGCTGAACCAAACAAATCACACCCCTGACAAAAAAAAAACACAAAAAAAAACCTTTGAATTTGCAGCATCTGAAGAGCAAGCAGCCAGGATCAAACAGTATTTCATTTTTCAAAAAGAAGGAAGATGGTTCAAAATGAGTCAGAAAAGCAACAACCGGCAATGAGGGCAGCTGCAGTGACCTTCCTAACGGAGGAGGCATGCTAACAGCAGGAGGCTAGCGCCACAGCAGCTAGCCAGGTTCACGGACAGCCAGCCAAGCTGGGGAAGGAAGCTGCTACAGTGGCAGCACCTGTTCAGGTTCAGCGCCACCCGGAGTGGGGGCCAGCTAGAGTGCCAGCAGTCAGCCAGGTGGACCACCAACAGCCGGAGCAACAGGCCAATACCATTATAGGAAATTCAGGTTGGGGCTGCACAATTTGTAAGGTGGTGGGAACTTTGGAGCCAGAGAAGACGAGGGGGGATGAAACTCGCAAAAGAATAGGTTTGTGTTATTTATTGTAATGTTTGATGTTTTACAAGTGAGATTGTACGTTACTGTGAGTCCCACCTGTGGTTATGTGGGCAATTGCCCGTTCTGTGCAGATTATATGCCTAAAAAATTGTAAATTGTTGTCATAACATTTGTACCATGGATATTATCTGAAATTGAGGCTTGTAAGTCCCACAGCATGGCAAGTCGGCATTTGCCAATTGTTTTCAGCACCATTTTCTGCGTATGTTCCGGGACTTGTGCCCGTCTTGTCATCCCTGCACTGTCATATGCACTTTACGTTCGGCTACAAATCAAGCACTGGCCCTGGTAGATTCAATTCATAACACGACGTTGACTAAAGAGCTTTTGCAGAGTTCTGTTAACACTATCTCGACTTGCGTTGGCACGTCAAAAGACCTACACACCCAATATCCCAGGTTTCCAACACTTGGACTTCCGGTTACTATATTTGCGCGGAATCAACGTGGTGAACGGTGGAGGTGAAAACCCAAAGAGAGAACTACACATGAAATAATGACCCATCAGTCAGACTGGATGAGCTAATAGGGGTAAGGTCCAATGTATGAGAAAACTTGAGAGTGGAACGAGTCGGACAAAATACGTGGCGTGTAAAAAATGCACGGGACGAGTAAAGTACAATGATTCCTCAACATACGATCGCTTTGACTTAGGAAACTTTTGACGTCCAACGTAAAATTTGACTCATCATTTGTCTCGACATATGAAGACGTGACAACATGGCTAGAATTCAATAATGAATGAATATAATATAATAAATATTGTTATTATGCTTTCAGACGACCTAAATGTTTATTACACTTTAATGTGAATGTGTGATATTGGTTGTGTCTGTGTTTCCTTCCACAGGAAGTGGTTGCCATGGCACCTGCATCACTGATGAGAGCAGTTATGGTTTCTGTTTCAAAAGCCGAGAGGAACATCATGGTGGGGAGGAAATTGAGGTCAGTTATAATAGGTAACAATTCAGTCTTTTAAGGCTGGATTTCCACTGCAGTTACATTTGCCCAGTTCTGATTTAAAGTGCGTACGACAGGAGAAAAAAGTCTTAAATAGCATTATTATGTGATTTAGAATCATTTTTTGAGACGATTTGACTATATACAACAATTTGGCAAAGCGCAGATGACGAGAAATTAAGTCTTTTAATCTGCCGTTTAGACCCGTCTGTCATTATAGCTCTTTAGCGTCCCCAGCTGGATGATGACGTCGGCAGGGTCACGATTTCATCTGATTTAGAATTCAGCCCATTGAGGGGGAAGATTCAGAACAAGGATAATACGACAGAGAGCAGCAAAATGTCATTGTTTCAGTCTCTCCAATATTTTTACAGGATATTCTTTTTATCCAAGTATTTTTCCCCAGTAGCTAAATAAATGGTATGGTCATGACAAATAACAGTCTTGTGCTAAATGGAATATGAAATAATAAAAATATATTTATCCAGTACGACATGGCAAAATTACTCCATAATAGTCAAATTTGTTCACTTCACCTTTACTGTCGCACCTACTGAACGATATTTTATGCCATCGTAGTTAGTCGGGCTTTTGTCATTTACTTGCCGGCTTCAGAGAATGTAAACAAACCAAGAGGCGTGACAGCTAGCCGACATGCTAACCCGAACCGAGTGATGTTTCAAAGTCTTCGAAGCTGAAAATCACACATAACTAGCCCGGATCATTTCACATTGCGGTGGGGTTGTCGATTATCTTTGGTGATCGGCAACCCGCCCGTCGGCGAGCAAGTTAGAGCTCGTCGTTCCCCTTCTGAGGGCAGAGGGCTCGTTTGCGGGGAAGCAGCTGGACAATGACCGCCAGACAAACCGGCCGACGTCGGAGTAGAGCGTAGCTGCCAAATGGTCAACACAAATATGGCAAAATAATGCTTTACTACACGGCGAAGACGTAAACAGCGAGAGAGTCATCGGAGAGCGGCTGCAGTTGTTGTGCAGCTAACATGACAGAATGTGTCTTGCAATGAGCTTTTCTACATTCCCATCCATGATCAAACGTAAGTAAATAGTCCTTTATTTAAAGAAAGTTTGTAGTGTTTACTTTGTAATTGTGGTATTCGCGGCCAATTTTAACACAAAGTTGCAATTTCTCATCGGTTGGAAAATTTGACAGAACACCGGGCACACAAAGATGGCAATAAACCGAATATAGTGCTCTATCGGCGGGGGGATGTGCGACAAGCCGCCGGTCGTCGGCCGAGTGGGCAAGGAGCATGTCAGCCACAAAATGCAAGCCACCTACGTATGATCCCAGTATTTGACAAAATACAAAACACGATGTTTACTCACTTTCTCGTCAGTCCAATGGTCCCACAATAGTAGGGCTTGTTTTGGCCAATATCAACCGATGAATGGGAACCTTTTGAAACCCTGGTGCAGCAACATTTTTCTGCAGCCGTTTGGTTGGCGTGATGTGAAAAATAAACAAATTAATCCGCAAAACCAGCTGAATCCGCAGTCGTTCTGCATACTGTAGATGACAATATACAGCTGTATACTAAAGATGGCAATCCCGCTGACGCCACATTAGCAATCCTCGTCAAAACAGGAAGTCGCTCATTTTCATGGCGCGGAATTAAAAAAAACTAAATAAATATATTGATCACTTCCACACACATCCAAGCGGTCCATTTCATTCAGGAGCATAAAATACTGCGGAAATTATTAAATAAACATGCTTTTTGCCATCATAGGCACTTTAATGCCTGTACATTTGAATTTCGATAGCCTATCTGATTCACGGAACACGCGAAACAGCCTTTACGCCACAGATGTGCAAACCGCACGTAATACCTCTGAAACCTCAACACATGACAAAAGATGACTTGGCCACCGCTCATTTCAAAGCAGTTGCACCTTAGACGTTGTTTGAATACAACTTTATAAAGGAGGTGTCTTGAGTATTCTTTAATGAGTGAGTTCTTAGCATGGATACAATTTCAATCATTTATTATTTTTTAAGGTTTAATATTTTAAGATTGATTGTTTTTCACATCTACAGGTATTTGTCTACTACTGTAAGGCTGCCCCCCCCAATGTGACCCATGGAACGGATGTAGGTGTTTTTGTACAGGCAGACAAGTGGATTTGTCAGCGTGGGCTGCAGGCCGCAGTAGTAGATTGCTGAGTCGTTCAGCTCTAAGCGCGTGATATGTAGCGGAGCTTGCAGGGTCCAGGTATTTATGTTGCAGTGAAACCTCTCGGCGTACTTCTTCCCCTTTTTGCCTTGACCATGCTTAAAGGCGCTCAAAACAAAGTCTGGTGCTGCGTTTCCTTCTTGCTTGTACCAGAAGATATAATCGTTGCTCTGGGAGCTACTGTAGCTACAGTCCAGCGTCACTGTTTCACCCTCCGCAGCGTACTGATACCCTGTTGGCTGGTAAACCCTTTGATCGCCATTTCCTGTAAGAGAGCAACTAAAGTGTCAGACACAAGCTGAAAATAGCAATGATCTCAGATGCCTTTACCGAGGCTCAAAGCAGCCATCAGCACCCACAAGCGTGCGCAGTTCATCTCAGCTCTCTGTGAATGCTTGTAGCTGAATGGGTGTGGCTGGCTTTCAATTCCTGTTGCGATGACATCAACAAACATTGTAAGACATGTCCTGCCTTCAGGCTTCGCAGAAGTGCAGGAAATTCTTGAAAATGCTTCGATTTTAATGTTGTCATTTCGAAGTTTGAAAAATGCTTGAATCATACATCAAGTGCTTAGAAATGCACGCAATATTACTCAGCACCCTGTCTAAAAAGGAAGGAAAATTAAATGAAGTTCACTTCATCACCGCTGCACGCTCGTTCTAAAGCTCTCTCAGTTGCATGGTTGTCACTCAACAAATCGTCAACCCCAGGGAATGGCGTATTAGAATCGGTGCCTCAGTAATCTGAGGTCGCAAAATATACAAATAAAGCAGTGCATACATGTTCATTTTACACTTTTATCGCATGACCAGTTCCTGTTTTTGTCACACTGTTGAAGGGGATATTTACTTTTCTCGCAGACGCCGTTTAACTGTTTGCACTAGTCTAACACATTCATTAGAGTAATGCATTTAACCATAGTTTGAAGACACAAGCAGACTCTATCCATGCGCTTTGACACAGTAAAGTGGACCAGCTTATCAGCCCTCGCCTGATAAGCAAAGGAAAAGATGTTAGCATCTTTTCGGTGGGGTCAGGACACCCCCACCCTACCAAGGCAACAAGTTGATAGTTCGGCGCCTTAGACGTCAAGGCATGCCGAACCCCTACCTCAGTTGCCGTGGCAACCACGAACCCCCACCTCAGTTGCCGTAGCAACCACGACGCAGCCATGAACAATGACCCACGTACTTGACTGACCAAACCTGCCACAGAAGGATTATCCCAAGACAACACCCAGGCACGCCCTCCGCCTGGCCCACCCCACAGCAGCTTTCAAAAGACTGAACATTTTAGCAAACAACTGTCACTTCTCGGGGACATTTCGATGTATCCATGTTTTTAGAGATGTTGTTTTAGAGAGTTTTTAGAGACCCGATCGATCGGGATGCCGATCGGGTCCGATCACGTCATTTTCAAAGTATCGGAATCGGCAAAAAAATATCGGACATGCCTTTTTTAATATATATATATATATATATATATATATATATATATATATATATAATTATTTTTTATTTTTAAAAAAAAAAATTTATTAATTAAATCACGTTCTAATTGTATTTAACGTTACAGACAAACGTCTGACACTCATCATGTCTTACACTCATCCAGAGTCTTTAGTTTTGGCTTAAAGTGCTGTCAAATTTATCGCGTCAGCAGTGGTAATAACATTAAAATATTTGACGCAATTAACGCATGCGCTGCACTACCCACTCACGCATCGTCGCGTTTAATCTATAATTGCACCGTATTACGTATACATAGAACTAAAAGGCAATGCAAAATGAGGAGAGAGAATTTTGGCAGCCTTTGAAGCTTTTTTTAATTGGCCAAAGCCTTACAATCCCTCTCTCAACGATCAGAAATATCGTGTGAAGCAATGTGGGGAAGGTACTAGTTGATCTTTTTCTTGACACCCTAGTTTATTTCCCAACGCTGAGAAGATATATCAATTGGTACCATCACACACAGTCATGGTTGCACTTCCCATCATGCATTTGGGCAGAAGTTAAATGGCTGAATTATCATTTACTGAAAGCTCATAAAAATCCACTAGATGGCAATATTTAGTCACAATATACAAAGTCACATTTGTCCTTTAAGAATTACAAGTCTTTCTATCTGTGGATCCCTCTCACAGAAAGAATGTTAATAATGCCATCTTGAGGATTCATTGTCATAATAAACAAATACAGTACTTATGTACTGTATGTTGAATGTATATATTCGTCCGAGTTTTATTCATTTTTTTCTTAATGCATTGCCAAAATGTATATGATCGGGAAAAATGATCGGGAATGATTGGAATTGAATCGGGAGCAAAAAAAAACAATCGGATCGGGAAATATCGGGATCGGCAGATACTCTAAAACAAACTAAAACGACCGGGATCGTATCGGGAGCATGAAAACATGATCGGAACAATCCTAGTTGTTTTGCTGACCCTGGATCCTGCAGTGTCTCTCCATCGTCTGTTTTGCCTTGCTTTTTGATCACTGTCGACGAATAAATTGTCAACCTGTTTTCGGTGAGCCTTCTTCAAACTTTTGGAACTTTGAGTCAGTGCAAAGGGTTAACACCAGAGTGAACACGCGGAGTTTGGCTTTCTGGCCGATATGCTGGGGCTACGTCAGCGGGACACCTACTGGTTCGGCTGTCGCTGCTCTGGCGGCTTGGCTGGGAAGACAAATTCCTTCAGTGTTCTGTGTGAACAACAATATGTTTGATGTGCACGAAAGCGTGTTATTTGCATAAATTCACAATTATCTTTTGTGTAAAACATTATTTGCTGCGCATGAGTCGCCCTTCTCACTCTCAGACAACCAGGCCTGCACATATAGACACAGCCAGGAAGTGAAGAGCGTTGGGGACTCCAGCAAGCCTATTTATTAGAGTCCCAAACACAAATGCAATTTTTTCCTTTGTTGCACAAGAAAACAGCGACATCTTATTTTAAGGCGTAATAGCTGTAAAAGCCATGTCAGTAGCTTTTCAATGAGAACGTGAGTAGTCTTTCTTGTAGTTCGTGAAGTACAGTTTCATGCAAACGTGCATCGAGATATCATTTAGCTTAGCAATTGGAGGTGAGAGAGTCATGTTTGCAGTGGCCAAAAGCTCAGCAAAGATCAAGAAAGCGCACTTATCAAGGTTTCCTCGGCAGTGACTTGTACGTCTCCGTCCACCGAACAGCATGATATCACTACGCCGGCACCTCTGTTATTGGACAGAATTTGCCACAAAACGCTCGACGTTTGTGTACTTTTGAGAGGGCACATTTCTGCCTATTCGTAAACGAATATCAACGTTATCCCAATTCTATTGCAGGTACTGGAAAATTGGTCTTGAAAGTCTTTAAAAAGTGCTTAAATGTGGCAATGAAAAAGATGTGAGATGTGATTCTTCAATCTCTATTTCAATGTCACCTCTATCCCAACTGTTGCTTTTTCTAGGATCTTGTGCAGGGGTGTCAAACCCATTCCACAAAGGGCCACAGTGGGTCCTGGTCTTCAACCAATGAGGTTCCTGCAAAACAAGCAGCACCTGACTGCAATCAACTAATTACATTTGTAAGACACCAGATTGGTGAAAATAGTGATGGCAGCTTGAAAATGAATCTTCGAAACACGCTCTGAACCGATGACGTATATTTATATTGAACCACTGCTCCAGAGCTTGCTTCAAGTCATGTGACATATGATGTATGAAACAGGAACACCCCTATCGGTTCATAATCCAATCAGATGGGTCACAGACACTGGCTGTCTCGTTTCTGACAAGTGACTGGCTGAGGCGATTTGAATTATAGCATCTCATTATTTCATAACAGCGCTAACAAATGTTAAATTTGCGGCACGGTGTCGTCGTGCTTCATATACGTTTTTGCAGTTGACTTGCTGAGAAATCTATTTTGTTTAATCATTAACGAGTAAGCTAGGAACAGAGGTCGTTCTGAAATGTGGGAACACTATAATCTGACCGCTCCTGATAAGGTACGTGCGCTGACTATAAACACGTAACATAAGTAATGTCATTTTAAAAAGTTACATTGCTAACAAAATTAAAGTTCGGTATTGATACTCTGGACAGAGATACGTCTGATACCAGGAGGTCAAGGAATGCAACAAAGGAGGTGCAGCGATACTTTACTGATCCACCAATGGGAAGAGCTGAAAACTCACTCATTTACTGGCAGAATCACCAGACCCTCATTTATTCCATTTAGCAAAACATTTTTAATCCACACCTGCATCATCTGTTCGCTGTGAGCGAGTATTTGGTAAATGTAGAGAAGCTGTAAGCAAAAAAAGAAATCGACTCAATCCACAAACTGTGCAGATATTAATGTACCTCAATAAAAATCTTTGAATGTTTTCCGTCCCACATGATGACCAGTTACACAAGCACACAGCAATTTTCCCCTCACATCGCTCACATCAGTAACACAAAACACATTCATAAGTCTCTATTTGTAAATAGTCGTCCTCTTTAAATATCTGCCTTAGAGATATTTAGACAAATATTTACTATTTTTCTCCTTGAACATTTCTTCAGGATGCTGGCCACCTCTGCTAAAATTGGCTACATCCTGGGTCAAATGGATTACTCAATTCTCCCCTGAAATTGAATTAATAATCAATATACACTACCGTTCAAAATGGTTGTGTATAGTGTATAGTGTAACGGCTTTTGAACAGTAGTGTAGTGTAATGAGAATTTGGTTTCAGTATTTCATGTTTTCTACAAAAAAAAAAATAAATAAATAAATAAAGTGACTTGGGCGATTATTGTAAGAGGATGACGAAATAGCACTTCAAAATCAGCTTTCCTCTGTGCATCACACTTCAAAGGAAAGACGCCTTGTGAGCCCCTGCAGTTCCAGCTTTTGTCGGGAGATGTCACTGAAAATGACGTTTCATGAACTGAAACTATTCTCAAATCAATTTGGCCCAGTAGTTCGGAGCTTCACAAGAAGCTTCATTGGCCATCACTACTAAAAATAGTGCCAATCGTTTGTGCTTCATTTGTGCATCTGGGTGGAATAAGTCCCGTGTTCTGCCAATTTTGCATCCCATCAGAAATTGCAACTTTGCGGCTCTGCGCATGCTCACAATGTTAAAAATGGCCGCGAATGCAGCGGTTACAAAGTAAACACTACAAACTTCCTTTAAAGAAAGGAATATTTTCTTACATTTGATCATGGATGGACATGTACAAAGTTCTCCTCAGACACATCCTGCCGCGTCTCCTCGTCTTGGGTACCGGGGAAGTGCTCCCTGTTGTCATACCGCGCACCCCTCCCGGCTAGCTGGATGCTGGTGTGTTGGCAGGGTGCCGCCAGCTCCGGCGGGGGGCCCTGCCCTGCCTTGGGCTTGGTGGGCCATTGGGGGTCCCGCGGTGTGCCGTGCCGGTTGGGGGGGCTGCGGCTGTGGGGCGGGCGGGGGTGGGTGTGGGTGGAGCGTCCCCTCTTCCCATCCCTGAAGGCCGGTTGATGGGGGAGTGGGTGGCCCGGTGGCCCCTTTGCTGAGCTGCGGGAGGAGGGATGGGCCACGCTGACTTGCAACCCCCCTGTTCAGACCAACTGGACACTCAGACTTTAATTCTCTGTGTCAAACAGATGAACAGTAAAGGTTTAGAAAAAAAAAAAAACAAGACCCATCTGCCATGTTAGCTGCACACATCAACTGCACGCCGCTCTCTCACTGTTTACTTCTTTGCCGTGTCGTTAAGCATTAATTTACGCCAAATTGGTGTTGCACATGTATGTTTACGATGTAATATGTTTACTTAGCACCTTTGGATAACATCCAACTGAGTCAAACTGAATGTAAAAGATGGCTTATTCACCACCACAACAGCTTTGGGAGAAAAATATTTTAAGGGTGGAAAATTTGACAGAACAACGGCTTCCCCCCTCCCTTGAATGCAGCATTTGGATACTGATTGGCTGCAATTGACATCATCATTCAAAATAATATCTCAATATCAATGAAACGATAGCAACACAAATAATTTTTTTTTTTCAAACAAATGAGCACAAACCTAGCACAAACAAATAGCACCATTGTGGTTCCGTTCCGCCGTAGATGGGGGCTGCGTGACGTCATCACTACAAATTATAAGCGCAATATCTACAAAACCGTTGTGACACAATTTTTTTTTTCCCAGCACAAACGAAGCAGAAATTATTGACGCTATTTTTAGCCATTTTTCATCCAAATGGGGAGCTGGTTGACCTCAAATTGATCATATAAAAGAATTGTAAATATCTCAAATATGATAGCAGCACAAAAAACGTTTTACTGCACAAACAGTTGCGCTTTTTTTTTTTTTAAATTTTATTTTATTTTTTAACATAAATTATACATATAAATGGGGGGCCAAATTCGTGGAGGTTAACTACACAGGTTCATTTTTGCTTGACACTGTCAAACAAAGATGTTTTTACTGCTACACCCAGGATAATCTGTGTATTGCATGTTGACCAAAACAATAGATGGCAGCGACACTTGACCTCTGAGGGTTACATGTGGCCCATTCTTGGCCCGTTTCAGAAATATCCTGGAACCGCCACTGCTCGAGTAATTAGGCTCGAGCGTTTACGTCACAGCAGCACGGGATCGTGCGAGATTTGCGACAACGCAACCATTGCGGAAGCACGTCTGCATCACGGGACATTTAAACTTAACGGCAAATACAATTCAACTACGAGTGCCAAAGATGGAAAAATGTAGGGAAAACTTGCCAGTTCGAAACAGAGACAAACTTGTTACCACGGCGAAGGACAGATATGTGAGCAATTTTAAGGATGTGAACAATGTTGACCCTCACGAGCAAGCCGAACACAAATGGAATAAAGATGTCGACAAGCTTCCACCACTACGCGAAATGGACATCATGCTGTATTTAGTGTTTGGTATATGTTACTACACTCATCAGCAATTCCGAAACTACAAATCGCTACAAAGCTACGAACAGTTTTGCTGCGGATGGGTGCAGGATCTTCACTTTATGACCATAGTAAACGGCAACACCATCTTTCTAGCAAAGGTAGGCAATGTGTGTTTACATTAGTCTGTGACCACGGATGTACAAATCTTTTGCTGCATAAAATGTAGCCTGTGTACAAATTCTTTGCCACTCTCTCACGTCAAAATATTACAGCTTTTTCATTTAGCAACGACAGGAATTATGTCTAATGAAGACAATGCACATGTATGCATGCTAGTTGTTTAGCTGTAGCAATAGCTAACAACAGGCCGACTTAGGGCGTAAAGTTACAGAAATTTGCGTAAACAAACGAAATTAACTTACCGGAGTGGAAGTGCATAGAGCAAACTCAGTGTGTAACTGGAGAATCAAACGTTATGCCCTTCCTTCTGATCGAGGCCACCCATGCCATTCTTCGACGTTTGGTAAGTTCAGATATGAGCTTTCCCTCGCCTTTTCTCCATGTAGGGATCCGGAAGAAACTCAATGGTGTTCTGTCGAGCTGTACATTCTCCTTTCTATTCGATCGGTTGTTGCAATTCTTTAGCGCACAATAATTTCCCACCATTTTTAAAGAGCGACCTGTGTTGAAATGCCTCAGTTTATGTTTCTCGCTTCCACAATGGCGATAGCGGCGGAAACCTCGCGAGTGCCACGTCATACGCTCGAGCCTAATATTATTTTGAAGTAGCGTTCCTCTTGTTTGAGTCAAATTTTCTACTTCTCTACAGACTTCTGCAAAAAGCATCCATATATTATTGATCTGTCTTTGTCTTATTATTGTGAGGTCAGATATACTATTTAAATTGCTTTAATGTACTTATGTGATTGATTCTAGTGTTTGTGTTGCGAATATTAGAGTTGTCAATCTAGTTTTGTCCGACTGTACTTGCCGTAGTTTCTCATCCAAAATGGCCGGCTTTTTGCGCCTGCGTAGAATACATCGCGCAGGCAACTAAATAATGTACTGACAGGCGGTTCTGCAAATTACTGTACCAAGTAATATAGTGAGTACCAGGCCAGCCACGTTGGATAAACAGAAGAGGCACCTATATCTTGTAAGGTCAATATGAAGTATGTTTTCATGCATTCTGTAGTTTAGCACCAATGGAGCACTGTTTGTGCGCCTTTGTTTGATTGTCAGTAACAAATCGGCAGATAAGGCTCAACATTTCACTCAAACTAGGTAGTTTGAGTTACATAGGCTACGTAACTAGCTATTGCCTCGCATAATTTATCACCATGATATGTTTTCAATTGTACTCTGCATTTTTGAGCTTGACAGCAAAGTGGTAAATGTCCTTCGATTAGACTGCAAAGTATGTTTTGGGTGCAGTTTGAAGTGACCCACTCCTGATATTTTTACCGGAATATGTCCGGGGACCTTCGATAGATTTTTTTCCTTCTAAACAGTACAGTGACCGACTACGATGATACTGCGGTCAAACCAGCCTCTATTCGACAACACGAAATCAAGCTAATTTATTTCAGTCACGTGCAACGTGCTGACTTCAAAGTGAAAGTGCCTGATTTCAACAAATGATCATTTAAAAAAAAAAAAAAAAAAAAAAAAGGAGAGATACTTGAGGTTGGTCAACCGGACTACCCCAGGACTCTCATTTAAATCGTAAGTGGTTATTTCAAAAGAAAAGTATTCAGATATAACTAATTTAACTGTCATTTTGTTTGACTAAAAATATATATGACAGAAAACACATACAAGACTGAAATAATTTTTGAAATCAAGCATAATTACAGACAGCATGAGCAATTTGCAAATTGCCAGGTATGACTTGAAGTCCGAAAATAATGGTAATAATGTTGACTGCAGTGTCCCTTTAAACGAATGAATTTTAATCTTAGACCAATTAAAAAAAAATCTATACTGCCATCTAATGTGAAACTGCTCTTCTTTCTTGCAGTGAATTGTGGCCTGCGATCTATGATGATTTCACATGGTCTTAAGATCACCAAAGAGGACTTTATTTTTGGTCCATGGACAGTGACAACAGCCAAAAACCATATTATGAAATCCAAAGACCTTGAAAGGTGAGGTGTAACTTTTTTTTTTTTTTTTTTTTAAACTAAACAGACAACACCTAGATGCCAGATGATTTTGAATATTTTGACTTCTTGTTCAAGGCCCACAGAATATTGGGGTTAGTATTTTGACTACTAAATGAAAGATTAGTACTGATTACAGATTACTATTACTTAAAATGTAATATGGTTGAGCTACTTCATTTTAAAAATGACCTAAATTAGATTACAAGTTACTTTTTAAGTTACCTTCAGGGCGCTCAACATGAAAATGAAAGACTCTTCACTCTGCATCTGGGATCCAGCAATTTTAGTTACAGATGACCTCCTTTTCTGATTTAAAGGAGCAATATGTAAGATTTGGGACCAAAATTTCCTAAATCAAAATACTGCAGTGCACAACAGTCCCACTTCCTCTTTGGGCTTCCAGATATGGGTTCGCAATGGAGAATCAAGATCCGTTATCTCAACAGTGATGCATTTAAAGCAACACTATGTAACTTCAGTTTTGGTCGATTTTAGCGATGCATGTTGACAAAAGCGGTAGTGTTTTGCCTAAGCCTGTCGCAATATGCAATAAGTACATTTATTGCACGATAAATAAAAATGAAGGCGGTAATTTTTCCGCTGCGATTTATCACCTCGCGTTAAAAGTTTGGATTCCTTGTTACCAACTGCGCAAAATGCATCTTCGTTCCAGGTCCGGCAAAAAATAGCGCCGGAGCCAGTCGTTCCCATTATATCCTATTGTTCAACGTATACCGGCCGCGTCAGTGCTCAGGATTGACTGCGGACCATCTCCGGCGTGCCGGTGTTGTTGACGTGTGGGCGCTCCCGTCAGGGGTGACATTTCACACAGGGCAGCTATTTTTCGGCACAACACCGGATATTTACAACGAAGTCCGCCAAAACATTGTTACCGACTTAGCTGCTACAACCTCGCTTTGACAACGGACATGATGAACATTGGTGGCAAATTAAGAGCGCTGTGCTTCAAACTCTTCCTGTTTATGAAAGTCGATTGTCATATGCTGGTGTTGTGCAGTAATGAGCAGACGTGACTTCTGTGGCGTTCTTTTTTAATGCGCGCACACACTAGATATCATGAAATAGCAAACTAGATGTGCTACGTCCAATGCCATTGGCTACGTGAGCCCAGAGTGATTATGGGACACGTAGTCCATATACTACATCTTTGAATCATAAACCGCGATGTATGAATGGAAGTTAAGAAGGCCAAATCAATCCATACCAGTGACTATAGATAATGCTGCAAATTTTGTTAATTTAGTATGTGACACAGATGGATTCGGACCACAAATAGGGTGTCTTGTTCATGTAGTAAACCTAGCTGCTAAGAGAGCTGTAGCAATCAACAGTGTGCCCTGCCTCACTTTACAAACAGTAAAGATTGTTCTCAGCACTTTTATACAAAATTTCTTCAGATCAGTAAGTAAGCACATAAATATTATGCACTAAAATGCATGTTTATATGATGGCAATTTATTTTTTGCTCGTTAGGCAAAAAAAAAAAAAAAAAAGTAAACGTATGGAATCGAATCGAAAATCGTGTCCCCCGTATCGAAAATCATACCGAACCGTGACTTAACTGTATCGTTGCATCCGTATGGAACACCATAGCAGAAGCTATGAGGGGGAAAGTTTTCATTTGCCTAAATGCTTAAGTTATTAAGTGCAATTAAAGTGATCCTCTAACTTAAATACATGTAGGCTCTAATAAACCACAATTGTTCTCTTGTACTAAAATATGTTGTTAGAAACACATAAAATGTTAAGTCAATGGCAATATTTTATAATATTTAGTACATATTTTGACCGTTAGTTGGCGCCATGGTTTGCGGGCTCGCAGTGATGACGTCATTGGGATCTTTCCAAATGTGTAGCGTGTTCAACAATTGCTTATTGCTGCCTAAACTCGCAAAGTAAAATGCCACGATGTGCTGCTTTTAGATGCAATTTCCAGTCAAATGGAAACAAGGGGAGTGAAGTGAGTGGTCAAGGTGGAATTATTATTTTTAGTGGATAAATGTGCATAAGTGGAAGCTTCTCCCCCTTTTTGGTCCCTGTATGCGCGTATCCTACCCACCACGGCGACCACGCGTTACAACTGGCCCCCTAAAATTTTTCCTGGATCCTCAGTCAAGTAAGGGATCCGTCTATTTTCTGGATCTGACGGTCCCACCGTGTCTGCAATATTGGTTTCGGATCTGTCCATTTTTTTTATTCGTCGGTCCCACAGCAGCTTTTCGGATCAGTCTATTTTGTGGAATCGACGCCCTGACACGACATGTTGGGAAAGCTAACGAGTGACACGCTGGAATTTCGGCAACGGGCACAGCGACGTAACAAGAATGGCGACCTGTCACTTAAAATAATTTTACAAACTTTATTAAAACAAAAACATTAAGAGGGGTTTTAATATCAAATTATTATAACTCATACTAACATTTATCTTTTAATAATTACTTGTCTTAAAAATAGAGGATCCCTTTAAAAAGTATTTTTGAATTTAAGAGTGAATATTTATTGCGTTTAAATGGGTGTCCTTGATGTATTAATATATACTGTATTCTCACTGTGTTATTGTAAATTGGTTTAAAAAAACTGGGGGGGGGGGGGGCCCAATAATATCGCATATCGCAATAATTTATGAGATAAATTATCGCACACTAAAATTTGTTATCGCGACAGGCCTAGTTTTGCCTGCCTTTCCCATCAAGACCAGCGCACAGTGTCGTAGAATCCTGATCTCCCAATCGCCAGCAGATGGATTAATCCTTTACACTCTGAGCGTTTTTGGGTGAAATTAGGGGTTGATTTTTCTATGAGTACAGTGCTACCTCTACATACGAAGTTAATTGGTTCCAGGACCTTGTTTGAAAGTCGAAATGGTTGTATGTCAAGCAGGATTTTCCCATAAGAATACATTATAATTCCATGAATTCGTTCCAGAGCCCGAAAACCTACACTAAATTCTCAATAAATATTGATGTTACTATTGCAAATATCAATTACAAAGAGCAAAACAAATACATTATGAATAAAAAATCGGAATACTAATATAATAATAGCAATAATAATAATAATACTGTAATTTTCACACTACAAGGCGCACCTGACTATAAGCCGCCACCCACCAAATTTGGCACGAAAACGGCATTTGTTCACAATAAAAGCCGCACTGGACTATGAGCCGCACCTCTCCTCACTGTATTATGGGATATTTACAACAAAAGATATTAACCGGTAACACTTTATTTGACAGTTGTATCTTAAGACCAAATGAACCACTATGAAGCTTTGAACCAATTGGCTGCAAAGATTCATTGCTTCAAAAAGCTTCATTTGGCAATCACTGCCCACTCGGGGGAGACAGTCAACCTCTGCTGCAATCTGCTGTCAACACTTTTGTTGTCCAACATGCCTCCCAGCATGCATTGCAGCGCTACAAATGTAAATAACAATCAAACTTCAAATTTTGTGCTAATTATTTCCTCAGTTACTGTTCCAGTTGTTTCATCAATTTCTAGTTATGGTATTTGGTAACACTTTATTTGACAGTGGCGTCACAAGACTGTCATTAGAGAATCATAAGTGTGACATGACACTGTCATGAGCATTTATGAATACTTATAACAGATGTCATTTGGTGTTATCCGACAAATTATCTCACTTTTGAATTGTGTAAAAGATCCGAGCTGGACATAAATGGTGTTAGTGACATAATTTGCCGGATGACACGTAACGACATAAGCATTCAGTAATGCCCATGATAGTGTCATGTAGAGCTGGGAATCTTTGGGCACCTAACGATTCGATTACGATTCAGAGGCTCCGATTCGATTATAAAACGATTATTGATGCACCCCACTCTTTTTTTTTTTTTTTTTTTTTTTTTAATTTGTTTTGTACATTAGTTCCAAAATTGTTCAAAAATCCTCTCAGGCTAAACCAAACTACTATTTCAATATCAAGTTAACATATAGCAGTAAACAAATATACAAAAATAACAGTAAATAAAAAAACTCCAGTCCCCATTCTATATCAGCAGCTTTAAACTACTTTCAATTAATTTAATGTTGTGAATCAACCGTTAAAGTTGTTAAAATTGCTCCTGTTATTCCATAATTTCTCTTTTGTCTACTTTCAACATGTAAAAGTTTTAAAACTATTTTAAAGATATTCAAGTCAATATTTTACCGATTTAGGAGTATTTTAGATAAAAAGTTAATTAGGTTCGCTTGGAAGGTTCGCAACAACAGCCTTGCAGGGAAGTGTACTGCTTTAAGATGGCGGCCGTTACTAACGCCCGTATCTAGTTTTTTGTAGATGTGCTGGTAACGATACCGAAGCTATAATGCATCTAGTCCTATATAAATGATATCTACCGTAACATAATGTGGCTTGTAGCAGCTTTTCGGCAGCAGTCAGGTATGTTGTTGTTTTTTTTTTTTATCTCGTGGCATAAGTTGGGCTAGAGCCGTGAGTTGAGCATTGGCGTTACCCGAGGGGCCGGGTAATGAGAAGCATGATGTTTAGCTACTCTCGCTCCGTCCCTAATTGCGTACCGAAGACCGCGCGGCGCGCTGAGTGTGTCGTACTTCTGCTTTACTTGGCATATTTCAATAATCGGAATTTGGATGTTTGTGAATCGTTCTCAAATCTTCCACGGCCGAATCGCGAATAATCTAAGAATCGGAAATTTTGCACACCTCTAGTGTCATGTGATAATTATGATGTCTTATGACGTCGCCGTCAAATAAAGTGTTACCATCAAATCAACAAATAAGACACACTGGACTATAAGCCGCAGGATTCAAATTGAAGGAAAAAAGTAGCAGCATATAGTACAAAAATTACGGTACAAACCAGGTTATTGGGGATGGCGTGGCTCAGTGGTAGAGTAGATGTCCCCCAACCCAGAGGTTGTGGGTTCGATTCTCTGCCCTGATGAACTCGCCTAAGTATCCTTGAGCAAGATACTGAACCCCACATTGCTCCTGGTGCTGCGTCACTCACCAGTAGGTAGATGGAAATGTAGTGTAAAGCGATTTGAGCGCCTTGAAAGGTGGAAAAGCGCTATACAAGTATAACACCATTTACCATTTAATGTGGGGAATGTGTTTGCATGGTGTACCTGAACGCATCGCTTAGCTGATTTTAGAGTGAGCCTTTTTATTTTCACTTTTCACATTTACTTGCTGCGACAGAAACTAGGCACAAGTTGATGTAATAAATGATTTAGAAACCTGACAAAGCTGGCGATTTCTTTGCCAATGTTACCGCAATAAGAGTTGCCACCTTAATTTGTAAAGACTGGCGAACGGAGGAGGACCATCATAGACCGTCTACGGCTGTATTGTTGAGCGAGCCATATCAGGGATGCACACCCCACGCGTATATTTTACTATCATATCTATCTTAATGTCAATGGTAACGGTAAGCATCACCTTTTTTTCCTATTTTTCACCACCTTCACTAACATTGTTGGAACCCATGTTGATTTTTTTCACAAGAAAATCTGCCATGCGCCCGTCTTGCAGGAAAACAAAGAAACAGCGGTGCTGTCATAGATCGTCGTATTTCGAGCATGTCATTGGATATAGAAACAAATGGCGAGTCAAATTGTACGTCGGATGTCGAAAAGCGTGTGTTGAAGCGATTGTATGTCCAGGTACCAATGTATTTATAAACTAAGAAAGCAGTTTTTTTTTTTTTTTTTTTTTTACAATTTTGAAAGCGTCATAACCAGCTAAAGTTGAAAAATTTCAAAGGCCAAATATTGAAAATCAAACACATTGCTTGACTACTGATAACTATAAATCTCAGGTTTTGACTCCTCTTAAAAATTTAACATCCTTAATTTGACATATTGCACATCGAGGTTGAGCAAATGAGTACGGAGTAATTTACATTCCAAAAATGGCACTTTTTGACAACAGTTTGTATACAAATAGACATTATTGTCATGAAACTTGAACAATAACATTTTCTATTCATTTCAATTAAATGAAACGTCATCTTTTACTTCTGGGAGGTGTAAGTTCATGCCTTTGGCTCTACCTCTTGCCCTCTCAGCCTTGGAGTTCTAGCAGAGGGTCAATCTGAAGTGAAAAAAAAAATAGGGATGTCCTGATGGCATATTTTTGCACCTGGGTCCAAGTCACCTCATTTTGAGAATCTGCCGATACCAAGTCCGTATGCCGTATACGTATGCCGTAAAACAGTCAGCACATTTGTAGTCTTTTTGTGTGGCAGGGTTGCTGCCACCCTCCTCAAAGTTCATGTCAAGTTCAAACACAAATCCTTAGGTAGACATTTATAATATTACCCAAAATAAGGAGAGAAGGCACTCAATTTAGTTGAAAAGTTTGCAAGGAGAAGGAGGGAAAACTATTAAGCTTCCGCAATCGTTGTTAATAGCCCGTCCTTCACCTCGCTTTTTATTTGGGATGGCCCTAACAAAATACGGGTGTCTTGCCCTAAAAGGGAAAGGGCAACCAAGCTGGTGACACCCCTTGTATTTGTTTGGCTATTTGTGTGCATGTAGGTGGAATTATATACTGTACATGTGTGTCAGCACATTTCAGCAAAGCTGCATCTTTTGCCTCTGCCCTTGAAAAGGCAAGAGGCCTCTTCAAGACAAAACATTCCTTCTTTGTAAGCAACAATAAGCATTTCTTCATTGCGAGCAGCAAAAGCATTTCTTCATTGCAAGCAGCTATTGATTAGAGCAAATATATAATAATAGCTTAATAACTATTTTATCAAATACATTTCATGACGCAATATCATTTGGCAAGTAATAAAATGCAGCAATATAGTTTCTTAAATGTCCCAGACAGTTTAGTTCCTTAATGTCTGTGGCTTGTCCTTGAAGTTGGCCTGTGGAACCTGGGCCGGTTTAAACCGGTCAGAATGACAAAGCAGTTCTATCAAGAGCTAAACATGTCTATAGTTATCAGTCCCAAAAATGTCTCTTTCTGCAATCAATCATGGAACATCCTGTTATAGTAATCAATACTTTATTATGAGCTTTCATTGGTAAAAGCAGATATTTATTAACCATTTAATAATTATCTTATCAGTTCATTAGTGCTGGCAAAAGCGATTAGGTCCCCTCAAGATATAAAAGAGGTGTCATTTAACTAGTTGTCAGTCGAAATATCACAAATGGTATAAAAATATTTTATAAAGGTTGAAAAGTTACCTGGTGTTGCTTTAAATTATATACTAGAAAATGCCATGTCTGGAGACTTTGCTGTGCTGGTTGGTTTACTTCTGGTACAACTACACACACTTGTAGTCGACGTCATACACAGCGATGAAATTCTGGGAATTTAAACTATGAAAGAAAAAAAAATAGTTTGCAAGTTCATTAAGTCTGCTGCATGTACTGAGAAATGTACCGAGACATTGCATCTCCTGCAATTAATGTTTTTTTTTTTTTCCTTTGCCATGCCAGATTAACAGTGGAATTGAACTTGCCCTCCCTTCCAGAAATGTTATTTGGGGAAAACATCCTGCGCATCCAACACAATGATGGTTTTGGAATTGAATTCAATGCAATTGATGCCTTGAAGAGAATCAACAACTCTGAGGACACCGTCCAAGTGGCTTGTGCTCGTCAATGGCAGGAGAGCAGGCAAGATCATCACTGAAATGAAATCTAAATGAATAAATGGTGTGTATGTGAGTGCGAGTGGGTGTGTGCTCTGTGATCGCTTGGTGACTAGTCTGCCTCTGCCAGTCTACTGTATATCCCCGTGAGGATCGTAACTGAGTATCGCAATTTCGATAGGCATATCGTTATGGCTTTACGCTTTATCAATTCAAAATAAAGTTAGGGAAAGGAAGTTGTCCTAATGTATCATTTTTCATCAAAAATACATGATATCGTTCATATTGCTATGCTGATATAAAACCGGCTCATATTGTGATACATTTGTTTCTATACCACCAACCATCAGTTTCAACTAGGCCTGAACGATATTGGAAAAAACTATTGTTGCGATTTTTTTTAGGTTTGCAATATATTGCGATATTATATTGCGATATTAAAAAAAAAAAGATCTATCTTTTTTAAAGAAATTTTCACTAAATGACTTGAATAGCTGTTTGGAAATACTTTACATAACACACCGTGACCACAGTGTATTCATATAATACCGTTTAATTTGTGAATGATGAAGATTTCTGTATGAAGGTATCCAGGAAGTCATGTCTGCACAAAATAGATCATTTATTGAATACAATATTTTACACTTCAACAGCAGCAAATAAATTAAATGATAAATAAAAGAGCAGGTGCATTAGTCCCCTAAGTTTTTGACAAAATATAACAATAAATAAAAACTTCTGTAAAATAACAATAAACTTGTCAACATATTTGAACAAAAATATTAAATATGACAAATAAAAAAGTTGTTCACAAACTATAACAATAAATAAAAACCTCAGTAAAACAACAAAGTTGTCAACATATTTGAACAAAAATATTAAATATGACAAAAGAGTTCACAAACTATAACAATACATAAAAACCTCAGTTAAACAACAAAGTTGTCAACATATTTGAACTTAAATATTAAATCTGACTAATAAAAGTGCAAGTGCATTAGTCCCCTGAGTTGTTTACACAAAATATAACAATATAAAACTGCAAAACGGCAACAAATTTGTAAAAATATTTCAACAAAAATATTAAGTATCAAAACTTTATGTGCAGCTGTACTATATATAGTTATTTGAAAAATACGGTTTACAATAAATTTAAATATAAAAGAAACAAACTCAATTGAACTTGTAAATAATTGAACTGAATAACTGCAAATAACTGTGATGAATAACAGAACCATTTTAACTCCCAAATTTCCTGCCTTCCTGATATAGCTGTCACATGAATAAAAAGAAGAAAAGACATTCCTTCAGCTGTGTTATGTATTTGTCTGCATATCGTCCACCTTCCTTGCTCAGCAATTCTCAACTGGGTCTCATAGGTTTTTGGCCAAGACTATTAGTTTATCCACTATAGCAGGCTTGAGACAAGAACGTTGGCACTTAACAATGTTCCCACCTGTGCTAAAAAGCCTCTGATGGGGAGCTCGTAGCAGGAATGCATAGATACCTGCGTTTTAAATGGTCCCACATGTTTGACAGATTACTTCTTGTTGAGGCAACCATGGCGAGGCACTGTCGACAGGGCTGTTTTTTGTCCCTTATAGTCTTGTTCTTGCCAAAATACTTCCAAAACTCCTTTTGGATACAGTCTGCCTTGCTCCTCCAACGTGTTGATTGCTTGCTTTCACTTTGAGAACGGGCCCTCCTCCCTCCGCTCTGCTGTTCGGCCCCTCCTCCCTCCACTCCGCTGTTGCAGGGGGAGGGGGAGGAGCCGATGACTTGCTGGAGAGAAAGAGAAGCTGTGCGCTTTTTTTCCCCTCTCCTTCCTCAAAACAAACGTTTGTGGATTTAAAAAAATGAAATTAAAAAACTATCGCACGTCCTTGCGATGGGACTATTGCACATGCGCACATCGCGATGGCGATGTTTAAACGATATATCGTTCAGGCCTAGTTTCAACTATCTCGTAGACATGTGCAGATTACCAGTTTTAAGGTATACCATGGAATGAAAACGTCACGGTTTCAAAATCGCACAAATTTTCCGTCATGCCGTCCCTACGGTATTAGCTATTTTTTATGTCCCAAAAATGCAGGGAGAAATTCCTCACTTGCAGCTGCAAGGCTCAACCGTCCCCCACCGGGTTGTTGTTCAGTATCAGTGAGTCAGCTATGCTACACGATGGCTGGAGGAGGGGAAACTCCTGACCTTTTTCCCCCCATCGAATGAAACGAAATCGCTGATATGGGAATACTTTGGCTACAGAAAAGTTACAGACGGCAGCAGCGTAGAGGAGGGCCAACCGACATGTAAAACCTTTTTTTCGGAGGGTGGCTGCTGAGGAGGCAATACCTTCAATATAATTTTGCATTTATACAAAATTAAAGGTTAGTAGACACTGTAATGAACGTTTCCCACCAACTACGATAGTTAACTCCAGCGTGTTTAGTGTGTCCAGCAGTGGTAAAATGTGTGCTTTATTTCTCTCTAGGAACTGTCTATGTTGAGAACGAGTGTGTGTATAATGCAAACATGATACAAGTAGGCCTGTCGCGATAACAAATTTTAGTGTGCGATAATTATTCTCATAAATTATTGCGATATGCGATATTATTGCGCCCCCCCACCCAATTTTTTAAACCAATTTACAATAACACAGTGCGAATACAGTATATATTAATAGATGAAGTACACCCATTTAAACGCGATATTTACTCTTAAATTCAAATCTACTTTTTAAGAAATCACAACTAAAAACAATAGACCATACCTCTTAAGTAAAAAACAACAATATTTATACCGCACAGAAACACAGAATAAATAAAATGTGTTTAAAAAAAAAAAAAATGCACTTAACAACTTCAGCATTTAGAAAAAATTTTCCCGTCATAGCTTCTGCAATGGTGTTCCATAGGGATGCAATGATACAGTTAAGTCATGGTTCGGTACGAATTTTGATACGAGGGACATGATTTTCGATCTGATTCAATACATTTAATGCTCTGTAAAAAAACAAAAAACAATTGTATTTTTTTTTTTTTTTTGCTAACGAGCAAAAATTAAATTGCCATCATATAAACATGCATTTTAGTGCATAATATTTATGTGCTTACTTCTTACTGATATGAAAAAAAATTGCATAAAAGTGCTGAGAACAATCTTTACTGTTTGTAAAGTGAGGCAGGGCACACCGTTGATTGCTACAGCTCTCTTAGTAGCTAGGTTTACTACATGAGCAAGACATCCTATTTATGGTCCGAATCCATTTGTGTCACGTACTGAATTAACAATACTTGCAACATTATCTATAGGCACTGGTATGGATTGATTTGGCCTTCTTAATCTCATGTGACAAATGACAGTTTAGAATTCATCGATGTAGTATATGGACTACATGTCCCATAATCACTCTTGGCTCACGTAGCCAATGGCATGGGAAGTAGCACATCTAGTTTGCCATTTCATGATATCTAGTGTGTGCGCGCATTAAAAAAGTTAGCAAGCGCCGCTGAAGTCACGTCTGCTCATTACTACACAACACCAGCATATGAGGGCTTTCATATACAGGACGAGTTTGAAGCACAGCGCTCTTACCGGTAATTTCATTCAGCTGTTCTTTGTCAAAGTGAGGTTATTCGTAGCAGCCAAGTCGGTAACAATGTTTTGGCGGACTTAATTGTAAATATCCAGCGTTGTGCCGAAAAATAGCCGCCCCGCGTGAAATGTCACTCCTGACGGGAGCGCCCGCACGTCAACAACACCGGTGTTCTGCCAAAATATCCTACATCGGCGAAACGTCCTACATTAGTCGAATTTGAGACCTAAAGTACTACCGTGCGCTCTAAACTTGTTTTGTTTAGATGCATACAGGAATAAGGTACTAAAAAAATGCCTGCAGAAAATACTTAAATGTAGTTATATCAAATAAGGACGGTTTAAACACGCTACGTGACTAATGTGGTCAACTGCTTCAAAGCTAACACAAAAAAACACAATGGTTAAAAGTATGAGAGGGTAATACATGCAAAAAGTATCTTTGAGGCTGTGAAAAGGTTCTAAATAACTAAATAAAAACAAAAATAGTGAGTAATCGCCGCCTCTAACAGATGTGCGCATGCGTGTGAATGCATGCGCAAGCGCCCTGAGCATTGTGTAGAACGTTTCGCCGCGTAGTAAGGAATGGCCGAACACCGGCGCGCCATAGATGGTCCACAGTCACTCCGGAGCACTGACGCGGCCGGTATACGTTGAACAATAGGATATAATGGGAACAATTGGCTCTGGCGCTAGTTTTTGGCGGACCTGGAACGAAGATGCATTTTGCGCAGTTGGTAACGAACTTTTAACGGCACGTCTGCCGCACGCGCACACACACGTGCACGCGAGGCGATAAATCGCAGCGGAAAAGTTATCGCCTCCATTTTTATATATCGCGCGATAAATGGAATTATTGCATATTGCGACAGGCTTAGATACAAGTCGTACAAATGTGCTTATCATGGAAAATAATTCAATTATTTTTGTTCTGATGGTAATAATGTTGAGCTGTGGCTGTGTGCTCACCTAAAGGACTGCATTTGTTTTAATTTTATTTAGATTTTTTTTTTTTCTTTCATTTATTTTAACTTAACATTATACTTATGTTCCAATTTGCTAATATGTTTTGAAATATCAAAATCCAAAAGTTTATTATTATTATTTTTTAACCCAGATATCTCAAAGTAACACATTTTAGAGCTGTAATTGCAATACCGTGAAACTGTGATTGTAAATGGCCTCGCTTCCGCTATCCAAACAGCTAAACATTGAAAAGGCTCACACTCCGGATGTTTTCCAAAATCCTTTATGTGTCTCTCTTTTCCTTTTTTTTTGTGAAACTAAAACAATAAAAAATACATGCAATCAACGTCAGTGCTGGAAGTAACAAAAGAAGCCATCCATACATACAAATACAATTGGCCTGTATGAAATAATGCTTAATTATTAATATAAAACACATTCAGTCTCAAATATGCAACCTAAACACAATATGCTGAGTGTAACTCTCAATTTGACCACAAAATACTTACAGACGTTGCTCTAACAAACACAAATGCCACAGAAGTTGTGAGAGTGAAGCTGTCATGTAACTCACTGAATCACGTTTGGAGAACTTCCTATTTGCATTCTTCTTCTACTGTTTTGGCAGAAACAATAACTAAACCGGCCACAAGATGGGGCGCTTTAGCAACTGATAAAGATGGTACAATATAGGAAACATAACACTCCCCGCCTGGGATTATAATCCCACATAAACTGTATAAACAATATACACTACTCGGGAGATAAAAGTAAGACCAGTTCAGTTAAAGGCCGACGAAAAGTCCTTTTGATGCCTGCATGAGAAGTTGTTACGTCGACTTTTCTCACTAATCCGTCTTGACTTGGGAAGATGTCCGAGATGATAGCCATAGGCCACTCGTTCCTTTTCGCTTGCGAGTCTTTAAGCAAAACAACATCTCCTACTTTGAGACTTGTCTTCTTATCCTGCCATTTGTGTCTCAGCTGAAGAGCATGAAGATAGTCTTGTCTCCATTTGGACCAAAACGTGTCGGCGAGAGTTTGTACTCTTTTCCACTGTTCTTTCAGGAGCATCCCATTTTCAAAGTTGCCTGGAGGCGGTGATGCTGAGCCCGTCTTCATTGTGAGCAACATCGAAGGTGTAAGGATGAGGGGTGACTCTGGATCGGTCGACACAGGAACTAGTGGGCGAGCATTCATGATGGCGGATACTTCAGCCATGAATGTTGACAAAAGTTCATGTGTTAACTGCATCTTCTTACAATTTTGGAGCATGGAGTCGAGAATATGTCTGGCAATTCCAATCATTCGCTCCCAGGCACCGCCCATATGTGAGGCGGATTGAAGACCCATGAGCAGTTTTGTCCATTTAAGTAGCTCTCAATGTCTTTCATGTTGAGGTTTGTCTTATCCATTTTCATTTCTCTGGCAGCGCCAATAAAGTTTGTGCCACAGTCAGATCTTATTTGCTTCGCAGGACCTCTGACTGCGAACAGGCGTCTCAAGGAATTGATGAAACTGTCGGTGCTCATTGTTTCAATTAACTCGATGTGGACTGCTCTTGTCGACAGACATGAAAACATCACTGCCCATCTTTTGGAGTTAGCTTGTCCTCCTCTTGTACGACGCGACATGACATCCCATGGTCCGAAAACATCGATGCCGACATATGTGAAAGGGGGTGCCACTTGGATTCGCTCACATGGCAATTCTCCCATTTGTTGACATTGTTTTACCTCGCAATTTCCTGCAGGTGACACACTTGAAAAGAACTGAGCTGATGCTTCGTTTGGCTCCTACCAGCCAGAATCCAGCCGCTCTAATAGCACCTTCTGTGAAATGTCTCCCCTGATGTTTCACAGACTCATGGTAGTGGCGTATTAGAAGCATAGCGAAGTGGTGCCGCGCTGGGATGATGAGAGGGTTGGTGATGTCAATACCAAGTTCAGACTGTGTAATACGACCTCCTACTCTTAGAAGTCCGTCTTTGTCGAGAATGGGGTTCAGTTTCCAAAGACTGCTTGAGGGAGGTATTTTGGTCTTCTCTTGTATGCATCTGAATTCTTCTTTGTAGCACTCGTATTGAACAGTCTTTACAACACAAACTTTGGCTTTAATCAGCTCTTCTTCTGTAGGTCGACAGCGGTGCCAACCGTGACAGCTAGAAGTTTGGTTGGAGTGGTGAAAACAATGAGCCACGTGGATTAGACAAGCTAGTGCTCTGAGAAGAGTCCTGTAGTTGGAGAACTTTTCAAAGCGTGTGGGACTTAGTGTAGACGTTGTCACACGAGTGAAGTTTGTTGTCACTGCGGGACGTATTTCTGTGTCGAGGGCAGGATCAACAAGATGGTACGTGTCTGGAGATGGAAACTGCACAGAAGACTTGGTTAGGAAAGCTGGTCCTTCTAACCACGTTGTGGTGCTAAGCTGTGCAGCTGGTACAGACCGGGACCCATAGTCCGCTGGGTTGAGCTCAGATGGAATGTATTTCCACTGGTTGGGACGTGCTGATTGGAGGATGCGTTGCACTCTGTTATGCACGTACACATAAAATCTTCGGGACTGATTGTATATGTAGCCTAGTACAACTTTACTGTCCGTGTAAAATTCAATGTTGTCGAATGTAATGTCCATTTCTGCAACAACTAGTTCTGCAACTTCGACTGCGAGAACCGCTGCGCATAACTCCAACCTCGGGATGGTCAGAGCTGCCTGAGGAGCCAGCTTTGCTTTACCGAATACAAAGCCCACTTCTGTTTTGTCTGCAGTGGATACTTCTATGTAGGCAACAGCAGTAATGGCTTTCACGGAGGCGTCGGCGAATACACAAAGTTCTTTTTTCTGAGCACTCACTGTGGAAATGGATGTGTATGGACGTGGTATTTGCAGACCTTGTAAGTCTTGGAGTGAGTTTTTCCAGTTACTCCACTCTGCATTCATGTTGTCTGGAAGAGCTGTATCCCAGTCTGCTGTAACTGTGTTGAGTTCTCTCAGGATGAATCTGCCTTGGATCGTGATTGGGGCGAGAAACCCAAGTGGGTCGTACAGACTATTAACAGTAGAGAGGACGCCTCTACGTGTAAAGGGTTTTTGATCTTCATCGACGTTGAATACGAAAGAGTCTGTACCAATATTCCATAACAGCCCTAGACTGCGTTGAACTGGTAGATCTTGAGCACACAAATCTAAGTTCTCGATGTCTTTCGCTCTGTCCTCAGGTGGAAAGGCCTCTAAGACAGATGAACGGTTTGACGTGATTTTGTGTAGTCTGAGGTTTGAAGATGCAAGGGTGCTTTGTGCTCGTTTGAGGACGTGGACTGCTTCCTCCTCAGTAGGAAATGACCTCAAAGCATCGTCAACGTAGAAATCTCGCTCAATAAACTGTCTTACATCACTTCCATAATCCTCTTCACCACTAGCTGCAGCTCTTTTCAGGCCGTACATTGCGACAGAAGGTGAAGGACTGTTTCCAAATATGTGCACGCACATACGGTATTCAGCGACTTCTGAAGAAATGTCGTTATCTTTGTACCATAGGAAGCGGAGAAAGTCTCTGTGGTTGGCTTTGACGACGAAACAGTGAAACATGTGTTCAATATCAGCTGTTGTCGCGACTTGTTCCTTTCTGAACCTCATTAGTACACCCACGAGACTATTGTTGAGGTCAGGGCCTGTTAGCAACACATCATTGAGCGAAATTCCTTCGTAAGGAGCACTTGAGTCGAACACAATTCTGATTTTGCCAGGTTTCTTAGGGTGATAAACTCCAAACACAGGAAGGTACCAGCATTCTTGATTCCTTTCAAGAGGTGGCGCAACTTCTGCGTGTCCTCTGCTGAGCATGTTTTCCATAAACTCGATGAAGTGTGCCTTCATTTCAGGACGTTTGTCTAGAGTGCGTCTGAGAGACATGAGCCGGTCATTAGCCAGTTGTCTGTTATTGGGAAGCCGTTGTCGTGGCGACTTGAAGGGTAAGGGGCCCACCCAGCTATTATCACTGTCCTGATAAAACTCCGAGTCCATGATTTGGAGAAACTGTGCGTCCTCGAATGAAGGAGCAAGTTTGTGATCATCTGCTGTACGTGCAAAAATCTGATGGCCGACGTTGTCCCCATTATACGTTGGACTGTGAACACTTGTGACGATTTGTGGTGAGCTGTGAAGGTGTTCTGGAACCTCTGTGAACGTCTCCTTGACTCTGATTTGACTGCTGCATGGTTGGAAATAGCTTGTGCGGCCATTCTCGAGGATGACGGTTTTGTAGGCATTGACTTGTGAAGGTTTATGCACTCCGTCCAGACAGACGTCACCTACCACCACCCATCCTAAATCAAGTCTTTGAGCAAATGGGGAGTCACCTGGTCCGTTTATTTGCTGTCTGACTTTATGCACCCTTAGAACATCTCTGCCGAGCAAAAGCAGTATGTCAGCTGTGGGTTCTAGTGGCGGGATCATGTCGGCGATCTGTTGCAGATGAGAGTGATGACGTGCAGCTTCTGGTGTAGGAATTTCTGAGCGATTGTTAGGAATTTCATTGCATTCGAGGAGTGTCGGCAGAGGAATGTTTAACTTTTCGTTCACTGACTCCACCATGAAGCCACAGGCTCTTCTTCCTGTTACTCCTGTGAGCCCAGCGCACGTTCTTAGCACGTAGGGATGACTTGTTGCCTGGATCTGGAACAGGTCAAAGAACTGAGAGCGAGCAAGTGAGCGGTTGCTCTGTTCATCCAAGATTGCGTACATTTTTCTTGTCAGCTCCTTCTGACCAGCAGGGTTCACATTCACCAGCGTTATCTTTGAACATTCCCTTGCACTCACACCTTCTCCGCAGACCTCAGTGCAGCTCGAAGTAACTTCTTGGGTGTCCGCTTTGTCGTTCTCCCCGCCTTGCCTTGTGATGGGGAGGGACGCTTTAGACTCCCAGGGAGCAGAACCTGGATGGAGGGCATCGATGTGAGTATTACTGCCACATTCTGTACATACAATTTCTGCGGTGCAGTTCTTTGCTAGGTGATTGGAGGATGAGCAGCAACGAAAGCAGACGTTGAACTTCTTGAGAATCTGTTTCCGTTCATCCAGACATTTCTCTCTGAATCCTCTGCAACGTTTCAATGGATGGGGTTTATTGTGAACCGGACATTGTTTGTTTGGGTTTGCTGGCGTTTTCATCTTTTCTCCCTCTGACTTGTCCTCTAATGACACTTGAGTTTTATGAACGGATATGGGTGTTTTAGGACCATATTTTCTTTCAGGTGCTGGCTGGTTAGAGCTGTACAGGTTGAAACTGGGGTCAGTACGTATTTTGGCTTCAATACGTATGAAGTTGGCAAAAACGGTGAAAGGTGGAAAGCTGGCACCATGGTCACGCTTGTACTTGGAGCCGTAGGCCATCCACTTCTCCTGTATGTTGTAAGGCAATTTGTCAACGATCGGTTGGATCCCCCTAGATGTGTCTAAATACGACAAGCCAGATAAGTAACCATCAAGCTTAGCAGCCTCGAGCTCTAATAGTAGATCAGCCAGGTCTTGAAGTTTGAAAGGTTCTCGTGTTGCGATTTTGGGGAAGCTTTCTATCTTATAGAACAGCGCTTGTTCTATAGCCTCTACAGAGCCATATGTTTCTTCAAGTCTTTCCCAGGCCATTCTCAAACCAGTTTCAGGGCACCTGATGTTCACTGCTTTCATCTGTTTGACTTGTCTGGCTGAGTTTTTTCCAAGATACCGGATTAGCAAATCAAGCTCTTCTACCGCGGAAAGGTCTAGCCCTGCTACAGCGTTCTTGAAAGATGATTTCCACGCCCAGTAGTTCATCGGCTGGTCGTCGAAGGCAGAAAGACCGGTGGTTATTAGCTGACTGCGGGCGAGGTACTTGGCAAGGTCGTAGGTTGGCTGAGTTGGCGCACATTCACTGTGATTGAATGCTTTAGGAGCAGTTTGGATAACAGGCATGAGTGGTTTAAAGCTAGCTGACTGACGTGCATTGAGGCTGTTGTCGAGTACAGCGCTGTTTAACAGGTGGCTTGACATATCTTCTTGCTTTACGTCTTCTGGCTGAGAAGGAGGTGTTCGAGAGAGATTATCAGCCTTTGGGAAACTGATCTGTTGAGCTGCAGCGACAGTAGCTTGCTCTAAAACATATTGGGCAGTTCGTTGTTGCTGGTTATCAGGCAGAGAGATCTCATAAGTTTCACTGCGTGTTTCAAGGCCTAATTCATGTAGGCCAGCTTCAAGAGCATTAGCTTCGGCTAAAGCAGCCTCCTTTTCTTGCTCAGCTCTAAGTGCATCAAGAGTGGCTTGTAAACGAGCTTGTTCAACTTTTATTTCAATTTCTTTTTGTGCGTAGGAAGCCCTGGCTTGGGCAGCTTCTGCTCTTGCTTTAGCTCCTAGCAGTTCAATGCTCGCCTTTGAGCTTGCGTGTGATGAAGATTTACTTGAGGCGAATGACTGAGTGTAACTTTTGCGAGATTTGTTTTCAGTCATTTTGATTCAGTTAAATCACATATAATGTGCTAAGTTAATGTGCAGGCGTCTGATGCCTCAGTGTATTTCACTTAGCTCTTTGAGATGGCAGTGGCTCCACGTAGTGGCTTCTGTAGCTCTGCTGTATGCCGTATTGCCGTCTTTTCACTGTAAATGGCCTCGCTTCCGCTATCCAAACAGCTAAACATTGAAAAGGCTCACACTCCGGATGTTTTCCAAATCCTTTATGTGTCTCTCTTTTCCTTTTTTTTTGTGAAACTAAAACAATAAAAAATACATGCAATCAACGTCAGTGCTGGAAGTAACAAAAGAAGCCATCCATACATACAAATACAATTGGCCTGTATGAAATAATGCTTAATTATTAATATAAAACACATTCAGTCTCAAATATGCAACCTAAACACAATATGCTGAGTGTAACTCTCAATTTGACCACAAAATACTTACAGACGTTGCTCTAACAAACACAAATGCCACAGAAGTTGTGAGAGTGAAGCTGTCATGTAACTCACTGAATCACGTTTGGAGAACTTCCTATTTGCATTCTTCTTCTACTGTTTTGGCAGAAACAATAATTAAACCGGCCACAAGATGGGGCGCTTTAGCAACTGATAAAGATGGTACAATATAGGAAACATAACAGTGATATTTTGGCTTAAAGTTATCATACTGTCAGAATCTCATACTGGCACATGCCTACTATCTCGATGGCTCACGCTTCTCATATTTCACAATTTCAAAAGTAAAAAAATCGCTTCCAGCCTTTTTAATTTAAATGGATTTGCCTTCAATTCCAGCCAATGAGTTAATGATAATGTGAGAGTCTTTTAAAAAATAGCACTGCACATGCAATTCTAAGGAGACCGTAAGAAAAATACTTTGAATTTCTTACAGAGTTGGTTCTGAACACCCTCAGGAGGTGGTGAGACCTTATGACTGGACATTCACCACAGATTACAGAGGGACCCTAATTGGAGAAGAAATGCAGATGAAGGTGGGTTTGTTTGGATTATAGACAGATCATTTACAATTTAATTTAATCTAAGACACTCCTGTCAGAGAGTGAATTTCAATGATCATCTCCACCTCCAAAACCTCCTGAGATAAAAGCAGAATTATGCCAGTGAATGGCAGCCAGACTGAATTTGATTCAAAAATCCGTTTTGTGTTCAAAGTAAAATAAAGTCAATACAGAGAACTGTTCTTTACGTGATAGTGGGGCCAGGGTTAAAATCAATATTCAAATAGTCTTTTACATTCAAGGCAGTCAATATGGATAATAAAAAAGTGATTTTGGATGTTCAAAACCACACAATTATTTGACTACACACTACATTTTATATGAATGAGACTGACACAAGAAAAGAAAGCCACCGTTGCTGAGGAAGGGGCAGTGAACATGGCCAACACAGTATTTTAACTGAAAGACAAAGTTTAGAGGCAAATCTTGAAAGAAAATTTAAACATTTCTCCTGGGGTAGCTGCTCTAATTTCCACTGATAAGATGTTCCAGAGTACTGGAGCCCGGATCGAGAGCGCTCCTGCTTTTTTGCTCTCTGTGCCACCATAGTGGAACATAAGTCGACAAGGCAGGAATGGCCAGGTTCTGTTGAACATCAAACAGCCTGACAATTTTCCACACGGCCAGCCACTATTGCATATGATTGGCTACAGTATAAACAAAACGACACCTGCCAATGCAAGCATATTCCTTACATGTCGTCGGCGGAAATGTAACATTTGGCTTCATCGCTAAAAGAAAGTGTGGCAAAAAAACAAACAATGTTTTGACAAGCTCCCATCCCCTGAGCAGTGCAAGACGGCAAAAAGTTTTGCCCCAACAATGTCTAAAAAACTAAAAGCAGGATGAACCGGTGAAATAATTGTTTGAAAAATGATTTGAAAAAAAAATCTCCCAGATGCGACATGACGAGGACAAAGGGTGTTTTTGTAAAGCGTTTGAAAATGTAGGGAAATCAAACATGTCAAATTCATGAAGGAGCTTGAAGAAGGTAGATTTTTAAACGTCCGTGGGGGCCTCGCTGCAGCCTTGGCCGGATGGGGGTTGCACGAATCTTTGTCCCCTTCCAGATGGCTGTTTTGCGGCAACTCGGATGGGCTGGGGGACAGCCCTGGGTCCTAGCACACTGACTGTGTCCCCTCTGCTAGTATGCAAATTAGCTGCATAATAATACCAACCTGGTAAAATGGCAATCAAGGTTATGAAAAATAATTTGGGAAAATGAAAATCAAACCCCGAAAAGTGACCTGCATGGTACCTCCAGTCAAAGAGGCGTGCGATTAGTTTTTTTTCCCTAGACATTTCTGCCTGTCAAAAATGTCGCCACTTCCCGGATCGCCACTGTTATGCACAAGCAGTCCTGGTTGCGGCTTCCAAGAAATATACGCAGCGCCACACCATATGCTTCTATTTGTTATTTTCCAAGTAGTGAGAGTGTAACTGAGCATCGATTGTAACATCCCAAGTAACGATGTCAAGCTTTCGTTGTTGTTTTGTAAAGATTTAATCACAACTCAAAAGCAGAGCGTGCCCTCCCTTCACTCACTTTAGTCTCGCATGATGCGTTCAATTGTGATCACGAAAAAAACAGTGATCACAAGACGGAGGGGTAGTAATGAGTTTCCGGTTCAGAGGCAAACCACGCAGGGGAGGACGTAACACACGAGGCTTTTCCTTTCTACGCATACGCACTTTGCGTAGTTTGCGCAAATGCAGGCATGCCTTACAGAAGCGGGGGGCTTAAACGCACCTTAAATTAAGTGTGGACAGGTGTAAAAATAGTCGGCAAAATACCCTGGAGAAAATTATCTGTCCTAGTGTAGACGTAGCCTAAACTGATTCATTGGGCATCAATGGGTGGACTGCCATCAGGACAAAAAGACATGTAAAAAGGCTATGTATCCTGCCAAATCAAAATAACTAGATCCAACACTTTAACCCTTGAGAGTCGAAGGACGCGCCGGCGCGTCCTCAGCGCACGTCGTCTTTGAAGCGCCCTCACGTTTTAATTACGTCACCCTTATGCCTTTGGTTGGTCTCGTTTTAAAGTGCGGAAGTTGCGGTTTACTCTCGTTATTATTTGAAGTCAATCGACCAACTAGAACGTGAGATATTGTCATTTAAGTTTTATAGTTTTATTGTCCTCTCAAAAAAACATTAAAACGCTGCATGGATCATTTGTTTATGTCTATATTTCCATCATTTCTTTTCCTTTTTCAAAACGGAAGCTCCATGAAAAAAACACAAATCAAACGAACCCTTTCGAAGTCACAGTGGAAGCACAAAATGCGTTTTTTAAAATTTTTTTTTTATAAATATAACTGCTGCGCGAGGTTCTACCGAACGAGAGGGGAGGAGTGTTCTGAAGCAGTGAGGTGGCGAGCGACGGCCGTTTGGTTCGAGCAGCGACTTTGTGTGACTTTGACAATGAACGGAAAACTAAATTTAGCGCAAGAAATTGTGCTTTTTGATCAACTTGAGGAAGAGGATGGTCCAAATTCGTCATCATCGTCTTCTTCGGAAGAGTCCTCGAGTGAAGATAGTGACGGATTTGAACACGTGGGTGACGCCATCGACGAGCAGAGGTAAGCCAACTCACTCTTTTTTTTTTTTTTTATGATGAAAAAGTTTCTTTTGAAAGTTTCTTTTTATATTGCAAGACAAAGTTAATTTTGATGCAATATAAGTGTGTGTTTGTGAATATAATAATAAAATGTGCATATCAGATCAAAGTCGTACGTGCACTGTGGGTATCCCAGGCAGGAATTTATAATTTGTGGTGTTCTACTTTCTATATGAAGATTAGGGATGTAGCACATATTCAGCTATGGTATTCTTTCTATTGTCATACATATAGATTTCCATTATTATTTATTGCTGTATATATTTTTATTTTATACTTTATTATTTTCATAAATACTGACTTTTTTCATGTACATTTATAGTGACAATGAAAGTAAAGTGAAATGAAAATGGAAGGGTGGAAAGAGGACCAACACACCATGGAAGTGTGAGCTGTGTGATGTAGCCCTGTGTCTAATTCCAGGACGAAACTGCTTTTCAGAGTGGCAAGCCTGACAAAAATTTAACTTGTTTATTGTAAATATTTTTGAAAATACTTTTTTTTCCAATGTTATATATATATATATTTTCCCCACAATCAGCATTCTCAATTTGTGTATATAAATGTGTGTTCAAGAAGCTTGATTGTGTGTACATAGTTTTCATCAGGTGATGGGCCGCAATACCTAAACTCATAAAGAGATGGCCTCTAAACACTTTTTGTGTTAGATGGTATATATTTTTTCACTGTTCTTCACTGTTTGGTCTGCTGTATATAACCTGTTTTGACTAGAGCATGTATAAAGGCAAAAAACGCCTATGGCTATACCTGTTGTTTATGTTGAATTGTCAAATATAAGACTATTTATTCTAAATTTTTTTGGTTGAATGTTCATCCTAACATGTTGAATAAATATTACAAAGTTTCAAAACGGTTCGTTACGCATGTTTGGTTGTCAATTGGACATCAATATTAAAAATTTTGACAAAACGATTTTGGAATTTTTGGTCTTTTTGGGCCCAAAATGATGATTTATAATTGGTTAGTGAAGGAAACAACAGTTTGGACATGAAGTTCAAGGTGTCACAAAAAAAGGGACCAAACCAGGTCATCGTAAACAATTCTTTCTTTGAAATATAAAGGCAACTTCAAAGGCATGCAAAATCAGACAAAATAGGCCCAGACCTTAAAGGGTTAAACACAAACTATTACAACGCCACCTGAATCAAACCAATCATCAAGCAGCTAAGTTGAATTGGAAGCTTTTTTAATTGAATTACTCTTTTTAAAGCAACACTAGGTAACTGTTCAGTTTTGGTCAATTATTGCGACACCCATGGACAAAAGCAATAGTGTTTTGTCTTAAGGAAGACTGTGTTTCCCATGAGGACCAACGCACACCTGCACAGTGTCGTATAATCATGATCTACCGGTCGCCTGCAGATGGATTAAACGACATTTCTGTTTCCAGCGGCTGTGTGAAAGCCGCGCCAGTGTTGGTTCTTCAGTATTCTTTTATCCTGGTAGCCTCCCTTTTTTTTCTCTCCCTCCTCGAACAAAACTTTTTATCTCTGTTGTTGGTCTACTATCTTTGCAGAATTCGTGCGAAAGCGTTCACATCGACTTTTGTCTTTATAATGAATGATGAATGGGGGAAGTGACGTATGGCGTAAAGCAGTCAGCACATTTGTAATTTTTTTTTACATACACTTGAAAGTTTGGCAGTTTGCTCATTGCTTTGCACAGTAATGTCAGTCATCCCTTTCATGTGCACTTTACTGTCCAGTGTACGCTTTGAACACTGTCAGATGGTCTTAATGGAAGGAGTCTCATACACTGTTTATTGACTTGGTAAGACACAAGCGATGCCTTTGACCCAGTGTCTATTTGCATTTTGACTGGGTGACCCTCTAACTTTGGTCTGACCCTGTAACAATATGTGTTACCGTCCACGCTCATTACATGCACGGTTTGCACTTCACTGTCATCTTTGGAAGTAGAGGCACTCTGTCTGCTTTGACATTTTTTTTCTTTTTTTCATTCATTTTCTTTTCTTTGCCTGTGCTTTTTTATTCCAACAGGCACGCTCAACATGACCCTTCTTTACACAATTATGACAGTTTCATTTCTTTGCACCAGCAGGTGGAGGCAAGATGCCTCGCACCTAAACAGGGTCCAAGCAACATTGCTTTGAGTACTTTCAACTTGGTGTATTCTGCTCGTTGTGTTCAGTAGTTGAGCCTTCATTGAAGCCATTTCCATTGCCACTTAATCCACGGCTTTCTTTAATGTCAATCCACTTTCTGTGAGTCGCTTCTTTTGTGTTGCTTCATTTCTTAGTCCACATACCAATCTGTCTCTTAATGTGTTTTCTAAAACATGAGCAAACTCACAATGTTCAGCAAGCTTCCGCATAGTAGCCCCTTGCAAACACGCCGAAACACTGGGAAAATCCCGGGATTTAAACGGGCAGTCCTTGTATGTGAACGCAATTTCCCGGGTCAACTGACACGGAGATTACGCGGACATTTCAAGCATTTCAAACATTTCGCGTCTTAGTATAATTCCCGGGAAAGTCCCAGAACGAAGCTTATGTGAAAGCAAGTGTTAAATTCTCGGGTCACAACATGATGGCTAATGACATAAATATCATGGTGGGCCGATCGTCACTTCCTCTTTCTTCGCAGTAAGACAAAAAGCGGTAAGCAAACATTACAATTGTCAACATAGCAAGCTGGAAATAGCTAAATTAAACCGAAAACATAACAAAATTAAATGGCTACTTGATCATAGAGCCGGGTAAGAGAGAGTCCATCATCCACCTTTGGAAATGTGTGGTTTATTTTGTTGCCGATTGCAACTGCGGAAACAAGGTTGTACCTTAAAGCAAAAACAAAGGAGGAATGCGTTCAAGGGTTTATTAAATGCAAACTAAAATACACGCAATCGTGGAATAGGGAATAACACAATGAGTCCGTGACAGTAGGTCGACGGGGATCAATAATACTAACCTACTCGGTAGGCAGAGAGCCGATAAGGCAACAAAACAAATACACTCAAATACCAGCCCAACGTAGGGGATTTCAAAACAAGGGCGGCAGAGGTGTCGAATGGCGCCCAGCAAGTTAATATTTTTGTACCTTGGGCTTACAGTGGGGCAAATAAGTATTTAGTCAACCACTAATTGTGCAAGTTCTCCCACTTGAAAATATTAGAGAGTCCTGTAATTGTCAACATGGGTAAACCTCAACCATGAGAGACAAAATGTGGAGAAAAAAAACAGAAAACCACATTGTTTGATTTTTAAAGAATTTATTTGCAAATCATGGTGGAAAGTAAGTATTTGGTCAATACCAAAAGTTCATCTCAATACTTTGTTATGTACCCTTTGTTGGCAATAACGGAGGCCAAACGTTTTCTGTCACTCTTCACAAGCTTTTCACACACTTTTGCTGGTATTTTGGCCCATTCCTCCGTGCAGATCTCCTCTAGAGCAGTGATGTTTTGGGGCTGTCGTTGGGCAACACGGACTTTCAACTCCCTCCACAGATTTTCTATGGGGTTGAGATCTGGAGACTAGCCAGGCCACTCCAGGACCTTGAAATGCTTCTTATTAAACCACTCCTTTGTTGCCCTGGCTGTGTGTTTGGGATCATTGTGATGCTGAAAGACCCAGCCACGTCTCATCTTCAATACCCTTGCTGATGGAAGGAGATTTTCACTCAAAATCTCTCAATACATGGCCCCATTCATTCTTTCCTTTACACAGATCAGTCGTCCTGGTTCCTTTGCAGAAAAACAACCCCAAAGCATGTTGTGTCCACCCCCATGCTTCGCAGTGGGTATGGTGTTCTTCGGATGCAATTCAGTATTCTTTCTCCTCCAAACACGAGAACCTGTGTTTCTACCAAAAAGTTCTATTGTGGTTTCATCTGACCATAACACATTCTCCCAGTCCTCTTCTGGATCATCCAAATGCTCTCTAGCGAACCGCAGACGGGCCTGGACATGTACTGGCTTCAGCAGGGGGACACATCTGGCAGTGCAGGATTTGAGTCCCTGCTGGCTTCAGCAGGGGGACACGTGTAGCAGTGCAGGATATGAGTCCCTGGCGGCACATTGTGTTACTGATAGTAGCCTTTGTTACTGTGGTCCCAGCTCTCTGTAGGTCATTCACTAGGTCCCCCCGTGTGGTTCTGGGATTTTTGCTCACCGTTCTTGTTATAATTTTGACGCCACGGGGTGAGATCTTGCATGGAGCCCCAGATAAATCCATTTTCTAATAATTGCTCCCACAGTTGATTTCTTTACACCAAGCGTTTTACCTATTGCAGATTCAGTCTTCCCAGCCTGGTGCAGGTCTACAATTTTGTCTCTGGTGACTTCGACAGCTCTTTGGTCTTGGCCATAGTGGAGTTTGGAGTGTGACTGACTGAGGTTGTAGACAGCTGTCTTTTATACCGATAATGAGTTAAAACAGGTGCCACTAATACAGGTAATACAGAGCCTCGTTAGATGAAATTAGACCTCTTTGACAGGCAGAAATCTTGCTTGTTTGTAGGTGACCAAATACTTATTTTCCATTCTCATTTGGAAATAAATTCTTTAAAAATCAAACACTGTGATTTTCTGTTTTTTTTTTCTCCACATTCTGTCTCTCATGGTTGAGGTTTACCCATGTTGACAATTACAGGCCTTTCTAATCTTTTCAAGTAGGAGAACTTGCTCAATTGGTGGTTGACTAAATCTGATTAATTCTTATTTGCCACACTGTAATGAGAACAAGGAGATGTGTTGGCTGGTTGGTTGAAAATTCATTCATTTTCCATGCTGCTTTTCCTCACGAGGGCCACGGAGGTGCTGGAACCTATCCCAGCTAACTACGGGCAGTAGGCAGGGGACACCCTAAACTGGTTGCCAGCCAATCACAGGGCACATGGAGACATACAACCATTCACGCACACACTCATACCTACGGACAATTTAGAGTGTTCAATCAGCCTACCATGCATGTTTTTGGGATGTGGGAGGAAACCCACGCACGGGGAGAACACGCAAACTCCACACAGGAAGGCCGAAGCCCGGGATTGAACCCTTGATCTCAGAACTGTGAGGCGGACGTGCTAACCACTCAGCCACCGTGCCGTGCTGGATCTACATCGAGTGACAGCGCTGATGTCAAGGAGGATTCGGCCTGATTCAAGGTGGAATTGAAGACCACTTTTCTTCAACTTCGACCAACTTTTGGAGCATCACCACGGGGGCAGATAAGCTCACCTCCACTCCAAAATTCCTCTTACAATATACTGTCACACTACCCGGGTAACACACACATAAAGTGCCTTGCAAAAGTATTCGGCCCCCTTGAACCTTGCAACCTTTCGCCACATTTCAGGTTTCAAACATAAAGATATAAAATTTTAATTTTTTGTCCAGAATCAACAACAAGTGGGACACAATCGTGAAGTGGAACAAAATTTATTGGATAATTTAAACTTTTTTAACAAATAAAAAACTGAAAAGTGGGGCATGCAGTATTATTCGGCCCCCTTGCGTTAATACTTTGTAGTGCCACCTTTTGCTCCAATTACAGCTGCAAGTCGCTTGGGGTATGTTCCTATCAGTTTTGCACATCGATAGACTGACATTCTTGCCCATTCTTCCTTGCAAAACAGCTCGAGCTCAGTGAGGTTGGATGGAGAGTGTTTGTGAACAGCAGTCTTCAGCTCTTTCCACAGATTCTCGATTGGATTCAGGTCTGGACTTTGACTTGGCCATTCTAACACCTGGATACGTTTATTTTTGAACCATTCCATTGTAGATTTGGCTTTATGTTTTGGATCATTGTCCTGTTGGAAGATAAATCTCCGTCCCAGTCTCAGGTCTTGTGCAGATACCGACAGGTTTTCTTCCAGAATGTTCCTGTATTTGACTGCATCCATCTTCCCGTCAATTTTAACCATCTTCCCTGTCCCTGCTGAAGAAAAGCAGGCCCAAACCATGATGCTGCCACCACCATGTTTGACAGTGGGGATGGTGTGTTCAGGGTGATGAGCTGTGTTGCTTTTACGCCAAACATATCGTTTTGCATTGTGGCCAAAAAGTTCAATTTTGGTTTCATCTGACCAGAGCACCTTCTTCCACATGTTTGGTGTGTCTCCCAGGTGGCTTGTGGCAAACTTTAAACGAGACTTTTTATGGATATCTTTGAGAAATGGCTTTCTTCTTGCCACTCTTCCATAAAGGCCAGATTTGTGCAGTGTACGACTGATTGTTGTCCTATGGACAGACTCTCCCACCTCAGCTGTAGATCTCTGCAGTTCATCCAGAGTGATCATGGGCCTCTTGGCTGCATCTCTGATCAGTTTTCTCCTTGTTTGAGAAGAAAGTTTGGAAGGACGGCCGGGTCTTGGTAGATTTGCAGTGGTCTGATGCTCCTTCCATTTCAATATGATGGCTTGCACAGTGCTCCTTGAGATGTTTAAAGCTTGGAAAATCTTTTTGTATCCAAATCTGGCTTTAAACTTCTCCACAACAGTATCTCGGACCTGCCTGGTGTGTTCCTTGGTTTTCATAATGCTCTGTGCACTTTAAACAGAACCCTGAGACTATCACAGAGCAGGTGCATTTATACGGAGACTTGATTACACACAAGTGGATTCTATTTATCATCATCGATCATTTAGGACAACATTGGATCATTCAGAGATCCTCACTGAACTTCTGGAGTGAGTTTGCTGCACTGAAAGTAAAGGGGCCGAATAATATTGCACGCCCCACTTTTCATTTTTTTATTTGTTAAAAAAGTTTAAATTATCCAATAAATGTTGTTTCACTTCACGATTGTGTCCCACTTGTTGTTGATTCTTGACAAAAAAATTAAATTTCATACCTTTATGTTTGAAGCCTGAAATGTGGCGAAAGGTTGCAAGATTCAAGGGGGCCGAATACTTTTGCAAGGCATTGTACTGAATAGGGGAACAGACATTGAGGCACGGCAGCAATAGGCTGTGATTGGACAGTTCAAATAAGTAATATTTTTTGGGTTGTGTATTTGGAATTATATGTGTTGTAATTTCTGTGTCAGTGTAATAAATTTTTTTTTGTCCTAGGCGCCCTTGCTCCTTGAGTCGAACCTATGCATAATAAGGTGTTCCATTCTTAGCAACACTAAAAGAGAATTACTGTGTTACATCCGTAATACCACCGTTGTGCGCCCAGCACAACTATGGCAACAGATAAATTTATAAATTGTTGCTTTACAGAACGAAAATCTCAAGCTTTAGGGGAATGTAAACTATATATTTTCTGGAGGAGAGAACTACTGAATTATATCGGGTCTCTCATTTTTCACATCTTAATGCTTTTTAGTGCTGGAACAGTTTGGATGGAAGCCAAGTGCGAGCTTAAAAAAACAGGTATCTGACTGAATTATCTTAGAAAAGAAAGGTGGACAGGTCACTTGTATGCATGCACACCTGCTTCAATGACAGTGTAGTGAGAATAAAACGGGGGTTGACACGTTTCCCACTTTTTGAGAGGAGTCTCTCTCTCTCTCTCTCTCTAGCTCCACCTCTCTTTAGATTGCCCATAAAAACCTGTGTCCATTTGTCTTATTGATTTCAAGGTGACAGAGACGACAGAAAGGATTAATTTGGAGAAACTGAGGACCCGTGAGCAGATCATGTTCTTTGATGAGGTCCTACTGTTTGAGGATGAGCTCCATGACCACGGGGTCTCAATGATAAGTGTTAAAATTGTAAGTACTATTTTTATACTTGTACTCCACTTCTAGACCTTCTAGACTTTTTGAGAGTATACTGCATTCAATTGTGTCTGTTTTGGATTCCTTAAAGCAGTAGTTATTTTCTGATACGTTCCTGGGAAGAGAAAAATATTTTATATATATTTTTGGAATGTAATACGTATACATGGGCTATTCTACCAAATTTGTGAAAAATTGCTCTCCAACATACCGTATGACACTTTTTTTTTTTTTTTTTTTTTTTTTAAATTTGGCCATGCATATATTGTACAATATTTCTATGAACGGCGTTCCAATACATCGATTAATTGAATTCATTCCACTTAAGTATTTTTTAAGTATTGTTATTTGAGAAATAAGTATTGCCTTTGAAACAGTTAATGTTTTGCACTTTTCTGTAAACAACAAAAAAAGCAGGTTTAGTGCAGCTTTTTGTTGTATGGAGATGTTTCCATCATTACTATTGAATCATTAGGATATTTAACCCTCGTTCAATGATCGAATCGTAGCACCCTGAATTGTAATCGAATCGAATTGTGCGGTGCCTTAGATGGCAAACTCCTCATTTCTGTGGTAAATACTGTGGTATGAAAAGGTTTTGGCACCTATGATTTACAAGATTTCCCTTTGTTGTATTGATTGTATTGGTTGGTTGATGTGCCGGTATGAGATTTTGACGGTACGATAACCGTGAGCAAAAATACCGCGGTTTCACGGTATCACGGTATTGCAATAATAGCTCCCAAATTTTGAGATGTATGGGTTTAAAAAAAAAATAATAATATAATTTAAAAAACAAAACAAAACTTTTTTCCATTGAACAGGGTTTTTTTTTCAGAACATATTTGCAAATTGGAACATGAATATAATGTGAAAATAAATTAATGTGAAAATAAATAAATTAACAAAAAATAACAAATATTTTATATAAAATTAAAATAAATAGAACCTAGACTATACCCACAGCCAGAGCTCAAGTTGCTCAATAATAGAGCAAGAACAAAATAATTGCTATAAAAAAGTAAGAACACTTCTAAATAAAATTAAAAATATATACTGTATGACTTTTTTTGAGGGGGAGAAGCTGAAGTTTCGCCATTTTCAGCCACTGTGTCAACTCTCTTCTACATGATGTCATGCCTTTGTGTTAAAAAGAACAAAGAATTCATAAAAGTTAGTTAAAAATGTATAAGTTAGTTTTATAAGTTAGTTAAAATGTAAATATTGTTGAGGTTTCAAGGTTTCATCTAAAACAAAAAGTGAGGAGTGAGACCTCCTTTCTCAATTAGCGATCTTTGACGCGATCCTTTTTTTTCTCCCCCCTTCATTCAAGCTTGTTTCTCACTCAGCGGCTGTGAGACATAAAACGTCGACCAAGCTGCTCTCCCAGCTTAGCCTAGGCTAACATTCGTCTTTGTAAGTTTTAGTTAGTTTGTATATTGAATTTGAAAGGAAAATGTATGTTTTGTTTTTGGCGACCTTTTTCATGGTGCTACTGCTATCCTGTTGAACCTACTCACATGTGGAAAAATACAATTGTATAACGTTTTAAATGTATTCATTTGTATATTTCACCACGATTTGAGAGCTCAATAAATTGAAGAAAAGTACGCCTTGTGTTTCGAGGGTTGGTTTTTGGGTTTGCTGGCTGTTTAGCAGAATAGCGTTACTGACACTCACGGCAACAAACGGGAAGGGTGAGCGCTGCCGCACCAAGCCACTTCGGCTGCATTTTGGCACATGAAAAATAACAAATACCGTACTAAGGTATGACGGAAAATTTTAGTGGTTTTGAAACCGCGACGTTTTCACACCACGGTAAACCGTGAAACCGGTAACCGGCACATGTCTAGTTGTATGTATCAACAATTTCAGTTAAATATATAGCCGACAAATACAGTAATAGTTCAAAAGTGAAAATAGTTTGTTAGGATTATGTGTTCAATATTTATTCAAACAAAAGAAGCCAGGAGTATACATTTGCTCACAACAGAAAAAACTATATCAATAGAGTCCCCTTTTCTCTAAGCCAGTGGTTCTTAACCTTGCTAAAGGTACTGAACTCGTGAGTTTCACATATGCATTCACCGAACCCTTGGGAGTTGGATAATAAAGCATTTTTGTCCCGATTTAACACCGATATATGGCGGAAAACAGTCAGGTGACTTGAAGTTCCGCTCTAAGACCCCCAATTTGGCCAAATTTCAAAATTGTCCTATATGCATGTGTGATACATCATTGGAAAGCTTAAAATGTCAATTTTCTGGGGGAAGAAACATTTTCAACAGGAGGGCATTTAATAATAATAAAAAAAAAAAAATTAAAACAGCAAAATCCTAACTGGAGGTGAGAGCACGCGAGAGCATAATTAAAGACGCCACGATTTTAACGAGATATTGTCGCGTACTTACCTTGTTTCAATCAAAAAACTCCACGTAGCATGTATCACTGGGTGTCAAGACACAGCTGTGAATGGCCACAGCTGGATTTTTTGGGGGATTTTATGGGTGAAACGTGGTACTATAACAAGGGTCGCGATGCAGAAATTGCAGACATCAAGGAGTGGTCGAGATTTTCTTTTTCATATATTTACCCTTTTAAACTTTTTTGTTTGTTTGTTTGTTTGGATCGATTATATATCATCTAACATATTGGAAGAAATGCGACAAAAAAAAAAAGACACTTAAGCGATAGTTATGAGGTAGATATCCGTGACTTTTTTACAGACGCCAATGTTTTCGTTGTGACGTAATTTGTTTAAAAGTTTAAAATAGGCAAGTGAATAATTTAAAAAAAATTTTTTTTAACGAAATATTAGATATTTATTAATGATTCTAACCTAATGACATTTTGAATAATAAATATAATTAATTACCTTAGTTTTATGGCTGGGTTGAAACAAAAGCGGTTGCTCAACGTCAGTAAACTGGGGTTTCCAGGGTAAAACAGACGAATTAAAAATAGCTCGGGGGCTTAATGAGCCATGAATCTGCTATGGCAGCATATAGACATATTGTTCTATCCAGGCATGCCCACTTGCCACCTTTCGGCGAAATTTCGCCGTTTTGAAATCAAAATGGGTCATTCTTCTGAATCACGTAGAACAGAGGAGAAAAAAAATGGGGGGGGGGGCATGTCAACGAGCGAGTGAAACAGTTAACTTTAAAACCGTAGTCCATGCTCAAAACTACACTCTAGTCCTATGACCTAGACCTATCACTGCCACTCTCTTCTCGTGACAACAAATGATTGACAATAAGGGAGCACAGTTATCACCAATCAGCAATTAGGAGGCCGAACCCCTCTCCATCCCAGTTTCTCGCCCGGACCCGTTGGAAATTGCGGCAAGGTAAGGGATTAATGTCAAAAACTGTTAACTTCTTAAAGCTAAAAGTTTGAGTGATGGCCTATAATAGTCTTCATAAATCATTCAATCGTGTCGTTCGATCAATTCCTGCGCTTGTAATGCTGTCTATAACACAAGTATTCGCTTAACTTCTTGATAACTGACTTCAGATAGTCCTCGATATTTCACCGCCTCGTAGAACGCAGTTACTCGAGGTAGCTCTAACTGCGGAGGGGCTAACTAGCACCTTTCACACAGGGCTTTGCTAGTAAAGTTAGCGAACGTCATTTGGGATCTGAATTGTCGCCAGTTGGTGTTGTGACGAGATATTTAAGGCCCCTTTGTAAAGCGCTTGTTAACGATAAAAAAATAAATAAATCATGAGCAATGAGGTAACTAGAGTGATGAACTAGTGCCTTCCATACAAGTCATGTTCAGGGCTTTGTTAGTAAAGTTCTGAACGGTCACCAGTTATTTTTGACAACGAGTTATTTAAGGCCCCTCTATACTCTCCGATAATTACAGAAAGGGAAGAGATTTGCCTTGTTGTGGAGGTCGTTTCATTTGTTTATCCATCGAGAGTTTATCAAACCGGAGAGCTCCGCTACAGGTCGCATTTGAAAGTACCCCCATTCCCGCGCTGTTCGAACACACCCCCGTTCATAAAACAGCCTACAGGTGTACTTCTGTTTATCCAGTATGATGCCCTATCAATCGAAGTTAAGGACCATGGGACTAATTGCTTTGGTTGAATGTAAATAAAGTTATGATCACTACAGTTAATGCTTTTGAAGACTTGTAATTTTTTAAATCTCTCTCTCTCTCTCTCTCTCTCTCTCTCTCTCAAATGGGACATACTGTATATTTTATAATTTAGATTTTGTATAATTTGCTACTTAATGCGTCTTATATGTTCTGATTTCAGGATGAGAGATTTAGACTTGTATATGTTAAATTATTATGTACTCTGTTTAATTCGAGATGTCTCTGGTTGCACTATGAAATGCACTTTTCCGCGCATGCCGTGTGTCCATGTTACTTTGTCACCTTTTTCACCCCTAACCAGTTTGCATGCCTGTCTATCAAACACAACAGTTCTTTTGGCTTAAAATACAGCAGTTTATTTTAAAGAGTGGCGCAAGAGCAGAAACTGCTTTTTTAGTCTGTTTTCTGCCATATCTGAGTAAGCAAACTCTCAGTGATTTCCAGTTCTTCTCATTTTGACAGCACGTTTTATTTCAGTCCACACTGCTCATTGGTCTGATATCCTTGTTCGAGTGCACTTTCCAGTCAGCGAACCAGTTTCTCCTTCCATCTGATGCAGGACTACCAGTTTAGAGAGTGCATCAGGGGCAAATAGGTCCAAAACACCACTTAGCCTAGATTAAGTCAGCGTAGGAAAATGTGTCTTAACCTTCGACAAACACCTGCTTCCGTGTCAGACCTGCGCTGTCAAGGAAGACCCGATTTACGACCCTCCGCCGTAGCCTCTCTTGCTCCTTCTCAAAATTTCTGACTTTGCGTCGCGTCAACGCGTTAGACGTGGTGGAAATGGACTGTGATTGGTCCGCTCAGACTGTTGTTTCCGGTTCAGGAATTGAAATCACCGCCACTGTCAAACATAATTTGGCTACATGCCAAGCCGACAAGAGTGTTAACGAAGAGCAAGTACGACAACTTGTACAATCTCGTCAAAACATTATGAAGATTGCCAAATGGAAAGCAATTCGTAGAAAGGAGATTACTAAAAATACGGGGCTGGAGGTCAGCCAGCAATTGAATTTAAAAAAATATATATTAAAAAAAAAATGGAAGAACCACCAAGACAAGTATGTGTGTGTTCGGAATCGAATGGCCACACGAAGCAGTGACCCAGTCGGCCAAAAGCTGCCAGCTTTTTATCACTTTATAGCGTATTTTTGGTTGGTGCACTTCATCAGTTATTGTGTGCATATGTTTGCTGTGAGTGTGCCTTATTTACGTGTCACACTTCAGATATATGAAGAATAAAGCACAGGTTTGGTGTCAAAAGAGTTGTTTTGATGTTTAATTTTCAACAACAGACAGTTCACACACGATACATCATCACTGATTGAGAGTGCCTCGGTGCTTTTATGATAACGTTAACATCAAGGCTTCCAACGCAGTTTCTGAAGTTCCATAGCTGCCAGAAATCTGCTATGGCTTCCCACTGGCTGGTTGTAGGACACGGCAAAAAAATCGGGCCGGAGGGCTTTGCAGACCTCTGACAAAACGCCGGACGCAGTGCTCGAAGCCAGTTTAAAGCTAGCCGCCACAGCTTACTGGTTTCCACCCAATGCTAGAACTCTCTGTGCGGCATCAAAAGTCGGACAGACCGCCTCGAAACCGTCTTCTGCGTCGCCTGCGCCTCAACATTTGTATGATCAACATTTATTCAATGTTGATGAGCTGAAGATCCACATTCAAACGTGCCATCTTGCATTATTTTTTTCTCCGTTAAACTAGAGGAAGTCAACAAGCATGCCCCAAAACTGTACATGCATAACGCCAGACCCCACTAGTGGCTTGGCGGTGAATTACAGAGCAACGCGTTCCCTCACCGCAGAACTATCGAATGCTCATTGACAACGCAACTCAACGCAGGAGCATAACTTAGGCTTTAGACTTACTGATAACCACTGCTCTAACCACTTCCTATATTGGATTTCAGTCATGTTCAGTTCAGTCATGTTTGATGGTTTTGGAGCATGCACTTGATATCCGTGATCCCCAACGGACCGTTGTGTTGTGGGCCTTTCTCTCACGGACCAGCAATGTGTTGCAGAAAAATACAGCAAGTATAAAATAATACAACAGGGATAAAAACTAATGTTAAGAGCAGGAAAAATGTAACTCACTAGATACTGAATCAACCTTTTTTAACAGCAGTCTCTCCTAAAACTGACAGAAAATATCCTTGGTTGCAGGCATAATAAGTTCTTCTCCAATCGTGAAAGGTCTCTTAGCTTTAGCATTACGGTTAGTCACGAGGTATGATGCACTCAGTGCATTTCAGGGTACCCGCGGGTTATTAAAAGTATTAAAAAAGCATTGAATTTAGTTTTCCATTATTAAAGGTATTAAAAGTATTAAATTAGCTGTCATAAGTTTGGAATTTTTTCACCGTGGTTTTAATTTTGAAGAACATCTCAGTGCAACCTAAACAAATCATAATGCACCTCGTGCGTGCGCGCTGTTAGCATCATTAGCATCAACATCACAACAGCAGGCAATTGCACAGTACTGTGTGCTAACGTAAGGAACTGCTCAGATGCTGTTATGTTCGACGAAAGCCTCAACAAGATAACCAAGTCCAAACAGTTGGACCAGCATGTGAGGTATTGGATCGGCGACCAAGTCGCATCCAGATACTTTGGGTTGCAGTTTATGGGTCATGCGAAGGCAGTGGACCTGCATAACATTTCAAAGTAAGTTGCCAATTTCTCAAATTAAAATGTGTTAGATGCAATAATGTATTTCTGCACGGTTTGCCTTTCGAATGAATTTGCATTTCGTAGTTTTAACTCAAGAGTTAGCCATGTTCAATGGGGTATTGGCAGGTGCACTAGCCTCAGATACACAACACGGTTGACACTATTATTGGAACGAGTGCGGGGTAACGTTGATCTGAATAACATGGCATGGTGTTAGGCAAATTATAATGTAGGTGATAGTAAAACACCTCCTGGTATATTTAAATGTTTTTCTTGATTGAATAAGAGTATGGATTTTCTCCATCTGATTAAAAGAAATGTCTTCAGTAGCTAACAAAGGATTAACATGTGTTTTGTAGAGTTCTTGTAATGTGAATAGAAAAAAAACATTTACCAATGGAAATGGTCATGTGTAGCTTTTTTATTTTGTGGTAATTAATGGTAAACTACTGCCATTTGGTGGCTGTTTTTAAAACTTTCACTGCCAATTGCAAGATTTTCCCAAGCACTTTACAGTTAAGGTGACTAACTTGACAATCACCAGTTAAGGTGACCAACTTGACAATCACCAACCTACAACCTTGACTAGGTCCTCTTAAAAGGGAAACCTGTTGTATTGCAAATGTAATTTCTGAAGTTGCTTTACAAAAATAGTGTAAAATTCATTTTATCCTGGGAAAAAAATCTGAAAGACCTTCCATTTAAATGTTTTAATTGTATCTTCAGTAAATGTACATCCTTTTGTCAAACACACTTATTAATTGAGGTTAAATTTGATGTTCAGTGCTTTATTTTTTTTTAATATGATTCAATATTATCTAAATAATGGGTGCGAGAAAAGTATTAATTTTCAGTTGAAATGGCATTAAAAAAAGGTCTTAAAAGTCTTGAATTTAGATTGATCAACCCTGGGGGGACCCTGCATTTACTTTTGTTGATGTGGTGGCCCTCAATAAGTGTTTCTGTCCTTCGTGCTTGCGCTTTTTTTGTTTCAAATATTCCAAAGGCTTATCCATTATTCCAGGGTGCTAAGTCTCAATGTGCCGAAGCAGCTTTGAAGGCTTCATTGCCTCGTTTGCTAACTTTTGGCCACATATTATGCAGAGTGGACTTGGCGTAGGCTTCTCTTCTGACTCATCAGGTGGCCTTTTCCCCGTAAAAAGCTAAGACGTCTGTTTTTCAGTCATCTTCGCTAGCGTGTAAGCTTATTATTTTTGGGAAAAAATCTGATGCGCCTACATCATTATTGAGGACAAGGGCACATAGATATAAAAAAAAAAACAAAACAAAAAGATGCCGACTCCAATTTATATAATAATGATCCCAGTACAAATAAACGGGGATGATTTGTTATTTGTGTCATCTTTTTGGAAGTCAAAATAGTTAGGTTAGAATATCGTAGGACTAGCATGTGTGGTCATTTGTTTTGATTCGTGCGCATCCGGGTCAGTTTGCATTTTGCGTGTTGGATACAAATTAATGTGCATGCGTCATAGTTCAATGGGCTTAATGGAAAAAGGCAGTCTGAGTAGCACACCAAAAAATCAGATATGGCGACCAATCTAAATTGTGCAATAAGACCAGCGATCTGAACCTAGCCGAGTCGAGTGCGATTTATGGGTTTTTGTTGTTTGTTTTTTTTCTCTCTTCGTCAATATGCCTTTTTTTAGCTCGTGTGATTTATACTCCGGAGCGACTTTCTAGTCAGAAAAAGTTGGTAAATATTAAGCCTCAACAATATACCGTTTAAACATCGCCATCGCGATGTGTGCGTGCGCGATAGTCCCATCGCAAGGACGTGCGATAGTTTTTTTTTTTTTTAATCCACATACGCCCTGCTTTCTGCTCTGCGCAGGGCTCACACCCTCCCTTTGCCAGCTCTTTTAACCTCACAGTCACTGCAGCACTTGCTTAATAAAGTTAACGATGCTGGTATCTTTGATCTTGCCAAAGAAGCGGACATCACAGTGCAGCAGCTGTCAATCATCGTTTAACTTGGTAAACAGTTTCTGCAAAGAAGCCGCTTTGGAATGAATGTGTGTGTGTGTGTGTGTGTGTGTGTGTGTGTGTGTGTGTGTGTGTGTGTGTGTGTGTGTGTGTGTGTGTGTGTGTGTGTGTGTGTGTGTGTGTGTGTGTGTGTGGAGACGTTTGAGACATATAAATTAAATGCCAGAAGTGATCATGAGGAGTTTGTAATTTCTTCATGTCCACCAAGAGTCACGGCTAAGGTAGATAAACAGAAGTATTTAATTAAGCCAAGCATTTTTCTACTACGGTACTTTATTCTTTTTCAAAAATGATTTGGTTGGACAGCTATGTTTAAAACTGATCGTAATTATTACATTTGAAGTGCTTAAAACCATTTATTAATATATATATATATATATATATATATATATATATATTTTTTTTTAAATCATACTTTGGGGAAAAAGTGAGGGAAAAAAACATGCCTTATATGTATCTCTTTCCAATGATCTCCATTAAGCACACACACAAAAAAATAAAAATTTGGGGGGCAAGGTGCGCAACTTCGCAGTTTTTCACTTATCGCGGCGGGTTCTGGTCCCCATTAACCGCGAAAAACAAGGGATCACTGTACACTGGTCATTGTGAGTCATCCAAAGTCTTTCCAAACGGCTATTCAAGTCATCTAGTGAAAATTTATTTTAAAAAAAAAAATCTATATATATTTTTTTTAATATCGCAATATAATATCGCAAACCCCCCAAAAATCGCAGCAATAGTTTTTTCCAATATCGTTCAGGCTTAGTAAATATATACATATACTGTATTTTTAAATCTTCTTCACCACACCCAGCACATCCAACAGCATAAAAGCTTGTTGCAGTACTTTAAGGGCGAGTAATGCAAGCAGCGTGCACTGTTCCAGTGATCCCAAACCACCAGGCCGGAGACCATTACTGGTCCCTGGTGCATTTGCTACCGGGCCGCAGATACATAATAAATCATTTGTTAACAACTGCAATCTGGCCTGTACCTCTTGACACATCAATATGCCTGTCTACTATATTGACTAATCAGATTAGGGATTTGTGTACGTCACCATCTAGTGGTTTGCCGCCATTACTGGGGTGTTTGCAGCCAGCCAATCAATGCGTTAGCTGCAGTTGGCTGAGTGCTGTGGGCGGTAATGTCTTTGGACAGCCTTTTTTTTTCAATGAAAAGGCCACCTGCTGAGTCAGAAGAGGAGCACACAACCAAGTCTATTCTGCCTAATATGTGACTAAAAGCTAGCAAAGAGGCAACAAAAGCAAATGCACTGAGAGCATCATACCTCATGGCGAACGAAATGCTAAAGCCAAGAAACCTTTCACGATTGGAGAAGTCATTATGCCTGCGACCAAGGATATTTGCCGTCAACTTTTGAAAGAGGCCGCTGTTAAAAAAAAAAGGTTATGGTGAGTTATTTTCCCCTGCACTTAATGTTCACTTTTAGTGTTACTTTATTTTTACAGTATTTTTCTGCCGCACATTGCCGGTCGTTAAAAAGAAAAGGCCCACATTTCACCGGTCCGTGGTGCAAAAAAGGTTGGGGACAACTGCACTATTCAACAAAAAAGTTAAACATAATACAGGTAAAGCAAAGTGGTCCTATCTGCTCATAACGGAGGTTATTTTTTACAGCAATGCCAAATAATGCGACACAAAAAAGGTTTTAAACAAACCATCCTAACAGTCACTATAAAACACCATAGCATCTGAAATTAGCACATAGGTTGACATTTTGAAGTAGACAACAAATAGTTGAAATACTGTACTAGGTGTAGGCATAGGCGGATCTACTATTCTGGTGAAGTAGACGATCGCCTTAGGCACCCCAACCAGTAGGGGGCCCCCAACCAGCTGCCCTTGCCCCAACGAGCAAGGGCTTGGGCTACCGGAGGCAGCAGCACCCCCAACTATTCGTCATGTATAATTATGTCAGCATACCAAACAAACAAATAACAAAACAAAAAAGAAAAGCCATTTGAATACTGCATTTATATTATCTCTCCCCCACACACACGCACTACAATGGACTGTTCCATGACGACGGACTGAGTATCAGTCGCTTAGCTTCATTTAGCGGCGTTTAGCATCGCTTAGCTGTTCGTTAGCTTCACTTAGCTCTCCTGCGGTTTTCATAGCTCACTTGCTACTTTGCACGTCGGCTATCGTTTATTTCGAACACATGAGCGAACGTGCTCTCCATGAGAGCCAAAGTGCAGTGAGGGAGAAGTTGAGAACAGGCATCTAATGCCCCTTTTAACTTTCTTCTTCTTCTTCACACCGAACATAAAATACACGAAAGCACACCCTGTGGTGAAACAATGTAGTACAGTTCCAATCAGTCATACAATAACACTGAACAGCTGGTTAACAGCATTTGCTAACCAAAAAAAATTAAATCTATTAGTGACACCACAAGCATCGACGAAGAATGTTTTTTTTTACGGAGTGTAAAGCTTTCGGTTAGCGGTTTAGCGAACGTACCTGCGGTGAACATTTCAAAATAAAAGCACATCATATTCGTCATATAAATAAGGATTTCTGGAGGTAATCCCACATACTTCAGAATTAATATTATAATATGTTGAGTAAATACTACATGATACAGATTCTACACTAAGAATAGCTTTCAAATGACACTCTTCATGACAAATATGATTGGCAATGAATAATTAATATAATTATTATACTACTATTATATATAGTAGTATACTATAATAATATTGCTAGAATTTTTTTTTAAGAATTGTTTTGAATGATGTTGGAAAGGCAGTCAGTGTTCTGAACTTTCCATTCTTTTGCACTAGTAAATGCTATCAGCATTTAACCTCATTGTTTATCTGTGATTAATTATTGTTGTTTAAATGATTATTTGTACTTTAATAAAGAATTTAAGTGTTCCAAAATAGTTTTGTGAATTAATAAGCATCAACAACAAAAATTTCATTGCTAAATTAGTAAAAAAAAAAAGAAAATTATTAGATTAGTCGATTAATTGTAAAACTAGTCTGCTGACTAATCAGGAGAAAATTGTCGTTTAGGACAGCTCTAGTGTACCAGAACATATTTCCTCCATTCCTTTGTCACCTTTTTGACCCATGAAGCGGGCCCCCCCAAAATGGCCAAGTCCGCCACTGGGTGTAGGGGTGTGCCATCTTAGGCATCCCACGACTCGATTCGATTCAGGGTGCTACGATTCGATTACGATTCAGGTGCTACGATTCGATTACTGAACGGTGATCAAGGTATCGACGATGATCGCTGTTATCTCGATTATCGCGCTTATCTATGTACTGTATCGTACATTCTTAATTAATACAGTAGCCAAACAAATTTATGTCCCATTATTTATTTAAAATATCATAATGATTCAACAGGAATGATGGAAACATACCCAGACAACAAAAAGCTGCCCTTTAGCTGCTTTTTGATTGATTTATTTTTTTTTTTTTTTACAAGTGCGAAAACATTAACCATTTTAAAGGGAGTAGTTATTTCTCTCAAAAATACAATAAAATTTACACAGGTGGAATGAATTCCACATTTTATGGAAACAAAGTGTCTTTAGAAATAAGACTTCTTTGAACCAATATACTTTGTTTTCACAGTTTTTTGCACTATTTTGCATGTTTGTCGTGTTACCGCTGTACCTAATCATGGTTTTACACGTTCTGCATATGAAATACACGTTGGTAAATTAGCTAATTAGCTTAGCGCTTGGAGCTAGCTATTAACATCTCAAAAACAACAACAATAAAGGCTAAACAGTACAGGAGGGTTGGTGTACTCACCTCTTATAGATGCACACGGGTCTTAGCAATCATTCAGGACATTTTTTAATTGAAATGCTTTAAAACTACTGCTGCACATCTGAAAGACAAGGAGCAACGAACAATCTCTGTTACCCTCTTGCTCTAAAAAATAACTTGCGCAGGGTCGCGTTTCTGTACATGCCTGTCTCATACACAAATTTATTTTCCATTGTTTTAAAAAGGGGTAAATCTCTCTCAGTAACTGGCAGCATCCATCATAACGTGCGTGCGCCCGTTAACAGTGCCCGGGCGGCAAACGTGCCTTGAATTTCGGTCTGCTACGACCGGCTGCCATAAAGTTATGAGGGAAAATAACCTTTGAACCTTTATGAATCGTCACGTCTCAGTACTGCAGTCAGGAGACGAACCCGACCGAGACACGGAGACGTTCGTAAGAGTCAAGGCAATGTGACTTAGCTTTGGGCTCCTGGCTCCCTTTTTCTTTTCCAATGTCAAATGTACACTGTATTTCAATGTCAGTTGTGTAAATTTCACTCATTTTTTTCTCAAACTGCCAAAATTGTGTGTTATCCAGAGGGTGATGCCTACCAGTTTCTTCACATTGCTACGTTTTTTCCTGCGGGTGGACGGTGTGCTGATTAGAATAAATGAGACACGACTATATCATGAGGTAAGTTTACAGAGCTTAAAACTTAAAGGAGGAATATGAAAGATCAGTGGCAAAAATGATACTGCAACCAGGATCAAACTACAGTGGTACCTCTACATACGACTTTTATTCGTTCCAGGACCTGGTTTGTCAGTTGAAACGGTTGTATGGTTTTTATCCCAGGTGTGTTAAGTGCAGGGAAAATGTAACTCACCAGATGCTGAATCAACCATTTTTAACAGCGGCTTCTCCTAAAACTGACGACAAATATCCTCGGTCGCAGGCAAATTGAGTTCTTCTCCAGTCGTGAAAAGTTTCTTGGCTTTAGCAATGCAGCTCACCATTTTGTATGATGCTCTCAGTAATGATGCTCTCAGTCAAAATTCCCTCCAATTTTTCATGTGTCTGAGCAGACACACAAGCTCCCTGAGCACACTGGGGACCACTGTGAGCAACATCAGATGTGGCCACACACAAGTATCATTACGGCTGTTCAAAACCTTGGATCATAGCAAGTTACATGGCTTATTAATAGAACGGAATTACAGCAGCAATTTTCATTAGTGTACTTTTAATATGATTTGGCCCTCTTAAAAGACAAATCTTGTTGTTCATGAGATGTGTACTACGTTTTATGTGAGAGTCCTGCTTTGGCCTGGGTACAGTAAGGTCAATTTGTGGCAAGGGGGAGTTAATAAATATAATGAACAACCACAATGGGAGTAGTTTATATCAAACTCCCATATTGAAACTGCTCACACAAGAAGGACACTCAAGATTCCTATTCTCAGTGTCTGAGCAGCTACACTGCAAAAACGCACCGCCTTAAAATTAGTTAAATTCCCTTGTTTTCAGTGCAAATCTACAAGAAATAAGTGAAATTATCTGCCAGTGCTTCAAGTAAGTTTTACTCAGATTTCTTGAAATAAGAAAAATGGCTATCCGATAAAAAGCTTTACCAACTTATTTTAAGCAAAAAGAAGTCACCGCCTGTGGCACCCAGCCAACAGCAGCTAACATTACCTGACGCTGGGCTGCTATAAATGTGCAAACACCCCAGTAATGGCGGCCAACCACTAGAGTGCAAATCTAATCGGATTATACAATAGGCACAGGCCAGATTGCGGTCATTAACAAATTCTTTATTATTTCTAAAAATGTAACGACTTGTGTAGCCCAAAGTAGAGGGGTAAGAGTAGTGTTCTTCACAAATTTACCCAAGTAAAAGTATTGTGTGGTAATACTACGCTGAGAAGTACATTTTTCTCAAAATTTTACTCAATAAAATGTAACTTGTTACTACCCACCTCTGGCGGTGGCATATATCCATCTCTTGTGCAACTGAACCAATAGCCATCAGTCATTTTGGCTTTGTTAGCAGGGACAGTGGTTGAGCGGAGCAGCTGGACTTTTTCATGGTGATATACAAAATAAAAAGTGGTTGATTGTGGTTACCATGACCTGGTCCTTTTTTTTTTTCTCGATAAAACATTTTTTAAAATATAGCACTGAGACAACAGGTGACTTATTTTTTTCTGCTTTCAGGCTGGACAGAAGTACATGTTAAGGGAGTTCTGCACAAGGGAAAGTGGCATAGCAGAATTGAAGGTAAGATTTATATAGCTTTACACTGATCCCTCGCTATTTTGCGCCCTCAGTCCATCACATATTTTTTTCACTTTAAAAAAATTGAATGTTCAAATGTGTCAAGACAACTGCCATCTCAATTCCGTCCGTCCCCTCAATTGAACACCTTGTTTTTAAACTCTCCGGCCCTTGTCCTCTGGTCACTGCTATTATTTACTGACCTCCAAACCACACACCTCTTTTATTTCTGACCTGACTGACGTGCTAACCCAGTTATTTGCCATTTTTCCATCAATGCTCCTCCTAGGTGATTTTCATCTGCATATCGACGACACTAACAATAAATAGGCCACTGAATTCCTTGAGCTGCTACAATCTCTAAATTTCACTGAGCATATTAACTCATTCACTCCCAGCCATTTTCACTGGAGCAAGGCCCTTCGCTCCCGGCCGTTTTACTGGATTTTGACTAATTTTGCAAGGCCCACAGAAAATTCTGTTCCATTGCTATATAAACATTAGGCATGTGCCGGTATGAGACTTTGACGGTATGATAACCGTGGGCAAAAATACCGCGGTTTCACGGTATCACGGTATTGCAATTATAGCTCCAAAATGTGTTATTTTGAGATGTATGGGTTAAAAAAAAATTTTTTTTTTCCATTGAAGTTTTTTTTTTTTTTTTTCAGAACATAGTTGCAAGATGGAACATAATTATATATTGTTAAAATAAATTATCAATAAAAAAATATATATATTTTTTAAATAAAATTAAAATAAATATAACTTATAGATTATAGCCACAGCCACAGCTCAAGTTGCTCAAGATTAGAGTAAGAACAAAATCATTTCTATAAAACAGTAAAAACACTTCTGAATAAAATTTTTTTTAAATTCTACTGCATGACTTTTTTTTGAGGGTGGAAAAGGTCAAGTGAAGTTTCGCCATTTTCAGCCACTGTGTCAGCTCTAGTCTACACGATGTCATGCCTATGTGTTAAAAAACATAAAGAATTCATAAGTTAATAAGTTAGTTAAAAATGTATAAGTGAGTGTAAAGTGTAAATATTGTTGTGGAAAGGTTTCATCTAAACAACCAAACAAAAAACATTGGGAGTGAGACCTCTCCCGTCTGCTTTCCCAGCTAAGCCTAGGCTAACATTCGTCTTTGTAAGCTTTTAGTTAGTTTGTATATTGAATTTGAAAGGAAAATGTGTGTTTTGTTTTTGGCGAACTTTTAATGGTGCTAATCTGTTGAAGCTACTCACACATGGAAAAATACAATTGTACAACATTTTAAATGTATTCATTTTGTATATTCAACTTACCATAATTTGAGAACTTAATAAATTGAAGAAAAGTATGCCTCATGTTTGGAGTATTTGTTTTTGGGTTCACTGGCTGTCTAGCCGATAGCGTCACTTTCACACACAGCAACAAACGGGAGGGGGTGAGCGCTGCCGCGCCAAGCCACTTCTGGCTGCATTTTTGACACATGAAAAATAGCGAATACTGTACTACGGTCTGACGGAAAATTTTAGTGGTTTTGAACCCGCGACGTTTTCACACCACGGTAAACCGTGAAACCTGTAACCGGCACATGTCTAATAAACATGGAACCGACCAAAAGAAAGATTAGACTCTCTTCTTTCAGCAGAAAAAAAGCATACATTTCAAACATAACTTTGACTTTAACACAGCTATTTTTCGCTTTTGTGACAACCCAAACATCTGAATAATGTTTTCGCTCTACAAAATAACATAAAAACACAGACAAAGACAAAGAGTATGGGGCGCCGTTTGTAAAGCAGCACATGCCGAAAATGACAACATTTTCTCACATTTAGCGCCACGCAGTGTTAAAATCTTGGTGTGAAATGTTTACAGTCACTTTTTTTTTTGCACATTTACAACATTATTTAGCAACTTAAATATTTATTTTTAAATGATAAGTATTGGACTTGAATGTTTAAATCCAGAACTAAATATTTATTTAAATCTTAAATGTAAATCTTATATATTCAATTTATATTCGATATATGCATTTTAAATTTATAGCCCAAATTTGATATTAAATCCTAAATGTAAATGTTTTATCTAAATACTATATTTAAATCTTAAATCTGGAAACAGTTGAAACGAAATATTTAGCGTAATATGCAAATTCACATGACTGGAGACCGGAAGTAACAAAATAAAAGCTGGAGCAGCTCAGATTGTTTGTTCACGTTGCTTGAAAATGAATAAAACCTACTCAACGGTGGCAGTCGGCTCTTGGACATGATTTATGGTGATAATAACAATATCTAGGTAAAATACACATTTCGGAGAAACCATTTAAGGAGTATTTTGTGCTTTTTGTGTCACTTCTACGCACGATCCCAGTAAGGGCGAGTTATGTTTAAATGTCAGACCTGCGCCGTCAAGGAAGATCCAATTTACGACCCTCTGCCGTAGCCTCTCTGGCTTTTTTTTTTCTGGCTTCGCGTCGCGTCAACGTGTGTGACGTGGTGGAAATGGACAATAATTGGCCCGCTCAGACTGTTGTTTCCGGTTCATGATCAACATCAATCAACATGATTTAAGCATCTAATGTATCCAATACACCGATATCCCACAATAAGCAATCCAAACGGCAACAAGTGTTGAAAAGATAACGTACAGCATGCTAGTTAGTTAGCCTGCTGTGTCCATAATTCTCACGCTAGCGATCGACTGCAACGTATGTCTTTTTGTGGTTTTCCGATAACTCGAGGTGAGAGCATGAGAGAGCATAATTAAAGACACCATGATTTTAATGAGACATTATCGCGTACTTATTTTTTTTCCGATCCCGAAACTCCATGTAGCATGTTTCATGCGTACTTATTTTTTTTCCGATCCCGAAACTCCGTGTAGCATGTTTCACCAAGTGTCAAGACACAGCTGTGAATGGCCACAGCCGGACTTTGTGGGGATTTTATGGGTGAAACATGGTAATATAACAAGGGTTGCAATGCAGACACATACATCACACACAGACATCAACGAATGGTTGACATTTTCTTTTTCAAATATTTACCCTTTTAAACATTTTTTTTGTGACGTAAATTGTTTAAAAGTCTAAAATATGTGAGTGAATAATTTTTTTAAAAGTAGCTTCTGTGTTTTTAATGATTGTAAGTTCAAAGTGATAGACATTTCGAATATTAAATATAATTTTTTTTTGGCTGGGCTGAAACAAAAGCAGTTGCGCAGTGTCTGTAAACGGCGGGCTTCAGGGTAAAACGGACAAATTAAAATTAGTCATATATTGACATATTGTTCTATCACAGGGGTTTTCAACCCAGTCCTCAAGGCACACTGTGGGTCCTGGTTTTTGTTCCAGCCGATCCAGCAGAGACAGTTGAACCAATGAGGCTTCTGCTAAAACAAGCCACACCTGACTGCAATCAACTGATTGCACTTGTAAAACACCAGATTGGGGAAAAAGTGTTGTCATCTTGTTTGGTAAGAATGAAATCCTGCACCCACAGTGTGCCTTAGTGGAATAGGTTGGGGACCCCTGTTCTATCAAACACAACAGTTCTTTTGGCTGAAAATACAGCAGTTTGTTTTAAAGAGGGGTAAAGGGCAGTAACTGATTTTTCAGCCTTGTCTGTGTTTTCCGTCATATATATATATATATATATATATATATATATATATTATTTTTTTGCTCCAACATTAAAATGAATGAAAATTGATGTGTTTCATTATCTTGATACATGAAATGAGCTTGTTAGGGGGGAAAATAAAAAAATAATAGTTGTTACATTCTATGCTATTTGTACATTTTGGTTGTTATAATGTTTATAACAATTACACCCAATTTTTCTTTCAGAGCATTCCTGCTTCCCTATTCACCGATCCGAATGAGATTGCTCAACATTTACCCTTCAAGCTAAGACAATGCGAGAAGTTGGAACTTCCTGAACGGAAGCACAAAGCTGTTAATGAACACGTTTAAAATACCAGTGTTTTCTTCCAGTTTTATTTCTCAGTGAACTACATATACGTAAATGCCACAAAGTACAGTTGACTTCTTCAAATATGGAATAATAGAATAGAATGTATGTCAAATTTGTGTATTATTTTCTTTCCAGTTTGTTATATTTGATGGAATAAATGGGTCATCCGTTTGTATCCCGTTAAAGGCTGGTTTATACCCTTATGCGCCATCGTCTACCATTTTTGTAAATTCGAGGAATTTTATGTTTAAATCAATGCAAAAGCATAAAAAACACAACCTAAAAAAAACACTAGGGGGCTAAAATTTCCCAGGAGTGTGTAAAATGTGCTGAAGTTCCAAACGGCACCATGCTGACGTTTCTAAACCATTGCAGCTGGGAGTTTAAAAAATGTAGTACGTAACGTACAAAATTTACCAAAATGGTAGCATAGACTTCCATTATAATTCATATTATTTGATCTATTGTAAACCTGATGTGTAAAAATGCATTTCCCGCGATTACCACATCAATTGCTTCAGTTGCATCTCAAATGACGTTTGCATGGCAAAAATGTTGCTTGAGAGTTTTTACACCTCTACAACCATGAGGGGACGCTACATACTAACTTATGATTGCACTTCGTTGCATTGGCCTCCAACCAGACATTCTTTTCGGCAGGGAATATGATCGGTATTGCTAGTAGATGCATGTGTGTATTTGTGGGTCTTGCTGGCAAGTCCCCCCCCCCCAAAGAAAAACGAAAATACAACAAAATAAAACATCCTTTGAAATGTGTAGTCTGCGCACGCTTTGTTTACCTTTGAATGGGAGCTCTGGAAAAACGCTCAACGCGTATGTATGACGTTGTTTGAATCTCAAACTCTGATTGGTCCGTCTATAATGATCTTAGCCTTTGAACTTAAATTTCTGAGCCCCCGATTGGTCAAGGACAGGGCATCGTTGCACTCTCGACTCTGAGTAACGTCCGATACAGTCTGCTGAGTAACGTCCGATACAGTCTGCACCGCAACAATGGCAAAGAAGACGTTTAGCGAACACAAAGCCCGCCTGGCATTTTTGGCAAGCCACGACAGTGATGAAGAAAAAAGAACACTTGAATTAGACACGTCTGAAGAGCAATCTTCTAGTGAGTTTTCCCTGGATTACCAGCCCGATGAGAACGAAGAGTCTGTGGGACTCGGAGTCTCTCGGTTCCGATAAGGAGGAGGATGGCCTAGCTCTAGAGGATCCACAGCAAGAATCCGACAATGACCAATCTCCACCGGGCAACGATGACCAGGGCACGACATGGATTTAAAAAAATAAAAAAATGATCTGGCATCCAAGTGTTGCCTGGGAAACGACAGGCGTGGCTGTAATGAGGAAGTGTCTGCCTACGTTCGAGGCAATCGGACGTGTCTGTGTGCTCGGCAATAAACACAAGTTAAAAAGCGATCAAGAGCAGTTGTCATTTCCACCTGTCACTCCAGGAGTCTTGTAACTGTCAATGATACCGATGATGATGATGACAAGAAACAACAACACCACCGCCTTCATCCATCAGCTGATAAATACGCGTCACACCAACATCAGTGACCCTCTGACGAAGGCGGAATTGTTCGCCGAAACATGTCTGGTAAATAAACCACCTACCATTGCCTGGGATAAAAGAAATGTTTTGACGTATTGATACTGGCTGGGCTGTTTTGATCGAGGCATGAGGCAACAGCAAGCTTATGGAGCAGCAAAACCGGGCGCCCAAAAAGACTGCGGGTGCAACGTCGCATCAGCGATTTAGGGACATCAACAATACTTTGCGATTTGATGACAAATTGAGCAGACCACATCGTCATCACGAAAACAAACTGTCACCAATTGCAGAAATATGGAACAGTTGGAACTTTCGGCTGCAAAAAAAGTTCTACCCCGGCCGCGAAGTCTGCGTGGACGAGCAGCTCATTGGTTTCCGGGGGCGCTGTGCATTCAGACTGTACATGCCGTCAAAGCCAGTGAAGTATGGACTGAAAATTTGGGCACTGCTGTTGCTATATGTTATATGCTTATTACATTTTGACTTATTCAAGGCTCTAATTATGCCGTATGAGTATTTGAGTAGTTGAAAGTAAAAAAAATATTCAGAAATGACTTAGATATTACACTTCTAACACATCTACCATTTTGGTAAAATATGTACGTTTCAGGGTATTTGCCCCAAAAACTGCTATTGTCCAAAAATGGGAATGCATTAAAAAATGTTGTTATAACTTTAAGACTTATTCAAGGCTCTAATTATGCCAAATGAAAATTTCCAATTCAAATTTGTTTTATATATACATATATATATATCTCCACCATAATTGGTTTTGGTCATAGCACAATACTGCTTTTATTGTCCATAGAGGGCAAATAAAAAAAATAAAAAATAAAAACAATATGTGTATGGATAGTTCTGACTTCAATGAACATTTTGATGATTGAAAGTAAAAAAAATACTCAGAAATGACTTAGATATTACACTTCTAACACATCTACCATTTTGGTAAAATATGTACGTCTCAGGGTATTTGCCCCAAAAACTGCTGTTATCAAAAAATGGGAATGCATTAAAAAAATGATGTTGTTATAACTTTTTGACTTATTCAAGGCTCTAATTATGCCAAATGAAAATTTCCAATTCAAATTTGTTTTATATATACATATATATATATCTCCACCATAATTGGTTTTGGTCATAGCACAATACTGCTTTTATTGTCCATAGAGGGCAAAAAAAAAAAAGTAAATAAATAAATAAAAACAATATGTGTATGGATAGCTCTGACTTAAATGAACATTTTGAGTGATTGAAAGTAAAAAAATATTCAGAAATGACTTGGATATTACACTTCTAACACATCTACCATTTTGGTAAAATATGTACGTTACGGGTTAGTTTTTATATGTTACCACAAATTAAACATGACGTATCCGCGTGGTCCACAGTCCTTCACGCGTTAAAATGATTCATATCAGCAACCATGTGTGGCGTACAAACCCGTCAGGTTTCTGCACCGCTAACCTGCTGAAATTTGTAAAATCAAGCAGACGTTTCCGGTGCAGATACGGCCTGCGTGTGAGCAGCTATTGGTGGAGGCGAGTCGAGGCGGGTGGAGAGGATTCATCAACTGCTGTGGGCAAACATGGCGGCCGAACTACTAATTGCAGAAGTTCACAAGTACAGTGGTACCTCCACATGCTACGTTAATTTGTTCCCGGACTTTGTAAGTCGAAATGGTCATATTTCGAGCAGGATTTTTCCATAAGAATACATTATAATTCCATTAATTCATTCCACAGCCCGAAAACCTACACTAAATCCTTCATAAATGCTGCTGATACTATTGCAATTACCAATTACATACAGCCAACCAAATAAATTATGAATAATATATTAATAGTAATAATACCTGTAATAATGTAACGACTGTGTTTTGTGTGGTGTACCTGAACGCACCGTGTGGCTGACTTGATAGTGACAGAGGGACTTTTTTCTTTCACTGTTCACCTGCGACATGTTGCATGTTGTGTTGCACACGTTCTGAAATAAATGATTAAAAACCTGATGGAAATGGCGATTTCTTTGGCAATGTTACCACAATAATAATAATTGTCACCTTAACTTATAATGACTGGCGAACGGAGGTCGGAGGAGGACCGTGGAGACATTCTACGGCTGTATTGGACAAGTCTAGTGCCGCACTAGACATGTGCACTACATTCAGAACCGGGATGTACAATGTCCGACTCATGACCCATACTGCTCCCAGAGTGTACGGCTTGGAGAACACTGGCAAAATGTGTTGTATGAATTGAGGTGCCCTCCCAGAGGAAAAGAAAGTCAGAAAAGAGATCTCCAAAATGTTCATTTTACTTCTCCTAGACAACTGTGAGATCTCCTGTGTCTCAACTTTTTCACTGGAGCAAGAAATTGCACTAAATCTCAATTTGGTCTCCTTTTAAGTTTCAGTAGATATCTCAAGTTGTAACATAATTCTCAGTTTCTCAACTTTTGTGTCTATTTGTGATCTCAGGCAGAGAAATCAGCTTTTTCTGTAAACTCAGTCTACTCTCATCCCAGCATTTCATACTGAACTCGGACGGAGCAAAAGAGCTCTCCACAAGCACTCGCTGAGTTCTCAGACTTAAAGTGCCCGTAACAGAAAAGCTTTTTTTCATATTTCACGCAGTATTTTATGCTCCTGAATGAAAGAAACTGCTTAGTTGTGTGGAAGCAATCGATATATTTATTCAATTTTTAGAATCCCGAGCCATGAAAATGAGTGACTTCCTGGATTGAGGAAGATTGTGAATGACGTTAGTGGACTAATCATCTTCAGTATATAGCCAACACTAGAGTATGCAGAACGACTGCAGATTCAGCTGATTTTGCGGATTAATTCGTTTATTTTTCGCATCACACCAGCCTAAATGGGCATGCTGGCTTTTGTTGCTGCACCTGGGAGAGGCGTGTGAGCCTTTTAGGGTTTCAAAAAGATCCTGTTCACTGTGGAGAATGGCCAAAAGAAGTCCGACAACTGTGGGACCATGGAACCGACAAGGAAGGGAGTAAACCATGAGTTTTATATTATGTCAAATACTGGGCTCATGACACACGTTTTAATAAGGAGGTGGCTTGCATTTTGTGGGTGACAATGCTCCCTGTCCACCGAGAGGGCCACTACCCGACGTCTGGCGACTTGTCGCACACTATGGTCACCGGCCGATAAAGGCGTACATTAGCTTGGGCCTGGAGAGCCCGCCGCTCTAGTCTCCAGTTACGATTGTGTCCAGACTTCCACCCCCCTCAGTCCTCTTCGTGTTCCCGGAAATAAAGTACTTTCCTCAGGTTGGGCTCGGGCAGCCACACGCTTCTCCGATGAGCACTCCTGCCGGGGCCGCAGCAGGGGAACGACGAGCCGAAACGTACTCGCCACCGGGGGCTGGCCGACCAGTTAAGGCTGTCCCCCTCGCCACCGTGTGCGACATGAGTCGGGGGAGTTTAGTGTAATTTTTCGTTTTCAAAAGGGAAAAAAAGAGACTTGGAAGAGCTGCTCGGCTCTGATTAGCATGTAGCCTAGCTTTTACGTTTCCTCTTTTTTTTTTTGTTTATGCTGGTTATGACAAGATCCGCTCTAACTCTGGTGACATAAAATACCGTTTGGGAGGTTTAAGAAGTCTGCACTTTTGACCATTATGCAGTAATTGAGCCCTGTCGTACTGAATAAATGGATTTTTAATATTCTATTTAGCACAACTCTTATTTTTCATGACCATACAATTTATTTAGCAATCGGGAAAAAATACTTAGACGATATTCTTTGGCTCTAAAAATATTGGAGAGAAAACAATGATGACATTTTATAGTATGCTGCAGTCATGAGCCCCGTTTTTTGTCGTTCTGAATCTTTTCTTCCAAATACGACTCAAACATATATGGCTGTATGCTACAGGCTTCCTCTGGATTGACAATATCACTTGAAAGATCCACACTTCAACCAGAATTGCTGAAAAACGCTTCCTTCTCCGCCAACATCATCACCCATTTGGAGACGCCAGAGCTCGATAATGACCGGCGGGGCTAAATGGCAGATTAGTCTTTCCTCGTCATCTGTGCTTTGCCAAATTGTTGTATAAAGTCAAATCGTCAAAAAAATATTATTTTACTTCCAATAATAATGGTATTTAAGATTTTTTTTCGTGGTGTCACATGCACTTTAAATGTTTTGGTTGTTTCGGCTTTGATGTTCGGGCGCTAGCCTCGCCTGCCAGTCGACTTGGCGTTCGGATTACCAGTTCAGGGGGGTTCAACACTCATCCCAATCAGAGTATGTACAAAAACCTCAAATCACGTCTTTATGAAAGCTACAAACTAGCTTTGAACAAAGCTGGCAAAATTGCCCTAACAAACAAGTAACCGCTTCAGAATTGCAAGATGGAGATCAAGTGCTAGTCAGGAATGTCCGACTACGAGGCAAGCATAAGATTTCTGATAAATGGGAGCCAATTGTCCATGTGGTATTGAGTAGAGCAGGTTCTCTCCCACTTTACACTTTAAAGCCTGTGATGAACTTTTGAAATAATAATCATGATAATATTTTATGAATACTAATTAAATATCAATCACTTGAAAATTTAATAAAGCCTGTAAATTAGGGCAAACCAAACCCTTGCCTTGAGTCAACTTATGAAAATAGGGCCCTATGTGTGTCTTAACCTTTGCTAAACCCCTTACACCAGGGGTCTCCAAACTATTCCACATTGGGCCGCAGTGGGTGCAGGATTTCATTCCAACTAAACAAGACTGTGTCTGGTGTCTTACAAGTGTTGCAGTCAGGTGCTGCTTGTTTTAGCAGAAACCTCATTTGTTAAACTGTCTATGCTCGATCGGTTGGAACGAAAACCCACAGCAGCCCTTGAGGACCAGTTTGGATGATCTGATCTTTTTTTTTTTTGCAAATAAGAGCGCAAACAAAGTGTTCAGTTTGTAAATGGAGGTTTTGACCACTTCTTTGGAAAGGGAGAAGTACTGGAAAATCTGAGGTTCTAGGGATAATGAACAAAATTAAAGGTTACAGATTTCCAGCTTTTATTAAAGCTTAACATAATGAAGGGTTAGTTTGTGACAAGAACAATAAAACATTGTAAATTAAACAGCTGTTTCAAGCAAAACTGTATGTATTACTGATCAAAATGTGATTAACGAAACGGCAATAGATAACAGGAAATGAAAACATGAATGACATCATTTTGTTAATGTTGTTTCGTGATGACTAGGTTCTTCATCATGTCAAAAGAGTTTCCGTCAGGCTCCACTGAAACAATACCGTGCTTTTTACTGTGAACTTGTAAAAAGCCATTGCTATCGAGACCCACAACCTCAGCTTCAGGTCCATCCTCGCTCCAAAGATGCACCACACTGCCACTGAAACAAACAAACAAAGTAACCATATAAGGTTATTTTTTATTAAATAAAATTTATTCATATTCGAGAATATCACTATTTTGATTACATGTACCCGTTAGAATTATCCAGATTAGACTGAGACTGCTTGTGAACTTTGCTTGCCTTGGGGCAGTTGGTAGCGCGAGTCATCCAGTGACCGAACGGACAGCGGCTCTATCCCAGCTACGACTGCCTACTTTCAAAGTGAACTCTACATTGCTTCCAATCTGTTGGCAGCATGATGCATGACAGCAGTACAGTTGGTGCATGAATGAGAGCCCATAAAAAGTGCTTTGGCATAGAGAAGCACTATTAGTATACACTCAATGGCCACTTTATTAGGTACACCATGCTTTATACCGGTGTAAAAAGTGGCCGGTGAGTGTATATACTAGGCCTGAACGATATTGGAAAAAACTATTGTTGCGATTTTTTTTAGGTGTGCAATATATTGCGATATTATATTGCGATAGTAAAAAATAAAAAAATAAAAAAATAATTTTAAAGAAATATTCACTAGATGACTTGAATGGCTATTTGGAAATACTTTGCATGACACACCGTGACCACAGTGTATTCATATAATACGGTTTCATTTGTGAATGATTAAGATTGCTGTATTATTATGAAGGGATCCAGGAAGCCATGTCTGCACAAAATAGATAATTTCTTGAACACAATATTTGACACTTCAACAGCAGCAAATACATTAAATGACAAATAAAAGAGCAGGTGCATTCGTCCCCTGAGTTTTTGACAAAATATAACAATAAATAACAACTTCGGTAAAATAACAACAAAGTTGTAAACATATTTGAACAAAAATATTAAATATGACAAATAAGAGTTGTTCACAAACTATAACAATAAATAAGAACCTCAGTAAAACAATAAAGTTGTCAACATATTTGAACTTAAATATTAAATCTGTCAAATAAAAGTGCAAGTGCATTAGTCCCCTGAGTTGTTTACACAAAATATAACAATATAGAACTGCAAAACTGCAACAAAGTTGTAAAAATATTTAAAAAATATTAAGTATCAAAACTTTATGTGCAGCTGTACTATAGTTATTTGAAAAATACGATTTACAGTTAATTTAAATATAAAAGAAACAGAAACTCAATTGAACTTGTAAATAATTGAACTGAATAACAGCAAATAACTGATGAATAACAGAACCATTTTAACTCCCAAATTTATGTATTTGTCTGCATATCGTCCACCTTCCTTGCTCAGCAATTCTCAACTGGGTCTCAAAGGTTTTTGGCCAAGACTACTAGTTTATCCACCATTGCAGGCTTGAGACAACAACGTTGGCACGTAACAATGTTCCCACCTGTACTAAAAAGCCTCTGATGGGAAGCTCGTAGCAGGAATGCATAGATACCTGCGTTTTAAATGGTCCCACATGTTCGACGGATTACTTCTTGTTGAGGCAACCATGGCGAGGCACTGTCAACAGGGCTGTTTTTTGTTCCTTATATTCTTGTCGATAGCCAAAATACTTCCAAAACTCCTTTTGGAGACAGTCTTCCCTATTCAACGTGTTGCTTGCTTTCACTTTGAAAACGGCCCCTCCTCCCTCCGCTCTGCTGTTCGGCCCCTCCTCCCTCCCTCCACTCCGCTCTAGCAGGGGAGGGGGAGGAGCCGATGACTGCGAGCTGGAGAGAATGAGAGACTGCACTCTCTTTCTCGCTCCTTGCTCAAAACAAACGTTTGTGGATTTAAAAAAATGAAATGAAAAAACTATCGCACGTCCTTGCGATGGGACTATTGCGCATGCGCACATCGCGATGGCGATGTTTAAACGATATATCGTTCAGGCCTAGTATATACAGTGCCTTGCAAAAGTATTCGGCCCCCTTGAACCTTGCAACCTTTCGCCACATTTCAGGCTTCAAACATAAAGATATCAAATTTTAATTTTTTGTCAAGAATCAACAACAAGTGGGACACAATCGTGAAGTGGAACAAAATTTATTGGATAATTTAAACTTTTTTAACAAATAAAAAACTGAAAAGTGGGGCGTGCAATATTATTCGGCCCCCTTGCATTAATACTTTGTAGCGCCACCTTTTGCTCCAATTACAGCTGCAAGTCGCTTGGGGTATGTTTCTATCAGTTTTGCACATCGATAGACTGACATTCTTGCCCATTCTTCCTTGCAAAACAGCTCGAGCTCAGTGAGGTTGGATGGAGAGTGTTTGTGAACAGCAGTCTTCAGCTCTTTCCACAGATTCTCGATTGGATTCAGGTCTGGACTTTGACTTGGCCATTCTAACACCTGGATACGTTTATTTTTTTAACCATTCCATTGTAGATTTGGCTTTATGTTTTGGATCATTGTCCTGTTGGAAGATAAATCTCCGTCCCAGTCTCAGGTCTTGTGCAGATACCAACAGGTTTTCTTCCAGAATGTTCCTGTATTTGGCTGCATCCATCTTCCCGTCAATTTTAACCATCTTCCCTGTCCCTGCTGAAGAAAAGCAGGCCCAAACCATGATGCTGCCACCACCATGTTTAACAGTGGGGATGGTGTGTTCAGGGTGATGAGCTGTGTTGCTTTTACGCCAAACATATCGTTTTGCATTGTGGCCAAAAAGTTCAATTTTGGTTTCATCTGACCAGAGCACCTTCTTCCACATGTTTGGTGTGTCTCCCAGGTGGCTTGTGGCAAACTTTAAACGAGACTTTTTATGGATATCTTTGAGAAATGGCTTTCTTCTTGCCACTCTTCCATAAAGGCCAGATTTGTGCAGTGTACGACTGATTGTTGCCCTATGGACAGACTCTCCCACCTCAGCTGTAGATCTCTGCAGTTCATCCAGAGTGGTCATGGGCCTCTTGGCTGCATCTCTGATCAGTTTTCTCCTTGTTTGAGAAGAAAGTTTGGAAGGACGGCCGGGTCTTGGTAGATTTGCAGTGGTCTGATGCTCCTTCCATTTCAATATGATGGCTTGCACAGTGCTCCTTGAGATGTTTAAAGCTTGGGAAATCTTTTTGTATCCAAATCCGGCTTTAAACTTCTCCACAACAGTATCTCGGACCTGCCTGGTGTGTTCCTTGGTTTTCATAACGCTCTCTGCACTTTAAACAGAACCCTGAGACTATCACAGAGCAGGTGCATTTATACGGAGACTTGATTACACACAGGTGGATTCTATTTATCATCATCGGTCATTTAGGACAACATTGGCTCATTCAGAGATCCTCACTGAACTTCTGGAGTGAGTTTGCTGCACTGAAAGTAAAGGGGCCGAATAATATTGCACGCCCCACTTTTCATTTTTTTATTTGTTAAAAAAGTTTAAATTATCCAATAAATGTTGTTCCACTTCACGATTGCGTCCCACTTGTTGTTGATTCTTGACAAAAAAATTAGATTTCATATCTTTATGTTTGAAGCCTGAAATGTGGCGAAAGGTGGCAAGATTCAAGGGGGCCGAATACTTTTGCAAGGCACTGTATATATATAAATATATATATATATATATATATATATATATATATATATATATATATTTGTAGTGACGGGGATTGCACACTGTACATTGTTATAGCTTGACTCAACTGAACAAGAAGTTTAAGACATGTACCAAAACTCTAGGGTTGCCACCTGTCAGAAATAGAAATAAGTCTGAACAAAGCAGAAGATACGTTTGTGTTGGATTGAGCCATTTACACAGGTGTGTGTTTTTTACAAATTGCTATTATGATGAAAAAAATTGCAAAGGTTGGTATTTATGTTTTTGCATTGTATACAATGCTACCATTAGGGCTGCAGCTATCGAATATTTTTGTAATCGAGTAATCGACTGAAAATTCTATATACATGAGAAAACAACACATTTCATCTAATACTGAACCATTTTCAGTCAATCAATGTCTTTATTTTAATTGTACATTGTTGAAAACAGCCAACAATTGCATCTCAGATGTGACTAGGGAAAAAAAAAAAAGACTAATTCACTGCTTTCACTCCAAAAACTTTTAGATCTCATTAAAAATATACCGTAATTTCCCGAATATAACGCACACGTTTCCCCCCCCAAAATCAACTTGTAAAATCATGGTGCGCATTATAAACGGGTACATTGATGGACACAGAAATATATATACTGTATATATAAACCGATTTTTTTTATTGACACGGCCACGTTGTGTTGAAGAAACGTATGCGGCGATCCGTTGCCGACCATTACGGTACGTGACGTCACCATTTTGTTTCGGTAATACTTCACTCTGATCGGCCGAATTATTTCGTCTGTGTTAAATTCTGCTTTTTTTCACTCTTCATAAAGCACAGAATTTAGTTTCTTGAACTCATTTGAGTCAACGTTTATTGCAGCTCCGCAACTCGGACCATAACAAACGTAACAACAGACTTCCTGTGTGTGTCCGTCAACTATATCTGTCCCTCGAAAACTCAAACCCAAATAACAATGGTTCCTATTGTTACTGTCGTGTCGACAGCGATGAGCGCGCTCGGATTTCCGACTTATGTTCTTTCATTTTACCGGATCAATCCATGGAAGAAACATTTATTCATCATGATGAAACGAGCAAGTAATACAGCAGCCTTGTGTGATCATAAAAAATATATAACGCATCATACAATTTTTACAAAAAATGTAGACGTATTTTAAGTGTGATAACTAAGTCATTTCTGAATATTTTTTTTACTTTCAACCACTCAAAATGTTCAGTCGCATCAGAGCTATCTATTCACATATAGTTTTTATTTTTAATTTGTACTTTTTTGCCCTCTATTGACAATAAATGCAGCACTGCGCTACGACCAAAACTAACTATGTTGGATATATATGTACAAAACAAAATTGAATTGGAAAATTTCATATCACACAATTAGAGCCTTGAAAAGGTCAGTGAGTTATAACAACAGATTTTTTTTTACCCATGCCCATATTTGGCAATGGCCGTTTTTGTGTATAATACCCCTAAACATACAATTGTTTACAATAATTGTAAATGTTTTGAGGTGCGATAACTAAGTCATTTCTGAATATTTTTTTACATTCAACCCCTCAAAATGATTCAGTGGCTTCAGAGCTATCCATACATATATAGTTTTTATTTTTTTATTTGTATTTTTTGCCCTCTATTGACAATTAAAGGAGTACTGTGCTACGACCAAAACTAACTATGTTGGATATATATGTATAAAACAAAACTGAATTGGAAAATTTCATATCACACTATTAGAGCCTTGAAAAGGTCAAAGAGTTATAATATCAGATTTTTTTTTTTTATCCATGCCCATTTTTGGCAATGGCCGTTTTTGTGTATAATACCCCTAAACATACAATTGTTTACAATATTTGTAAATGTTTTGAGGTGCGATAACTAAGTCATTTCTGAATATTTTTTTACATTCAACCCCTCAAAATGATTCAGTGGCATCAGAGCTATCCATACATATATAGTTTTTATTTTTTTATTTGTATTTTTCGCCCTCTATGGACAATAAAAGCAGTACTGTGCTGTAACCAAAACAAACTATGCTGCATACATATATATATATAAAACATGAATTGGAAAATTTCATATCACACAATTAGAGCCTTGAAAAGGTTAAAGAGTTATAACAACAGATTTTTTTTTATCCATGCCCATTTTTGGCAATGGCCGTTTTTGTGTATAATACCCCTAAACATACAGTTGTTTACAATAATTGTAAATGTTTTGAGGTGCGATAACTAAGTGATTTCTGAATATTTTTTTACATTCAACCACACAAAATGATTCTGTGGCCTCAGAGCTATCCATACATATATAGTTTTTATTTTTTTTATTTGTATGTTTTGCCCTCTATGGACAATAAAAGCAGTACTGTGCTATAACCAAAACAAACTATGCTGCATACATACATACATACATATATATATATATATATATAAAACATGAATTGGAACATTTCATATCACACAATTAGAGCCTTGAAAAGGTCAATGAGTTATAATAATATATATATTTTTTTATGCATGCCTATTTTTTGCGATGGCCATTTTTGTGTATAATACCCCATACATACATACATACATACATACATATATATATATAAAACATGAATTGGAACATTTCATATCACACAATTAGAGCCTTGAAAAGGTCAATGAGTTATAATAATATATATATTTTTTTTATGCATGCCTATTTTTTGCGATGGCCATTTTTGTGTAAACACGCAATTTTTACAATAATTGTAAATGTTTTGAGGTGTGATAACGAAGTCATTTATGAATATTTTTTTTTACTTTCAACCACTCAAAATGTTCACTGGAGTCAGAGCTATCCATACACTATACCCTTGAAAAGGAAAGTCACAACAGCTATGAAGAATTTATAACAGAATTTATATAAAGCAATCAGTCAGTGAGTCCCAGCACCACAAGCAATCCCACGTTGTGTTGACGCGTGTCCCCTGGAGGATTGCCGGTGTAGACCTCCAGCTTTGATGCGTAGGAGGTTCGAGCGTCACAAAGGGCCCAAATCTTCATGCCATACTTTGCGGGCTTTGACGGCATATATTGTTTGAAGCAGCAGCGTCCTCTAAAGGCAATTAGGTGTTCGTCCACGGATGCGTTACGTCCCACGTTATACATTTCATGCAGCCGGAAAATCCAGCTGATCCACAAATCTTAAATCGGCGACAGTTTGCTTGCATAGTACCGCTGTGGTCTAAGCAGCTTATCATCGAACCGGAGCATTCGGTTGATCTCCATGAACCCCCGATGAGCCATTGCGTCGGGGAACGTCGAACGCCCGGTCTTGACGCACCACAAGCTGCTCGTCGCTTCATGCCTGGAGCGGTACATTCCAGCTATGATAAGCAGCCCGATATACGCCCGCAGCTCTTGAGGCGTGAGGGGAGACCAGTTCTTGAGCGATCGGAGCCCTTGGATGTTGGTCAATGCGACTATTTTCGCGACGATCTCCTGGTTTCAAATAACGCAAACGCCGTCTCCCGACTGCTCATCTAGCATCATACTGCATACAACGTGGGGATTCGCGCAGGGACGTAATGTCCAGCCACTTCGTTGGTTGGATGCCATATCGCTTTTTTGTTTTCCGAGTTCCATAAGTATGATCGGCGCTGCCCGATGGATCCGACCCGACTATTATGACTCCCGTCATCCTGACGCTCCCTAGGATGACGCCGCGTAATAAGAGGAGGACCTCCTCTTTCTATCAATCGGAGCTTGACCAATCGCGGGCTAATAAATTCAAACACGAGGCGGACCAATCATAGTTGAGATTCAAAAACGCAACTCAAAACGTAACTTTCGAAATCTGAGCCAATCTCTATGCAGAACATCCGTTTGAACTAAAGACGCTCACACGCATGCGTATTGCGTAGACGTATAAAATTCAAACAAACACTTTATTTTTTGAAAAAGAACTCGGCCAGTCATTTCTGGAGGTCCCCACCAAGCCCTACTAAAGTCCCGACCGGAATTGTTGAACACAGATACAAAATTTTGGAGCCGGCTGCAAAAAGGCAAAATCATTTGCGAGCCTCTGGCGTTACCTAACGGTGAAGGGGTGTAAATGCTCTCAACCCAAAAATTTGGCATGCATACGTCTGAACAAGCGTAAATAAAGCAATTGATGTGGTAATCGCGGGAAATGCATTTTTGCACATTAGGTTTACAATGCATTCAAAAATTGGAATTATAATGGGTGTCTATGCTACAAAAAATGTAAAAATGCTATGTTTCAGTATCAAAAGTAAAATCTCATTGCTGCAATGCCTTAGAAAGCTCGGCAGGTGGCATTTTGAAATTCAGGACATTTTAGACACCCCCTGGAAATGGCAGCTCTCTGGTGTTTTTTTTAATATGCTTTTTCTTTGATTTAAAGGTGAGAAATTCGAAAATTTACAAAAAATGTAGACAGTGTAGCATGAGGGTTAAAAGAAAAGTCACATCTGTTTTGTTTTTCTCCTAGATTCTGGTAAGTTGGAGAAGTTGTCAAATCATATTATTACCGTAAATATTGTCAGTTTATGGTAATGTTTTGAACTACCAATGTGCTATGCTTGTGCTGTGTTTCACCATTCAGTAAAATGACATTTCTGTATCTGTACACAAGCTCTGTTTTCTTGTATTCTTCTATTTATTGGTGCTAAAATTAGGGTGCGCATTATAAACGGGTACAATAATTCCCGAGATTGCACAAGTAAATTTGAGGTGCGCATTATACACGGGTGCGCCTTATTTCTTACCTAAAAATGCCATTACGCTTGATAACACCCATCACTTAAAAGTTCTAGTTAAGTTTTAAGTTAACCAGGGGTGTCCAAACTTTTTGCAAAGGGGGCCAGAATTGGTGTGGTAAAAATGTGGGGGGCCGACCTTGGCTGACGTCCTTTACGTAGAAAAGGGGTGGGCAAACTATTCCACAAAGGGCCGCAGTGGGTGCGGGTTTTTGTTGCAACCAATTAAGAGGACACCTTTTCACCAATCTGAAGTGCAATCAGTCGATTGCAGTCAGGTGCTTCTCATTTCTGCTGAAACCGCATTGGTTAAACTATCTGTGCTGGGTCAGTTGGAACAAAGACCAGGACCCACTGCGGCCTTCGAGGACCGGTTTGCCCACCCCTGATGTAGAACAATATATTTAAGCAAATATTAGCAAGCCATTCCGTGGGTAACATTTGCTTTATTATTTTTTTTAATGAATAATTTCAACAATCTCGCAACTAGCCTTTGTGGCGTTCTCTTTCGACTCTCGGGCTCTTGCGAAATACTGCTGCAGTGAAATTAAACTAGCTTCAAGTTGCTTCAATTTCTCGCTACTTATCTTCCCTGTAATCTTGTCATACATGTCGGCGTGTCTTGTTTGCTAATATCGCCTCACATTGAACTCTAAAAAGAGCGACTGTCTCTTTGCAAATGAGGCAGACACAGTTTTGCGTATTTTAGTGAAGAAATAGTCCAATTTCCACCTCTCCTTAAATCGTCGGCCGTCGCAGTCAACTTTCTTTGTTTTGTTGATTGTCGCCATTTTAGAAAATTGGGAGTAAAGGGTCACATGAGGTAATGTTGCTTAGAGTGCTACTGCCGTTTAGTGGGTAAATGAGGAGCAGCATTTAGTGTGTAAGCTACTTCATATGCCGGTAGCAGTACTGCTGACCAATTTATTAAGTCTGTGCGGGCCAGACGTTATTGATTTTATGACAGAGGCTGGGGGCCGGATGAAATTTGACCATGGGCCGCATTTGGCCCCTGGGCCGGACTTTGGACATGTCTGGTCTAAACTGTAAGTCTTGATAGGATTTTGAGTTTTTGCAGTGTTCAAAATAAATGTATTGTAACATATCAGGTTGTAATGTGGTGGGGATATTTGCATGCATTTACTGAATGCACCGCGTGACGTGCGAGGGTGAGAGAGGTGCGGGAGAGCGAGAGACGTGCCTTCCTGTTGTTGTTGTCATTCTGGCAGGTGCGTGTGCGTTGGCTGCGGCAGACAGCAGTCTTGTGTTGGTTGTTCCACAGGTTCCCAAAAAATAAATAATTGCAACCTAACGAAGCGGGTGACTCTTTGTCAACATTACAGTATGATACCTGCTGTATTGGAGCACATTGGGGACCAGTACTACCTGGTGTTTTATCGAGCCATGACTACGGAGCTAAAATTGACAGTTAGCATTATTAAGTTTTTATTTTACACCCTCATCACTCTACAGCGCTATGTTTTCACAGATTAAATAAAGCCTGTATTTAACACATGTTAGCCACGCATCGACAGTGGTCATAATTAATAGAAACCTCGCCCTCCGCAGGGCTAACGTTACGTGAGCGAGTGACAGTAACGTTAATCTGATTTATTAGCGTTGAGAAGTTTACTGCTTTAAGATGGTGGCTGTTTATTAACGCCGCCGAGTCTGTCATTTCACATCTAGTTCTACATACTGCACATGGGATATCTATGAGACGCATCCGTCCTGCTAGCACCGTAGTATCATGCAAGCTAGTATTTAGCAAAGTAGGCGTAGTTTGTAGCGGTTGTCTGCTGCAGTAAGGGTTTTTTAAAAAATTTTTATTGCTTTTTCCCTCTACGCACGTCAGCGCGTTGTCCCACATTAAAAGTAGTCCGGGCAAAACGTGATGCTTAGAGCTGGCAAAATTAAACGATTCCTCAAGGTGGATAAAATTATTCGGATTAGTTTTTAAACTCGAGTTACTTGAGTTGCTCGAGTATTCGTTTCAGCTCCAGCTACCATAAATTAAAAGCATTTTGGTATAACAGTACAATGTTTGTCAACAACTGTGCACGAACACCAGGAACAGGTGGTTGTTTTTTAAGGGGGTACCTACATTGGCAAGACACCAGTGGTGGCTCTTTTGTACAATTAGCGTCTTTAGTGGGGCAAATTGGAACTCCGCTCAGCATTTTGGGGCTTCATGGTCCACATTTTCAATCCTAGTTCTTGCTCAGTAGTTGTCACTATTCATAGCTTATGTTGAAAAAAAAAATGTATATCGACATTGCCTTTTCGGTCCTCGGGTGGTTTGGCTAAGCAAAGCAAATGACTGTCTAAGGTGCTAGTCACATAATCTGTTCGAAAAATTATTTTGTCCCATTATAAAAATATATTTTTTGTTCACTTCATTCATTTTGTTTGTTGTTTTAGTTTGATTGCTTTACAACTTTTATAGACAATATTTTACCGGAAAATTCTTAATTTTGAAATCATATACTGTATAGGAAAATTACATGCAATGACTTTTTTCGGCCACCCGGGGGTTGTCCGGCCCCCCTGAAAATCCGCTTATGCCGAGATGTCTTAATAATCTCTTAAGAACGCCTTTTGGACACTTCCCTTGTACCAGGCACAATCAGGAGAAGGCCCTGCGGATGTGCCAGGACACACTGGAAAGAATATCTCTCATTGCCTGGGACGGCCCAACCTGGAAGAGCTGAATGGCTGGGTAGAGGGAATGTAATGTCCGATATTCTTACCTGTGAAGCCATCTCTTGTAGTAAACTGGCAGGATTGTCTCTGCGCCACCGTGTTGAAAGCAGTCCATGAGGGCCTCAAGGCAGCTGACTGTCCGAGCAATAAACTGCGCACAGTCAAGGGGTTGCAGGTTGCAATTGTGCTGAATGTTGTACTGCTGGATCAGATCGTTGATGCACACTGTTGGATTACTGTTGCTCACATTGACACCACAGCCTGGAAAATGAAAATACAGCAATGTAAGGTCTCAAAACTGAGGGAAATGAACATGCTTTATCTTATTTTTATCAAATTATGAAATATGCTATAAAATGCATATTATAAACAAACAGAGCATATTAGCCTTTTGGATCGGACGGTGGCACGCAACGACGCCGTTGCCCGGTACTACTCGATTTATATGCAGCTTTTTACTCATTTATCATGTATAGAGCTGTCCCGACTAGTCGACATAGTCGACGTCATCGATGACGTAAATCCGTCGACGAGCACAACATCCCGTCGACGGTTAATGAAGGGTTAAAAAAATATATGCGTGGAAAGTTCAGAATGTCGGATTCTCTGTATGCAAGCGGGGAAAGCGGCACAAAGACAAAAAAAGTGCACCAGAGTTTCCAAAACAGTGACTTATTTCAAAGAAACAAAGGAGGGTACACTCTTCTGTCCTGTCTCTTCAATGCCAAGCTTGGCTGCACGTCGGCCGTGAATGAACACCTCAAGCGCCGTCACCCAGTTTGTAAATTTTTTTTTTGTTTTTTCATTTTTTGTACACCAGAGGGTGCTGTCGCCTTACTAAATAATGATGTTTCATTGGCAATGGGCCTATAAGTGCTGTTAGTATTGTTCTTAATGATAATTGAAAGGTTTATTTCATGTTATGGTTTATGGTATATGTAGCCCCTATCTATACCCTCCTGTATGTACACCGATAGGAGCTGCAATCTAGGTTCGGTTTATTTGGTTTGGCTACGATAACCACATCTAACATCAGGTTTAGGCAATTGGAATGCTTTTTTGTAGATTTTTAATGAACAACACAATGAACAATTTTAACAAAAACACCCAATGAACTATTATTTAACACACTATAAAATTAACAAGAAAAAACAGTCGTGTTGGGTCTCAGTCAAGTGTTTGTCAAAGTCAAATTCGTCGAATATTAGTTGCAATCGCAACTAATTCAATGTCTCAAGTTTATACTATTGCAGTAGTTTTCAATGTTCGTTGGAGTGCACTCTTTTCGAAGAAAAAAAATGTATGTATCAGTCCGATGACTGATACAATCCTACCACACAGACAGTCCGTCTGTTATTCCAGAATTTTCGATGTTCTTGGTTCTTCAAATCACTCTGGGTTAGCTCGCCATCGTTGAATCCAATCTGATGATCTTTCTTTTTTTTCCAATCAGAAAAAAAACCTGACCTGTATTTAACACAGGTCTTGGGTTACAATCTTTTCAGTTTCAATGTTTCAGTTTCATTTTTGTTGTACAACTTTTTCAAACACTACTGAGTGTAAACACTCAAGAATATACTTCTAGTCATTTACAAAGCATTTTGTACGCAATAAATGACATTTCCATTAAACAACATTAATAATTACATTTCTTTTCCTTTCAAATGGAACTATAGTTTATACCATTTCAAACAGCAGTATATTTTGATAAAATTATCTCACCGAATAGTCTTAACTGACGACGCCTGGTCCTCTTCTTCTCACACAAGGCTTTTGGCCTGCATGAATAAGGCGCTAGCAGTTAGCCATGAATGCAAATTTAGCATTAGCGAATTAGCGAATTGTTTCCACATCTTACCGAGTGGTTTCTGCTCAATATTTTCACCACGTGACCGTCTGAATTCGCTTCACGCAACAGACGCCACACAGCAACAGTTGATGCATTTGTCAATTTGCTTTTTTTTCTCTTTTTCTCATTTCTTTCTGGGCGAACAAAACTTTTCCCCCTTAGTTAGAAAAGCCAACGTTCCAAAAGGAAGTGCGCATGCGCTGACGTCATAGTTGTGAGTCTCTGACTTCATTCAAATGTCGCTCATGCCCTCTATTGTTGTTATTGGGTATAACGCTTTAATATTTTTCTCTGGCCTACATTATTGGGTATAATGCTTCAATATTTTGCTCTGGGTTACATCCTCCCCCCCTTAAATAACATGAGTCCCTTCATGTGCTTCTGTTCTCAATCTCTCTTCAAACATTTCGCCTAATGCTGTATTGAAACCATCGAAAACAGTTTGAATCAAAGAAAGGAATGGTTTTCCTAACTGAGAATAAGTAAGTTTTTCAGGTGGTTTTCGTTGGCGTACAGATCTGCGTAATGATTGTTGGGAATATTGATCACTTTCACCTGTATCTTCTGCAGGTAAAGGGTTACTCTCTTGTGTAACCTCTGCAAATTCAGCTGAACTTTGGAAGGAGTTGTCAACAAGAACTTGATCAGTTTTGCTTCCCATTTCATTTTCTTTTGCATTAGTTAGGTCCTCCGTTTCAATCCTAAACACATTCTCTTCCATTTCGGTTAGTGGATTTTCAGTTTGTATTCCATTTTCTTCATTTGGCTCGGAATCATTAGAATGTGATTGACATTCTCCTGCTAAATCGTGGGATAAGTGTCCATTTTCTTCCACAACCGATTTTTGGAATTGAGTGTTGATCGACTCTGACAGATTGGGTTGCTTCACTGGAATTGATTTTTCCATTTCCACATCGGGTACTTTTTCCAAGTTTGGTACAGGTTTTAATCTATCCTTTGTTGGTATTGTTAGTTTTACCATGGGTTCGACAGGGTGAAACACCGTCTCAATGTCCGGGGAACAGAACTGAATTTCATCTTCATCCTCATCAAGAGAATGAAATTGATGGTCATCATCCATTTGCGTGTCATTTCTTGTTCTACGCTTGGTGGTAGTCTTTGGCTTAGCAAGTGTTTCCTCATTTTCGGGAAGAAATCCACAAGGTAACAATAGATCCCGGTGCAAAGTACGTGTTGGTCCATCTTGACCTTCAGGGCACACAGTATACACTGGCAAATCACTTGCTCTCTTTTGGACAACATAAATGGTTGACTCCCAACGATCGGCAAGTTTATTCTTACCCCTGAGACGGACATTACGCACTAGTACCCTATCGCCTATCTCTAGAGTACTTTCTCTTATCCGCACATCAAAGGTTTTCTTGTTCTTGTCAGCCACTTTATTTGCATTTTCTGTCGCAATCTGGTAGCTTGATTTCAGGTAAGATTTCAAATTTTTCACATATTGAGCGTGTGTTGGAATGGAACCCTCCTTGACTGGCAACCCAAAAGCTATGTCAATCGGTAACCGTGGTTGCCGGCCAAACATGAGTTCATAGGGTGTGAACCCTGTTACGTCATTTTTCGTGCAGTTGTATGCGTGAGTTAGAGGTTTCACATAATCACGCCACTTCATCTTTTGTTTCTCTTGTAGAGTTCCCAGCATACTGAGAAGCGTACGGTTGTACCGCTCAACTGGGTTTCCTCGTGGATGATATGGACTTGTCCTTATTTTCTTTATACCGAGTAAGGTACAAAGTTCTTTGATGAGCACAGATTCAAAATCACGACCTTGATCACTCAGTAGACGTTCGGGAAATCCGTAGTGGATGAAAAATTGTTCCCATAAGCAACGTGCTACTGTAGATGCTTTCTGGTCTCTCGTTGGGATAGCTACTGCATACTTTGTAAAATGGTCAGTAATAACGAGAACATCTTTTGTGTTGTGACTGTCTGGCTCTAATGACAAAAAATCCATACAGACTAGCTCCATTGGACGGCTAGTTGTGATGGAGACCAAAGGTGCAGCTTTGTCTGGTTGTTTCTTTCTTTTAACACATCGTGCACAGGTTTTGATTTTGAGCTCAATCTCAGACGCCATTTTTGGCCAGTAAAACCGGGATCTGACCAAATCAAGAGTACGATCTATTCCAAGATGACCCATCTCATCATGCAGGCTAGTGAAAATGGATGATCTCAATGCACGTGGAAGAACAAATTGATACACTATTGTGTTGCCACAATGCCGTTTCTTGAATAAAAGTCCATTTTTCAGCTCTAGACGAGGTAACTCTCTAAGCATCAGACAAAGCTCTGGCAGCTCTAACTTTAAGCTGTCAGGTACGGGATCCCCTGACTCAAGGGACTTAATGACAGTAGAAATCACAGGATCTGCTTGCTGTAGTCTAGCTAATTCAGCATCACTATACTTTGGGAATGTGAAAAGTTCATCAGATATCTCTCCATCTTCTTCAAAGGCGGCTGGAATAGCATTCGGATGGAGTGCTAGTGACTCTATAAAACAAGGAGACTGACCTAGCTCTTCTTCTTGTACCAAAGTATGATGTTGACAGCTTGCCTTGACTACGTCTTCAGAAACTAAATGGTGTGAGGTGAAATCACGAATTCTCATTATTTCGTCTTGAGAGATTTGGTCATTGATCAATTCTCCATGTGGCCTTCTTGATAACCCATCAGCATCCTGGTTTTCTTTTCCCGCCCGGTATTTGATATCAAAGGAGTAAGTAGACAGGTTGGCCAACCAACGGTAACTGGTTGCATCTAGCTTTGCAGTGGTGAGAATGTACCTGAGTGGATTGTTGTCTGTTACAACCGTGAATGTATTTCCATACAGGTAATCGTGAAACTTCTCAGTAACAGCCCATTTTAAAGCTAGAAATTCCAGCTTGTGTGCTGGGTATCGGGCTTCGCTCTTTGAAAGACCCCTACTCGCATAAGCAATAACTCTGTTCTGCCCATCCTGCTCCTGATACAATGCCGCCCCAAGTCCCGTTGTGCTGGCGTCCGTATGAAGGACGTAAGGTTTCTCGGGATTAGCAAAACCGAGAACTGGAGATGACGTTAATTTCTCGATTATGTCTTCAAATGCATTTTGACAATCAGCTGTCCATCTTTCTCCGAATTGGCCTTTTGGGTCGTGGTACTGATCGGCATTTTTATATACTTTGGTCATTTTACGGCTAGGTGGGTAGCCTGTCAAAAGGTTGGTTAAGGGCTTTGTGATTTTTGAATATCCCTCCACATACCGGCGATAGTACCCAGCGAAGCCTAAAAATGATCTCAGTTCCTTAAGTGTCTGAGGTTTCGGCCAGGTTTTTAAAGCTTCGATCTTTGTTGGATCGGTTTCCACTCCATTTCGAGACACAATATGTCCGAGGTATCGAACTGACGTTTGAAAAAAACGGCACTACTCTGGTGACAATTTCAAACCATTTTCTCGTAACCGTTCAAGAACTTTGGCTAAACGAATCTCATGTTCCTCTAAAGTTTTTGAAAAAACTATTATGTCGTCAAGGAAAACCAAAACTTCGCGCAAGTTGATGTCACCCATGCACTTCTCCATTAAGCGCTGGAAGGTGCTTGGCGCATTAGTTATTCCCTGTGGCATTCTATTCCACTCCCAGAAACCAAGCGGACATACAAATGCTGTTTTCGCCTTGTCGCTCTCCTCCATCTCTATCTGATAGTAGCCCGATTTTAAATCCATAACCGAGAACCATTGAGACCCATTGAGTGCCGAGAATGATTCTTCAAGGTTAGGTAAAGCGTACGCATCTTTGATAGTCTGGCTGTTCAATTTTCGATAATCAACACACAAACGAATATCACCATTCTTCTTTTTTACAACAACAATAGGAGATGAGAATGGTGATTCTGATTCGCGTATAACCCCAGCATCTAGGAGCGTTTGGAGGTGACGTCTTACAGCGTTGTAATCCTGAGGATGTATAGGACGAGGTCTCTGTTTAAAAGGAGTATCCTCTTTTAGCTGTATTCTGTGTTTAACTTTAGTTGCATGACCAAAATCGAGATCATCATGAGAGAAAACATCAGAGTATGTATTCAAGTTTTTAATGATTCTAGCCTTCCACTCTTCTGGAAGTGGGGAATCTCCAAAATCAAATTTTAGACTTCCTGATGTGTCATATGTCTGTTGATTTGTCGGTTTAGCAAACTCTTCAGAACTTCCTTCACATTTCTGACTTAGCGGAACGTTCTGGATGTCAGTAATTTTCTGGGGTACACTAAGTTTGGCAACAACACAATTAATGGGCAAAGAAATATCACGGTTGGTCTCATTATTAAGCACAACTGGAATTTTGTGTGGGAAACAGGCCGGTAGAGTAATGAGACAACTGTCAATAAAGATTCCACCCGGTAATGATGACAGGGTGGGTTGTTCAAGCAATGCCCATTTTTCATTGCTGACACCACTGACATTAACAAACCCGTCTAATACAACTTTTTGACCAGCTGGAATAACATCTGGTTTCCTGCTTCGCAATTTTACAAACCCAAACTGGTCATCTTGTTGATCCTGTCTAAATCGTAAAATCCTCAGTACTTGATGATAACCACAATAAGGGTTAATTGAAGGTATGGAGTCACAGTACTGTTCATAAAGTGGATCTAAAGTGTTAGTTCCAATCAGTATTGGGGTGTCGCTGTTGGAGCGAACATCTGGCACAACTAAGGCTAGAGTTTGAATTTGAGGTTCACAATCAATGAACTCTTTAGGAAATTGTACATTTAACTGTACATACCCAGCATAGGAGACCAAATCACCAGTTGCTCCTTCCACTTCAAGAATATCACTAATTGGGTGCATTATTTGGTCTGACAAGTGCAAATTGTAAAACGATTTTGAAACCGTGGTGACCTGTGAACCGGTATCGAGTAGTGAATTACATTCAATTCCATTGACTTTAATGTTAGCTGCAGTTTTGGTGCCAACAAGCCCTTTTGGAATTGTTCTTGTTTGGACCGTTTGGTGTTGTTTTATTGAAGTTCTGGATTTGTTCACAGTGTTAGTTTTGGGACTTTCTTTCACTTCTGTTCCCATTTGCCCCTCAATGGAAACAGCTACATGTTTAAATTATCTGCTGCGTTGCTCTTCTCCCAAGCTTCTTGTTTGGCTTTCAGCTCTTGTCTCTTGGCATTCACAAGTGCAGGGTCGGGAGGATTGTTGCAAGATGTTTTAATGTGTCCGTCTTCACCACAGTGAAAGCAATACCATGGTCTTGGTCGTTTGGACACAGAGCTAGGTTTGGCTGGAGATTGCTTCACACTAGATGATTCCTTCCTGTCACTAGGCTTTTTGTTTTTGGTTTTCTCTCCTTGGTTCATTGTAGGTTTATTTTCTTTGAGTTGCATTAATGTTGCAATTTGAGACTGAAGACTGACAAGTTGCTTCTGAATTTTCTGTAGTTCTGTAGGTTGTTTGTTCATTTCAGCAGTTGAGATGCTATCAGTCTTGTCACAAAAACTGATATTGTGAGCTTGGGTTTGGGCTTTGGGTTTTGTGAAGCCCAAATGTTGTTTCATTCGTGTGGCTTTTGTAGCTTGCTTATCTTCCTCTGTGCGCAGCAGCCATAAGAGTTCAGAGAAACTGGGTGGGTCTTTAACCTTACTTTCTAGCTGAAGCTGTCTTATAAGGTCATTATCCCAGCATCCCCTACAGAACTGTTTTAAAAGCTGCTTATCTGCATCAATGACTGAAATTGCCTTCATTTGTACAGATTTGTTCAAAACATTCTGAAGTCTTTGAAGATAGTTGGATGCTGCTTCACCAGCATTTTGGTTAAGACTAAGGAATTTAGCGAACAATTCATCACTATCCTCCACTGTAGCAAATGCAGCATCAAGAAGTTCTAAGTACGCTCTGGAACTTGAGTGTGGACCTAACGACTTGACTACACTGGCAGCTGGAGATGATAAACTGTCGACAATTTTCCTTACAATCTGTCTATCTGAAATTGTGGAATCAGCTAAATAAAACTCAACACTATCTCGCCAAGTGTCATAGTCTACTTCAAAATTTGGACATGGCATCCTACCTGAAAATGGTCGCAACCTTGCAGTGGAAATACTCTGCGAAGAGGTATCTGGGGTTTTGACAATGTGTTCGACAACTAAACGTTGCACTTCTGGTGGGATAATCTGTTCAGATGGAAGTTTTCTGTTGGATTCTGAAGTTACTGTGGCTGGAGCAATGTTCTCATTTACTTCTGAACTAATAGTTCTGGATGTATCAGGTTCATGTCCTTCAACATCAGCAGGCTCTTCGTTTGACTCTCCAATAACTTCCGTTATTCTAGTTAAGCCCTCTCTCAAAATATTCTCAAATGATTTACCACTTATTTTCGCCATGGTTTTAAGATCAGACAAAAATTTGTCTGCAATGTCATTGCCTTTCTCATTAGAATATGTATTGGCTAATGCATCAACATGGTGAACTACTGTGGTGTTTGCTTCGGCGGTTCTGTCAAATGGCAGCTTTAGAAATTCAACAGCTGCACCAGTTTTGAACTCTACTATTAGATGATCCGGCAACTGCGGAATTACAATATGTCTCTCTATAGCGCCATATTGTTTCAAGTAATCCATTATCTCCTCATCTACCACTGTATTAGACAAACCAGTGATAATCACAGAATTTGGAACCTTTACATTTTCTTTCACAATGATGTCCATTTTTTTTTTTTTTTAGGACACCCCAAAAACTTTTAGTATTCAACTGAGTACAAAAATTACATAAACCTGATGCAGTGCAGTAATCGTATCGAAGTATCTCCTGGCTAGCTCGCCACTTTTTATGTAGCCCCTATCTATACCCTCCTGTATGTACACCGATAGGAGCTGCAATCTAGGTTCGGTTTATTTGGTTTGGCTACGATAACCACATCTAACATCAGGTTTAGGCAATTGGAATGCTTTTTTGTAGATTTTTAATGAACAACACAATGAACAATTTTAACAAAAACACCCAATGAACTATTATTTAACACACTATAAAATTAACAAGAAAAAACAGTCGTGTTGGGTCTCAGTCAAGTGTTTGTCAAAGTCAAATTCGTCGAATATTAGTTGCAATCGCAACTAATTCAATGTCTCAAGTTTATACTATTGCAGTAGTTTTCAATGTTCGTTGGAGTGCACTCTTTTCGAAGAAAAAAAATGTATGTATCAGTCCGATGACTGATACAATCCTACCACACAGACAGTCCGTCTGTTATTCCAGAATTTTCGATGTTCTTGGTTCTTCAAATCACTCTGGGTTAGCTCGCCATCGTTGAATCCAATCTGATGATCTTTCTTTTTTTTCCAATCAGAAAAAAAACCTGACCTGTATTTAACACAGGTCTTGGGTTACAATCTTTTCAGTTTCAATGTTTCAGTTTCATTTTTGTTGTACAACTTTTTCAAACACTACTGAGTGTAAACACTCAAGAATATACTTCTAGTCATTTACAAAGCATTTTGTACGCAATAAATGACATTTCCATTAAACAACATTAATAATTACATTTCTTTTCCTTTCAAATGGAACTATAGTTTATACCATTTCAAACAGCAGTATATTTTGATAAAATTATCTCACCGAATAGTCTTAACTGACGACGCCTGGTCCTCTTCTTCTCACACAAGGCTTTTGGCCTGCATGAATAAGGCGCTAGCAGTTAGCCATGAATGCAAATTTAGCATTAGCGAATTAGCGAATTGTTTCCACATCTTACCGAGTGGTTTCTGCTCAATATTTTCACCACGTGACCGTCTGAATTCGCTTCACGCAACAGACGCCACACAGCAACAGTTGATGCATTTGTCAATTTGCTTTTTTTTCTCTTTTTCTCATTTCTTTCTGGGCGAACAAAACTTTTCCCCCTTAGTTAGAAAAGCCAACGTTCCAAAAGGAAGTGCGCATGCGCTGACGTCATAGTTGTGAGTCTCTGACTTCATTCAAATGTCGCTCATGCCCTCTATTGTTGTTATTGGGTATAACGCTTTAATATTTTTCTCTGGCCTACATTATTGGGTATAATGCTTCAATATTTTGCTCTGGGTTACATATACACAATTACATAAGGTTAAAAGGTCATAAATATATACAGTGATTGCACTCAAGGGAGAGATTGTCAATGATAAGGTAATAATTTAAGGTAAAGGCAATTCAGAAAGGCAATTCATTGATATATAAATAAGGTTTAAAAGGAAAAAGGTGAAAATTTTTTGTTAATTTTTAATTGTGTTGTTTTATTTGTGTGCACCGTAGCTCGTACGATGTGTTTACATCAAGGATGGAATAAAAGTTGTAAACCATCAGTTTAAGAGACCATCTTTCCAATCGGGATGCTACACTAGTTAATTCTATCAGCATTTGAACTCATTGTTTATTTGTTATTTATTATTGTTAGTTACGTGTTTATTTGTACTTTAAGAAATAATTTAAGTGTTCCAATATGCGTCACCAAAAATTCCATTGCTAAATTAGTAAAAAAAAAAAAATAAATAAATAAAAAAATTTTATTAGATTATTTTTACGATTAGTCGACTAGTCAGCTGACTAAACAGGAGAAAATTAGTCGTTTGGGACAGCCCTAATCATGTATGCGTGAATTTACTTTTGTATTCTTGGCCTGTATCTTGTGTGGAACTGCTGGCTGTGGGTGTAAAAACATTTTGCCCACAGACATATATTTTTGGACTAACGTTCCTCCAGAGATTCGGTAGACACCTCACCGCTGGAATGGTGAGGACGGTGGAGACAGAGGAGGCATAAGACTTTGGCGATAACGATTAAAACTGGACATTTCCAGTCTCTTTCTGATCAACTCCCAGTCACTGAACAACAAGCTGGACGAACAACCACAAATGCTGATCAATAATCACAGACATGCCTGCTTCTGTTGCTTTAGTTCATAATAATTAGATATGTAGATACCATAATTAGAAACAACGTGTAACCAACAATAAACATTGAAATATGAGCACCTGAGAGGAATGTTTATGTGGGCGGACAAAAGGGCTCTTGCATTAGTGAGTGATTAGAAAACTGCCAACCCACAGCAGCGACGATAAGGCAGCCGTCATCACGGCCGTTTCCTGGGCTGAATGGTGCGACACAAGATCCGAGGTGCTACATCTGTCATCAGCCATCCTGGAAGCCACTAACAACGGATAATGCAAGGACAGTTGAGGAACAACTTCCAACACCGCTCATAACTGATGGACACAACATTCTAAGATGACGCCGCAGCCATTCCTGGCTGACGCTGTTAAACGGTAACACCCATCACGCTGACAACAGCAGCGCACGAGAATTCTCTTCCCCAATCAAAGACTGATACAACCCCTGGACAACATCCCGACAGTCCGTCTGATGTGCCTCCCCACCTCCTTCAAAAAGACTGAACACCTACACCAGATGTCGTCACTTCTCTGGACGCCAAGGGGCATGTTGCTAGAATGGACCCTGGGGCCAGTTTTTACCTGTTTGCCTGCCGTTCATTCCTTGTTATTTTATTGGCTGTTCTCGACATGGAATAAATTGTCATTAAGTCGTCCTTAGAGCTTTTCTTCAGATTTTCAAAGTTAGATAGTGGTAAATTGCGGAGTTTGGCTAAGAGGTCGATCACCAACAAAACCTGGGAGAATCAGATCTGCCATTAAAGCGGTATGACACCAAAAAGCGTGTTTATTTCATATATCACACAGTGTTCTATGCTCATGAATGAAATGGACCGCTTGGATGTGTGTGGAAGCGATCGTTTAATATATTCAATTTTTGCATCCCGCGCCATGAAAATGAGTGACTTCCGGCTTCAGTCTCGGGTTTAGGACAAATGCAAATGTGACGTCACCCGGGTCAGCTCAAAATACAGCATTCCTTTACAGCATGCAGATGGACTGCGGACTAAGCCGGTTTTGCGGATTAATTTGTTTATTTTTCGCATCACGCCAGCCAAACAGCTGCAGAAAATTCTTGCTGCACCAGGGAGAGGCGTGTGAGCCTTTTTGGGTTCCCGTTCACCGTGGATATTGGCCAAAACAGGCCCGACTGCTGTGGGACCATTGGACTTACCAGGAAGTGAGTAAACCTCGTATTTTGTATTTTTGTCAAATACTGGGATCATGGCACACGTTTAATACGGAGGTGGCTTGCATTTTGTGGCTGACAGTCCACCATGAATGCCACTCAGCCGACGACCGGACCCACCATACTCGGCTTATTGCCCTCTTCGTGTGCCCGGTGTTCTGTCAAAATTTCAACCCCATCAGGTATTGCAACTTTGTGTTAAAAATGGCCGCGAATACAGCGATTACAAAGTATACACTACAAACTTTCTTTAAATAAAGGACTATTTATTCACGTTTGATCATGGACAGACATGTAGAAAGGTTCTCCTCAGACACATCCTGCCATGTTAGCTGCACAACAACTGCACGCCTTGCTCGGTTTATGTAGTCACCGTGTAGTAAAGCATTATTTTACACCATATTTGTGTTGACCATATGACAGCTACGTGCTCCTCTGACGTCGGCCGGTTTGTCCGGCGGTACTCTCCAGCTGCTTTCCCGGCGAGCTCTCCTGTCTGTAGCAGGGGAACGAGCTGTAACTTGCTCGTCGCCAGGCGGGTTGCCAATCGGCAAAGAGACAATCGACAACTCCACCGCCATGTGAAATGATATGGGCTAATTTTGTGTGATTTTTCGCTTCGAAAAGCAAAAATAAGACTTTGAGACGTCACTCGGTTCGGGTTAGCATTTCGGCTAGCTGTCAAGCCTCTTGGTTTTTTACATTCTCCGAAGCCGGGGGGCATGGAAATGACAAAATGACAAAAGCCTGACTAACTATGGTGGCATAAAATATCGTTCGGGAGATGCGACAGTAAAGGTAAAGTCAAGAGTTTTGACCATTATGGAGTAATTTTGCCATGTCATACTGAATAAATGCATTTTTATTATTTCATATTCCATTCAGCACGAGACTATTATTTGTCATTTATTAAGCAATTGGGGAAAAATACTTCGATAAAAAGAATTTCCTGTAAAATATTGGAGTAGAGAGACTGAAACAATGACATTTTGCGGCTCTCTTTGTCACATTTTCCTCGTTCTGAATAATTCCCCATCAATAGGCTGAATAGTGAAACAGATGACGTCATCCTCCTCTAGAGCCCTATAATGGTAGGCGTGGCTAAAAGGCAAATTAAAAAACTAATTTCCCGTCATCTGCGCTTTGCCAAATTGTTGTATATACCGTATTTTTCGGACTATAAGTCGCACCTGAGTGTAAGTCGCACCAGCCCAAAAATGCGCAATGAAAAGGGAGAAAACATATATAAGTCGCACCGGAGTATAAGTCGCATTTTGGGGGGAAATTTATTTGATAGAATCCAGCACATAAAACAGATATGTCATCTTCAAAGGCAATTAAAAATAAAAATACAATATAGAACAACATGCTGAGTCAGTTTACAGTATGATAATGAGACATGATGCCACAACAACTAAATGCGAACATGGCCGGTATGTTAACATAACGTAGCTATTAAGAGTTATTCAGATAACCATAGAATAAAGAACATGCTAACAAGTTTACCAAACCATCAGAGTCACTTCAAAACACCAAATTAACATGTGAAATGATATAATAATGTGTTAACAATTTCACACATAAGTCGCTCCAGAGTATAAGTCGCCCCCCCAGCCAAACTATGAAAAAAACTGCGACTTAAAAGTCCGAACAATACGAATCGTCTCAAAATATGATTCTAATTCACATAATAATGCTATTTAAGACTTTTTTTAATCCTGTTGTACGCAATTTAAAGGCATTAGAACGAAAGATGCGGTTTTGATCAAATATATCCAAGCGGAAATATATAAATACAAAATATAAAATTAAATTTATGTAAACATAGTAGTATGCAAATGTTTGGGCGCCCCTGATAATTTTGAAGATTTTCCTTTGTAAATCACTGTTTGGAGCAAAAATTTCAGTTAAATATATCATATAGCAGATGAAAACAGTAATATTTAAGAACTGAAATGATGTTCATAGGATAAACAAAGTGTGTTATAACTATTTGAACAAAAATAGGACAGTGCATAAATTTAGGCACCCCTACAGGAAAAAATGCAATACGAAACAAAATTTAGTAGAGCCTCCTTTTGCAGAATTAGCAGCCTCTAACCTCATTACATGCTCATGCTCATTACATTGAACGCGATCCACCAGTCGATCGCAACGCAAGTGTTGTTAGTACGGGGCATCAATGTGTGTGTGTGTGTATATTATATATATATATATCTATTAAGCCTGAACGATATATCGATTAAACATCGCCATCGCGATACGTGCGATAGTTTTTATTTTTTTTAATCCACATACGCCTTGCTTTCTACTCTTTTTAAAGTTTTTTAAAGTTTTAAAGTTTTTTAAATAGCAAAACACTATCTGGAGGTGAGAGCAGAATTACAGACGACATGACTTTAATGAGATATTATCGCGTACTTATATTGTTTCGATCCAAAAACTCCATGTCGCATGTATCACTGAGTGTCAAGACAGCTGTGAATGGCCACAGATGGATTTTTTGGGGATTTTATGGGTGAAACATGGTCATATAACAAGGGTCACGATGCAGAAATCGCAGACATCAAGGAGTGGTTGAGATTTTCGTTTTCATATATTTACCCTTTTAAACTTTTTTTTTGGTTCAATTTTCCCGTTTGGATCGATTATTTATCATCTAACATATCGGGGAAAATGCAACCGTAACAAAAAAATACAATTTAGTTGCAAGGTTGATATCTGTGACTTTTTTACAGACGCCATTTTTTTCATTGTGACGTAATTTGTTTAAAAGTTTAAAACAGGCGAGTGAATAATTTTTAGTCGTTTTTTTAAAAAAACAAATTATTAGACAACAATTAATGATTCTAAGCTAAAAATGACAGACATTTTGAATAATAAATATAATTACCTTGTTTTCATGGTTGGCTTGAAACAAAAACGGTTGCGCGATGTCTGTAAACGGGGGTTTTCTGGGTAAAACGGATAAATTAAAAATAGTTCGGGGAATTAATGCGCCATGAATCTGCTATGGCAGCATATAGACATATTGTTCTTTCAAACGCAACAGTTCTTTTGGCTTAAAATACAGCAGTTTATTTTAAATAAAGGTGCAAGAGCAGAAACTGCTTTTTCAGCCTTGTTTGTGTTTTCCGCCATATACATATCTCAAAATTTTTCTTCTCCCAGAAAATTGAGATTTTAAGCTTTCCAATGATGTATCACATATAAGACAAGACAAGATAAGACAATTTTGAAATGTGGCCAAATTGGGGGTCTCACAGCAGAACGCCAAGTCATCTGAGTGTTTTCCACTGTGTATATATATATATATATATATATATATATATATATATATAAAATTACATACTGTATTTATTTAGAGTATATACAGAAATAAATATCTATCCATCTATTATCTACCACAGCAGCTTCAGTAGAAATAAATATATAAATAAAATAATCATACAACTTTATGGGTTTTTAAGGCCAATCTATACCGGATGCGTGTGCGGTACTGATCCGCCAAGCTCCGTGTTAACTGCGTGCTCCGCATTAGGTCAAAAATAAGGCAAAACAACTGCGCTCCGTCAGCGTCGTGAGCTCTCGCGAGATCGCATGTGATAATGAGGCATTAAAAACAGCGTTCACTCAACAAATAAGTAGAAAGCGAGGTGGACTTAATTTGAGTGAACATTTTTTCCCCAATTTTTTTTTGTTTTTTTTTTGCTTTTATCATTGGTTTGTGACACCCCAACCACGTCAACAACCCGTTCTCTAGTATTTAATCACTGTTTTAAATTACATAACTTGCAAAACTCATAGCTTCTGCTATGGCGTTCAATGCAGATTCCTTTTTAAAGTTGTCCTTATAAAAATGATCTGCTGTGTCGTAAATCACTTTTTGACTTTCCACCTCCGTAGTGAATCGTACATTGTCCAAGTTTGCTGGGGTTTAAACTGTGAATAAGCACCTGGCCTGTTGACTCCAGGCCTGGAAGCTGATATAATTTGAACAATATGATAGAATGGAAACAGACTGGCTCCGCCGCCGTATCTTGGGGGATCCACCGCACACGCATCCGGTATAATTTGGCCTTTAGACGTGAAGGCTTTCCGAGGGAAATCGTGTGCCCAGTGACAAAATTAGATCAGGACCCAGGATTCCGTTTTGTGATTAAGAGATACTGTACTTTTAAGAAAAGAGTGTAATAAATTGTATGGAAACACGAGAAGAAACTACCTATTAGTAGATGAAAGGTTGAACCCATTACAGTGGAAGTCACAAGAACTCCTCCAAGCTTCATAATGTTGCTGTAGTAGATGTCATTGGGCCACTTTAGCCGTAGGTCAATGTCCTGAGGAAAATAAACATCAGCAATTATTAAACTTTCCCTGTGATTGGCTGGCAACATATTCAAGGTATACTACGATTCCCACCCAAATTCAGCTCCAGTACCCGCCGAGACACTTGTCAAGGTAAGCGGTATGGATAATAAATGAAAATATGATGGCACATTTTATTTACAACTTTCAGAAATTTGAACTTTATGTCTGGTGTAATTTTTTTCCAACACACAGATGAAATCCTTGGTGCAAAGCCATCTCATGCAATCTTTTTGTTTGCAAAGACGCTTTGCGTGCACACATTTCAATTCCATACTGTACTAGTAATACATAAGGGTTGACCCAATATACCTCATATCCTGGAAGTGTACGCACAGCTTCAACTACAGCAAGAGCTGCCAGGTGTTGCAGAAAGGAAATCTTCTGTCCAAGCCTTGAACTCAGCTTTATCTGAACACATAGCGTGAACATGGCACAGCCCAGAGGGCTCAGCCAGGCATTTCTTCCCCGCCCTGCAAGCAGAAAATACTGAAATTTAACCCCCAAATGTCATTCAGAGTGAAACAATGAAAATATCTATAATTTTAAGAAAGAGACAACTTCTCTCTTAACAAAAACATACTCGGCTTTCATATATATGAGCGCATTAACAGTACCGTGGTGCCTCAAGAGGCGAAATGAATTCATTCCAGAATAGCTTTTGCATCACATTTTTTCGTATAATGAATCGCGGTGAACATGTAAATCGCTTCATTTATTTCATGCGCTAATAAAACACATTAAATTTGCTGTCATGTCTTCCGATTGCCTGTCTTTATTTCTAATGCTTTGTCGCCCCCTATTGGCGCTTAAGTGTAACCAGATTGTAAGGTTCCAGCTCATTCTACAGACACGATCACAATATTACTATATATATGATTACACACTATCAGTGGTGGATAAAGTACTCACTTTTTAACTTACCATAAGTACAGATACAAGTACAGATACAGGTACAAAAAATACTTAAGTTAAAGCACAACTATCTAAGAAAAAAAGTTACTCAAGTACAAAAGTACTTGCTTAAAATATACAAGTAAAAAGTTTAAGCATTTTCTCCCGATGTCAAAATGTATTGTACGCGTGTGTGCATATATACATATATATTAGGGCTGTCCAAATTATCGCGTTAACGGGCGTTAATTAATTTTTTAAATTAATCACGTTAAAATATTTGACGCAATTAACGCAGATGTCCTGCTCAGACAGATTTAAATGACAGTAGACTGAAACGCTCACTTGTTATGGAGTTTTGCCGCCCTCTGCTGGCGCTTGGGTGAATGACCATCTCGCATATTGCCTCAAACAGACTACAATGTTTATGGACATTAAGAGTGAAGAGAATGCCACCGGCCGCTTGGGGGCAGCGCCGTTCCATACTCATGTTATTTCTTCTAAATGTGGGAGAATTAGTAGTTGTGAGACGTTTATGCTGTATTCACAATGCAATGCAAATTGCTATTTGTGCTCCACACATATTTCGGTAAGTTTTCTTTCTTTTAGTGGCAATTATGTGTCTCTTGTTGTATTTTGGGTAAGATATGTACAGATATATGTTATACAGTAGAGGCGAGTGGACAAAGGCGTTCTTTGGACCGCGCCGTTTATTGGCAACTCCTTCACAACAAACATACAGTGGGGAGAACAAGTATTTGATACACTGCCAATGAACCCATTGGCAGTGTATCAAATACTTGTTCTCCCCACTGTTAAGTATCGTTTAGTGAAAGCACAACAAAAATAATATTCCTATCTCTCCCCCAAAAAAATAACGTTCACAAAAAGAAAAGCACTTCAGTCTATAGTAATGAGGCCCTATTCCAGGCATGTCCAAAGTGCGGCCCGGGGCCAAATGCGGCCCATGGTCGAATTTCATCCGGCCCCCAGCCTCTGTCATAAAATCAATAACATCTGGCCAGCACACAGACCTAATAAATTGGTCAGCAGTACTGCTACCAGCATATGAAGTTGCCTCCACACTAAATGCTGCTCCTCATTTACCCACTAAAAGGCAGCAGTACTCTAAGCAACATTACCCCGTGTGACCCTTTACTCCCAATTTTCTAAATTGGCGAGAATCAACAAAAAAAAGAAAGTTGACTGCGACGGCTGACGCTTCAAGGATAGGTGGAAATTGGAATATTTCTTCACCAAAATACGCAACAACTGTGTCTGCCTCATTTGCAAAGAGAAAGTCGCTGTTTTTAAAGAGTTCAATGTGAGGCGATATTACCAAACAAGACACGCTGACATGTACGACAAGATTACAGGGGAGATACGTAGCGAGAAAATGAAGCAACTTGAAGTTAGTTTAATTTTACAGCAGCAGTATTTCGCAAGAGCCCGAGAGATGAAAGAGAGCGCCACAAAGGCTAGTTGCGAGATTGTTGAAATTATTAATTTAAAAAAATAATAAAGCAAATGTGACACACAGAATGGCTAAAATTTGCTTAAATATATTGTTCTACATAAAGGACGTCAGTCAAGGTCGGCCCCCCACATTTTTACCACTCCAAATCTGGCCCCCATTGCAAAAAGTTTGGACACCCCTGCCCTATTCTGACACACAGTTAAACAACCATGCAAAATGAACTGGCATTCCATATCAAAATAGCTATGCAAAATACACGTAAAACTTAGACTTTGGTCACTCTATTTTTATTATTGTGTTTTTTATTCTTCTTATTATATTAACTCTACTTTTGATTGAAAATTTTACAAATTTTATTCAAACGAAAACATGAAGAGGGGTTTTAATATAAAATTACTATAACTTGTAACTATAATATTTATCGTTTAAGAACTACAAGTCTTTCTATCCGTGGATCACTTTAACAGAAAGAATGTTAATGCCATTTGTGGATTTATTGTTACAATAAACAAATACAGTACTTATGTACAGTATGTTGTATGTATATATCCGTCGTGTGTCTTATCTTTCCATTCTAACAATAATTTACAGAAAAAAATGGCATATTTTAGAGATGGTTTGATTTGCGATTAATTGCGATTAATTACGATTAATTAATTTTTAAGCTGTAATTAACTCGGTTAAAAATGTTAATCCTTTGACAGCCCTAATAAATATATATATATATATATTAGTAGAGGTGTGCAAAATTTCTGATTCTTAGATTATTCGCGATTCGGCCGTGGAAGATTCGAGAACGATTCACAAGCATCCAAATTCCGATTATTGAAATATGCCAAGTAAAGCGGAAGTACAACACACTCAGCGCGCCGCGCGGTCTTCGGGGCGCAACGAGGAAGAACGCAGCGAGAGTAGCTAAACATCATGCTTCTACCCGGCCCCTCGGGTAATACCAATGCTCAACTCACGGCTCTAGCTCAACTCATCCCACGAGATAAAAAAACACAACAACATACCTGACTGCTGCCGAAAAGCTGCTAAAAAGTACGTCATCCACATAATGTAATGGTAGATATCATTTATATAGGACTAGATGGACCATTGATTCAGTAGCGTGAGCAGCACATCTACAAAAAGCTAGATGCGGCCGTTAGTAAACGGCCGCCATCTTAAAGCAGTACACTTCCCTGAAAGGCTGTTGTAGCGAACCTTCCAAGCAAACCTAATTAACTTATTATCTAAAATACTCCTAAATCGGTAAAATATTGACTTGAATCTATCTTTAAAATAGTTTTTAAACTTTCACATGTCGAAAGTAGACAAAAGGGAAATTATGGAATAACGGGACCAATTTTAACAACTTTAACAGTTGATTCACAACATTAAATTAATTGAATGTAGAGCTGTCCCGACTAGTCGACATACGTCATCGATGACGTAAATCCGTCGACGAGCACAACATCCCGTCGACGGTTAATGAAGGGTTAAAAAAATATATGCGTGGAAAGTTAGAATGTCGGATGCTCTGTTTGCAAGCGGGGAAAGCGGCACAAAGCCAAAAAAAGCGCACCAGAGTGTCCAAAACATTGCCTTATTTCAAAAAAACAAAGGAGAGTACACTCTTCTGTCCTGTCTCTTCAATGCCAAGCTTGGCTGCACGTCGGCCGTGAATAAACACCTCAAGCGCCTTCACGCAGTTTTTTTTTTTTTTTTTTTCTTCATTTTTTGTACACCAGAGGGTGCTGTCGCCTTACTAAATAATAATGTTTCATTGACAATGGGCCTTATAAGTGCTATTAGTATTGTTCTTAATGCTAATTGAAAGGTTTATTTCATGTTATGGTTTATTTTATGGTATAGAAAATTATATAAGGTTAAAAGGTCATAAATATATACAGTATATACAGTGATTGCACTCAAGGGAGAGATTGTCAATGATAAGGTAATAAATTAAGGTAAAGGCAATTCATATAGGCAATTCATTGATATATAAATAAGGTTTAAAAGGAAAAAGGTGAAAAGTTTTTGTTAATTTCTAATTGTGTTGCTTTATTTGTGTGCACCGTAGCTCTTACAGTGTGTTTACATCAAGGATGGAATAAAAGTTGTAAACCATCAGTTTAAGAGACCATCTTTTCAATCGGGATGCTACACTAGTTAATTCTATCAGCATTTGAACTCATTGTTTATTTGTGATTTATTACTGTTATTTACGTGTTTATTTGTACTTTGATAAATAATTTGAGTGTTCCAATATGTTTTTTTGTGAATTGATAAGTGTCAACAAAAATTTCATTGCTAAATTAGTAAAAAAAAAAATAAAAATTTAATTATTAGATTAGTCGACTAATCGTAAAAATAGTCGGCTGACTAATCGGGAGAAAATTAGTCGTTTGGGACAGCCCTAATTGAATGTAGTTTAAAGCTGCTGTTACAGAATGGGGACTGGAGTTTTTTATTTACTGTTATTTTTGTATATTTGTTTACTGCTATATGTTAACTTGATACTGAAATAGTAGTTTGGTTTAGCCTGAGAGGATTTTTGAACAATTTTGGAACTAATGTACAAAACATTTAATTAAAAAAAAAAAAAAAAAAAAAAAGGAGGGGGGGTGCATCAATAATCGTTTTATAATCGAATCGGAGCCTCTGAATCGTAATCGTAATCGAATCGTTAGGTGCCCAAAGATTCCCAGCTCTATATATTAGGGCTGTCAAACGATTAAAAACGTGTGTCTTATCTTTCCATTCCAACAATAATTTACAGAAAAAAAATGGCATATTTTAGAGATGGTTTGAATTGCGATTAATTGCGATTAATTAATTTTTAAGCTGTAATTAACTCGATTAAAAATATTAATCGTTTGACAGCCCTAATATGCCATTTTTTTCTGTAAATTATTGTTGAAATGGAAAGATAAGACACACGACGGATATATATACATACAACATACTGTACATAAGTACTGTATTTGTTTATTGTAACAATAAATCCACAAATGGCATTAACATTCTTTCTGTTAAAGTGATCCACAGATAGAAAGACTTGTAGTTCTTAAACGATAAATGTTATAGTTACAAGTTATAGTAATTTTATATTAAAACCCCTCTTCATGTTTTCGTTTGAATAAAATTTGTAAAATTTTCAATCAAAAGTAGAGTTTATATAATAATAAGAATAAAAAACACAATAATAAAAACAGAGTGACCAAAGTCTAAGTTTTACGTGTATTTTGCATAGCTATTTTGATATGGAATGCCAGTTCATTTTGCATGGTTGTTTAACTGTGTCAGAATAGGGCCTCATTACTATAGACTGAAGTGCTTTTCTTTTTGTGAACGTTATTTTTTTTTGGGAGAGAGAGGAATATTATTTTTGTTGTGCTTTCACTAAACGATACTTAACAGTGGGGAGAACAAGTATTTGATACACTGCCAATGGGTTCATTGGCAGTGTATCAAATACTTGTTCTCCCCACTGTATGTTTGTTGTGAAGGAGTTGCCAATAAACGGCGCGGTCCAAAGAACGCCTTTGTCCACTCGCCTCTACTGTATAACATATATCTGTACATATCTTACCCAAAATACAACAAGAGACACATAATTGCCACTAAAAGAAAGAAAACTTACCGAAATATGTGTGGAGCACAAATAGCAATTTGCATTGCATTGTGAATACAGCATAAACGTCTCACAACTACTAATTCTCCCACATTTAGAAGAAATAACATGAGTATGGAACGGCGCTGCCCCCAAGCGGCCGGTGGCATTCTCTTCACTCTTAATGCCCATAAACGGCCTCATTGTAATCTGTTTGAGGCAATATGCGAGATGGTCATTCACCCAAGCGCCAGCAGAGGGCGGCAAAACTCCATAACAAGTGAGCGTTTCAGTCTACTGTCATTTAAATCTGTCTGAGCGGGACATCTGCATTAATTGCGTCAAATATTTTAACGTGATTAATTAAAAAAATTAATTAACGCCCGTTAACGCGATAATTTTGACAGCCCTTATATATATATATATATATTATTTTAGGGCTGCAGCTATCGAATATTTTAGTACTTGAGTATTTGACTGAAAATTCTATCTAATCTATTAATCGAGTAATCAGATAAAATATAAGCAATTCTAAATATACATGAGAAAACAAGACACCTAATGTTGAATCATTTTCAGTCAATCAAAGTCTTTATTTTCAATGTACATTATTGAAAACAGCCAACAATTGCATTTCAGATGTGACTAGAAAAAACAAGTTCACGGCTTTCACTCAAAAAACTTCAAGATCTTACAAAAAAATGTCATTACGCTTGATAACACACATCACTTAAAAGTTAGGTGTTTTTCCCACGTGTTTCAATTAAATTTCCATTTGTGTCAACCAATTTTTAAGTTCTAGTTAAGTTTTAAGTTAGTCTAAACTGTAAGTCCAGTGGCCTATACTACGAACCGAGTTCAACCTCCCAAGAAGTAATCCAGTTTACCAGCGGGTAACCGGAGTTGACAAAACCTGGTTGTCTAGTTTGTGATCAATCGGTGCTACGACGCTGATTATGAGGTTGATTAGTCGAACCTGTGTCAACCCAGTCAGAGTTACTGCGCGTTCACATAAAAGGGGGCGGAGAGCAGAGTCAAACACTACTTGTGACGATGGCACGGGCACCTTACTTCACAGAGGAGGAATGCGCGATGATTAAAATCCCCCCTCACCGCGAAATCCAACACCGATTCGGCGAGTTGAGCGCGACGGGTCTGTTGACAGCGAATTTACAGATCGTGTGATTTGTGAATGCGTCAATATGCCAGTTTACTTATGTCCATGAAAAGAAATAAAGCCTGCTGTCAGGACAATAAAAGAAGATTTGGTACGTTAACAGTAAGAAATAATTTATCGCGCATCACCACATGAAGCAGGATGATTGTATGCTTAGTCTCCTTGACTGTATGAATACGTATGTTCTTTTTTTTAGTTTGGGCCTAAAAAATCCAGCTCGACCCGACCCGAGTCCGATCAATCAACTTGATTTGCAGGCCCAAGCCCAACCCCCCCTCCCAAAATTTTATGTTATATTTGTGAGGACTCAGGAGAAGAAGAAAATGCGGGGATGCCATGCGTTGTTGCGTAAATTGAAGCCCGTCTTTTGTAACGAATTTTCGCTGACAAACAAGACTGTAAGATGCATATTCAATAAACATTTATATCTTTTATATTTGTGCGTCTGTCCTATCAGTGGATTTGACAATTTAATCTCTTCGAGTTGGCAGAAAAAAACGCAAGTTTTCTCAATGTTTAAATAGTCTACATATTTCTATGATTATTATAAATATTTACACAACGAAATAACGCTGGAAAGTCCGTTAAATATATTTCTTGTATGAGAGCAAAGCTCCGCATTCGTTTACATTCAGCGATTTCAACAATCAATTTGAAGCGTTTCCATACCCCACTCCGAATCGCACGGCATACAGTGTTCTTACGCAGATATTCAGCATCACCGATGGACTCATGGAATACATATATTGTTCCTGGCAAAAGAGCGCACGGACAGGCACACAAGCTGCGCGGTTGCGAGGGCCTGACTCGGCGGGTTACATTAGTGACGTCCGCCTCGATCAGTTGGCACAGGTAAAGAATTTCCTCACTTGAAAATATGTCTTTCATGGAGAACATCTTCCGGGTACGCCAGCGAATTTTGGCGGTCCCGAAATACCCGTGCCCTCCGGAGAGAGCCCCTCACAATCCGTGCGCCAATGTCGTATGGGTCGTCCAAGTACGCTGTCATTGTCAGGAGGACACGTCCGCGGAGGGGTGCTGTTTAAATAGAGCGTGGTTAATTGGAATCCTGATGTTAAGCAAGATCTAACTCTGACACGACCAGGTTTGGCGTGTGGCGTGTGTTGCCATGGCAACACTTCTCGGTTCCGACATATCCACCTTTCGTAGTCTCGCATAGCCGCGAACTTACGTCGCACGTGATAAAGTTACTCTCGAAGTTACCCTGCTAAGCCAGAAAACCGGCTTCGTAGTATAGGCCACAGATAGGATTTTGAGTTTTTGCAGTGTTCAAAATAAATGTATGATACCTGCTTTATTGGAGCACATTAGGGACCGGTGCTACTTGGTGTTTTATCCAGCAATGTCTACTGAGCTAAAATTGACAATTAGCATTATTAAGTTTTTATTTTACACCCGCCTCACTTTACAACGCTATGTTTTCACAGATTAAATAAAGCCCGTATGTAAGACACATTAGCCACGCATCGACAGTGGTCATAATTAGAGCTGTCCCGACTAGTCGACATAGTCGACGTCATCGATGACGTAAATCCGTCGACGAGCACAACATTCCGTCGATGGTTAATGAAGGGTTAAAAAATATATGCGTGGAAAGTTCAGAATGTCGGATGCTCTGTATGCAAGCGGGGAAAGCGGCACAAAGCCAAAAAAAAGCGCACCAGAGTGTCCAAAACATTGACTTATTTCAAAGAAACAAAGGAGGGTACACTCTCCTGTCCTGTCTCTTCACGTCGGTCGTGAATAAACACCTCAAGCGCAGTCACCCAGTTTGTAAAAAAAAATTTTTTTTTCTTTCATTTTTTTGTACACCAGAGGGTGCTGTCGCCTTACTAAATAATAATGTTTCATTGACAATGGGCCTATAAGTGCTATTAGTATTGTTCTTAATGCTAATTGAAAGGTTTATTTCATGTTATGGTTTATTTTATGGTATAGAAAATTATATAAGGTTAAAAGGTCATAAATATATACAGTATATACAGTGATTGCACTCAAGGGAGAGATTGTCAAAGATAAGGTAATAAATTAAGGTAAAGGCAATTCATATAGGCAATTCATTGATATATAAGTAAGGTTTAAAAGGAAAAAGGTGAAAAGTTTTTGTTAATTTCTAATTGTGTTGTTTTATTTGTGTGCACCGTAGCTCTTACGGTGTGATTACATCAAGGATGGAATAAAAGTTGTAAACCATCAGTTTAAGAGACCATCTTTTCAATCGGGATGCTACACTAGTTAATTCTATCAGCATTTGAACTCATTGTTTATTTGTGATTTATTATTGTTATTTACATGTTTATTTGTACTTTAATTAATAATTTAAGTGTTCCAATATGGTTTTTGTGAATTGATAAGCGTCAACAAAAATTTCTAACGTTACGTGAGCGAGTGACAGTAACTTATTAGCGTTGAGAAGTCTACTGCTTTAGGATGGCGGCTGTTTATTAATGCCGACGAGTCTGTCATTTCACATCTAGTTCTACATACATGTGATATCTATGAGATACATCAGATGCTACCTGCTACCACCGTAGCATCATGTGGCCTAGTTTTTAGCAACGTCGGCAGATGCAGTACGTTTTTTTTTTTTTTTTTTAAATTGCTTCTTCCTGTACGCACGTGACATCAGCGCGTTGTCTCGCATTAAAAGTAGTCCGGACAAAACGTGATACTTAGAGCTGGCAAAATTAAACGATTTCTCGAGGTCAATAAAATTACTCGGATCAGTTTTTAAACTCGAGTTACTCAAATTGCTCGAGTACTCGTTTCAGCTCTACTATGATTATGCCACATATCATGCATTTTAAATAAATCATGTAATAAAAATGTTACCATTGATCCAGCCTTTCATAATTTACCGATTGTTGATGAATATGTGGCAGAAATTGAATGAAGTGAAGGTTTATTTTTCAAGATGCCAAAATGTCCTCCAATTCTACTTTGATTTGACTGCAGAAATAAACTTGCCAAACACTCTAGATAATGAGAACACACCACACTGGGCATATATTCACAGAAACCATTTTGTGATGTGACACCCAGTATATATGCAGTCTTACAATGCACTGACCTCTGCCCTGACTCTGTTGAGCAGCTATGACAATCAGGCCGACATTCTCTGGTAAATGCAGATTCAGTCTAGAAGGAGAACAAATATTTGGAAAAAGATCAAACAAAACAACATATTTTTCAGTGAAAATTGCTTAACTGTGTAAAGTAAGTGTAAACTAGGCTATGTTCTAAGATGTGATACTGGTGTGTTACTTCGATGCCACTATTGAAATTCTAAATCGACGCTGATGAGCATATTTCTTCATTAGTGGGGGGAGGTTTCCAAATATACTTTCTTCCAATCAATTTCGTTTTGACTTGTCTTGGCTAGTCTTCTTTTTTCACCCGTTTTGCATTGACTCGAATTGTAAAGGCTAAATGGTTGAGAGTGACAGCCCGACGCACCTTTTTACGTCATTACAATAACGTCGACTTAAGTAGAAATAAAGTTTTTAATGATACAGTGGTACCTCTACATACGAATTTAATTTGTTCCACGACTTGTTTTGCAAATCAAAATGGTCATATGTCGAGCGGGATTTTCCCATAAGAATACATTATGATTCGATGCCCAAAAAACCTATGCTAAATATTTAATAAGTATTGTTGGTACAATTACCAATAGCAATTACACTTAGCAAAAGAAATAAACACAAATCATAATAATAATAATAATAATAATCTAACGAATCGGGTTCTTATGTGTCGGTTGTGTTTTGCATGCTGTTCCTGAACGCACCGTGTGACTGATAACAGACTTAAAGAGGTACGGAAGAGTTTTTTTCCCTCAATATTTTTATTGATTTTCAAACTAATCATTCACACCATCAAAACAATACCATAAAGAGACCACACCAAGAACGCGCGCACACACACACACACACACACACACGCACACACACACAAAAAACAACAACCCCAAACAAAAAATAATTGTTCCTCTACCATTATTAAGCTCCAGCTTCACCACATTTATCCTCCATAAACACAAAATCACAGCCCTAGTTTGACTCAAATGCCACTTGCAGTTTATCTGAATGAGTAATGGTCAGAATATTTTTTTAATGTCCTAATACGGTCTCAAAATAGGTGGCATTCATACGAAATCTTAAAGATGCACGATAATATTTGTTACCGATAATTATCATCTGATAATGGCAATTATGACGTCAGATAATCCAGTTAAAAAACAGTTAAACCGATAATCAATCCGATAATTATATACTTGATTTAGCCTCCAAATGTGTGCAACCGAAGCAGTTTTGTCAAATTCTCCACCGCCACCTCCTCAACCCCTCCTCTCTGAAGCCTCTGAGGGAGAAGGGTTTGGGGAGTGTGGCGTCATCGAGGAGGCGGCATTACACAACAGGGTTGAAGCGATATCATCGCGGCTCTCACTAGCGTAGGTTGATTTTTCCGTGTGTGAAACAAACAACGTTCTCGCCATCTGCAAAACATGCACTGCAGAAGTTCCACGAGGCGGAAAGAAAGTGTCCTCATTCAACACCACGAACCCAGCAGCCATTTATAACTGCATCACAAAGATTTTTGAAACGAATACGAGCCTGCTGCTAGCGCGAATGCTAAAGCTAAACACGCATAAACTAAGCTAAACTACGGGGTTGTTTGGGAATGCAGCCCACAGCGGGTGGTAAACTCCAGCTAAGGCTTAACACCGGCACGAGACCGATTCAGCCACCGCCTTGCCCTAGGCAGGTCGGGCAGGCGGGCCGAGCCCGGTTCCCTGGCGGCGGGACCTCCGGCGAACACCCCGGTTTCTCGAGCGCTCCCCTACGGCGTGCGGGACACGAGGCGCACGCCTCTGTCCGAAGCAGAGCCGAGCCCCGAATACGGCGCGGCGAGCCAGCCGGGGCGGGCAGATATCCGGTGCGAATGTAGCTGCCGCCGCCACTCATCTCCGGATCAACTCATCGAGCACTACGGCAGCCGGAAGGACTGAAGGGCACAGGCGGGAGGAGCGGATGCCGGACGAGAGACGTTTTTTTAACCGAAGTGACCGGAGAGCCCAAGCCCCGGATAAAAAAATAATAGTTTATACGACCACCATTCTTCGTGAAAAACATGCCGATCACATCAGTTTCACCATGCTTATCATGACGGCACAGTGGTTAGATGATAACTGTAACATGCACCAAATTACACAAAGAAGTCAGCCAGTCAGTATTGCATTCACTACGCTGTAAATTTATGACGTCTTAATCATATCTTTCTTCTTAAATCGAGTCAAATACTTTTCCCCATCTTGCTTTGAGTGTTAAAGACGAGTTAACAGATGAATGTGACTGATTATTCCACTTACTTGAAGTAAATATTGCCATTTGTTCTAATTAAGCCAGGGGTCGCGTTAACCGAATATTTTCCGTCGTTAACCGATTTTTTAAAACGGTGACGGAAAAAACTGAAGTCCATCCGTCATTTTGACCGGTTGCAATTCACACCCCAGACCACAGGGTGGCGAGTGAGCATATTAATTAGCTATTGTCTCTCTTGATGCATGACGTCGTTGGCCTTACTCTGAAAAATGTCAAGGCAACTGAGTGTCTGAAGTTTCTTCAAAAAGCCCCAAAACGACGATGGTGTTGATGAAAGAGGTGAAAAAACAGGGACTGCACAAGCAGGCACGCAATTCAAGTCCATACTCACCAGGAGGAAAGTGTGAGACTACGTTCAGGCCACAGCAGGTGAACTGTTAATTTCATTGTTCCATATGCTACATATGGTAGGCTACCTAACTACTGGGGCCACAGTCAGCTGTTTTTGTCACTGCGGAGAAAAGGTTACATATTCATCTGCTTGATGTGTGATGGCACGGTGTGGATTCTCTGTTAAGCTTGTTCGGACAGAATATTAATTTAAAATGAATGAAAACTAAATACTATTGAATATGTTGAAGCGGTATGCAATGTTCAGAGTCTTGTTAGCTGTAGGCGCACTATCCTAGACCCCTCACTATCCACTCGCGGGGGGCTGCGCTTGTCAGTGACGTTCCTTATTCTCGCTATATGATTATACAACTTTAACATTTGTTAATAATACGCTCTGTGTGTAGTATCATCCATCGCTTTTCCTTTTTAAATGGGCACTTATAAGCGAACGCAAGAAGTAACAACGGGAACATTTTTAAACAGGCATTTCACGGGAGAGCCTTTCGACTCTTCGGCCAATCATATAGCGAGAGCGAGTGGATAGTGAGTGGACTGCGCGTGGCTCTTAAGTGTCTCTGTCACGTGACTGTTGTAGCCGGTAACGTGCTCGGCCAAATGAACACACAAGTACGGAAGGTGAATTATGCCAAACAAAAGGTCACCACAATGTCATTATCATCATTTTAAAAATTTAAGTGACGGGTAAAAATAGATTATGACTGGATTTTTATGACCCTGTCAGTCAAAATGACAGACAACGAAAAAGTCTAGCGCAACCTCTGAATTAAGCCCATACATTTTTTTTTGTGTCATTTTTCACCTAAATCAAGAAAAAATAGCTTTCAAATAATGTTTTGAACCCTACCTATTCTTGAATAAAGAACATTTGTGACAAGTTTTTTTTAGGATTAAGTATAATCATTTATTGCTTAAAATAAGGCTGTTAAGCTTATTTTCAGCTTGTTATTTTTCTTCAAGATATCCGAGTAAAATATACTTGAAGCACTGGCAGATAATTTCACTTATTTCCAATAGTTTTAAGGAGGTGTGTTTTTGCAGTGTAGTAATGTTATAGGTTAGGAATGGATTCCTTTGAAAGGCATTTTTTTTGCAACTTGGGTATTTACTCTGTAAGTAATTGTTGCCAAAAGTTTACCATAACACAATGTCAGTCTGTCTGTCTTTATTTAGATGTTGGAATTTACTACTTGTTAACATTTGATGTTGAAAAAGAGCAGTAAATTATATTTTTGCAGAGTAATATTTTCTGTTGTGTATACTTGAATAGAATTATCGGCTTGTATTATCGGTTATCGGTTGGAGTAAGGAGGACATTATCTGTTATCTGTATCGGTTGAAAAATGTATTATCGTGCATCACTACAAAATATGTCTGAGATCATTGAAATAATAAAAAATAAGTGTTACCCTTCAACCAGATCCATGGTCGATGAAACAACCTCTGCATACAGCAATGTATGCCCCAGCACAACGGATGTTAAGTTATTGCGATAGGTATCCAGACAGAAATGGTCCCAGTTTGATGACTCAGTCGAGTCAGGGATGAGAAAAACAGAGCCGTCGTGCAGAAAAGCCCCAGTACCACGCTTCATTCTGAGGGAGGCCTTTGACATCAGGATAAGGCCATCATCATTAATGTGAGTGTGTAGCCACTGAAGAAACTCTGATTTGGTCTCCTGTGTAGAAGACAGAGGACCGAAAAATCTTTGCCACAATCGGCGTAAAGTAGGTAAACAATTCCAAGATGAAGAATTATGTTAGATCATCACCCAAACAGTGTACATAACAGTTATCCTATTATATCAGCTATATATGAGCTGATAGCCAATCTTGAGAAAAGTCCATATATCGGTGCAACAATATATCGGTGGACCTATAATATAAAAAAAGATATTTACCACTAAACGTTCTGTCGCCATCCATTGGTGGAAAAGCTAATGCTTTACTTCCATTTTTGTCACTTCCATCTGGAACGATGAAATTCCCGCTTAAACGGTTAAACTAAGATTTCACAGTTCAAGTGAACTCATGTTTTCAGCTACGCAAAGGGAAACCACTAAAATATTGAATTCAGAACACAATTTCAAAAGTTATGAATCTTTGTCTTTCGTATTGCTTTTTGAATAACTTTTAAAAAGGTTCAGTCGCTCATTTCAGTGTGAAAAAAATGATAATACTAGCACTTAACAATTTATGACAGATATACAGTATAATCACTTCAAAATACCATCTATGGTTTGTATGGGTGTACTAAGAAAAAAAGTTTGATAGCTTTAGTTTTAAGTACCCATTTGCATTAGAAACTTTAATTCCTGTATATCTATTTTCACGTAGCTTTTAATAACAAAATTCTCCTGTGAAAGTGGGAGTCCTCGAGTTACGACAGAGTTCTGTTTTCTAAACTGGAGACGTAATCCGAATTTCCGCCTATGTCAAATTTCACCATTAAAGTTGAAATTTATGTCAAAATGTCTCATATAAAAAAATAAAATAAGATACATTACAATAAAAACATAAGATGCTGTACTGCTGAGAGGTAGGTGGGGATTTGGCGTTTTCAATGGTTTATTTGTAAACGAAAGCACAGAACATGACTACTGACACAAACTAAGCGAAACCAAAACCAACTCGTCCCCACGTGGTACGTTTAGAGACAGCCCAGACAACACAACACAAAACATATCACCATGACAATATTAAGCATACACATACATTTGCCTGGCACGGCCAGACTGTTCTCCCTGTATTTTTCAAACACTGAGAGAAAGGTCTGGGAACCGCCCCATTAACTCTTTCACTCCCAGCCATTTTCACCAGAGCAAGGCCGTTCGCTCCCGGCCGTTTTTTCTGGATTTTGACTGATTTTGCAAGGCCCACAGAAAATTCTGTTCTATTGCTATATAAACTTTGAACCCACCAAAAGAAAGATTGGACTCTCTTCTTTCAGCAGAAAAAAAAAGTAAGTTCGTATCTTTTTCCATTCTTTAGAAATCAGCATTAGAAAATAGCTTAGTTTGAGCAATTTTCCAATTTCTGATGAAAAAACGGAGAAAATGAGCTTTTTGTAAACGCATACATTTCAAACATAACTTTGACAAAGCTATTTTTTGCATTAGTTACATCCCAAACATCTGAATAATGTTTTCCTTTTACAAAATACTATGAACAACCAGACAAATAGAGCTTTAGATAGAATAGTAACAATTTATTCACACACAACGACTGAGAGATGACGGTTTGTCGCCGAGATGACGCCGTTGTCGCCACGTCAGCTGTGTAAACGTTTCCCTCATCGTTGTCTGTCTCACAAAAATGGATTATTTTTGCATTTCTGCGGGGTCTGCTAGGCGAGCCGCTCCATGGGGGGTTTCACTCGTTTTGCACGATCGTCCAGCGCCTGGTGTCCCAGGCGTCCTCTCGTTGTTTTGTCCGGACGGAGCGCCGCCTGGGCTCAATCCGCCAGCGCTTTGACAATGCTGGCCGGCCGTTCACTGCTGTTGAATCGGCTTGTCTAGTCTTCCAAAATGTGTTACTGCCCTCCAGTGGCCAGTTTTATTGCTTTAAAATTGGTCTGGAGCGTTTTTCTTTGTTTCTCAGATACAGTGGAAGCTATATATGCTTCTTATAAAAAAAAAACGCAAAAGACGTATAAATACGGTTGCGGGACAGTTGAGCATTTAAAAATAAAACGTATTTATACGGTTCCGGGAGCAAATGAGTTAAAGGATATGAAAACGCAAAGGGGGTGTGAGACATCAATAGAACCGTTATGTGTCAAGATAACAAATATTGATAAAGTTAACAAAAAATAATCAATCACATTAATGACCAATTATCGAAAATAGATCGAAAATGACGAACATTTCCGAAAGTGTTCCGGAAACAGTCGAATGGGGCGGAGAAGTCATAACAAGGAAACAAAAGGTCGAGGCAGGTGCCATCGTTGTTTATCGACGAGAGAGTTGCGTTCGTGTTTTATCAAAAAATCGCTAAAATGGTTCAAACCTGTCATGCTATGTGGTTTACAAATGGCCATTTGTCGCAATGTAGTACCCATGAGTTCCCGAATGCGAGAAAAAGAGCTGGACTACGCAGACAATGAGTAAAGTTCGTCAGTGCTAAGAGGGCTAATTTTGCAGACCCAGCGGTTTTGTGTGGTGCGCATTTTACACCTGAAAGCTATACGAACTATGGGCAAATGAAATCAGGTTTTGCTAAGAAATTGCTGCTGAAAGCAGATGCGGTGCCCGGTGAAAGAGGACGATGACTGGCTCTGATGAGACCACCTCACCACCCCAGGCAAAGTAAAGGAGGGAAATGGCCAGAGTGAGTACTCTTTTATAATAAAAAACATCGCGCATTGAATATAGGACTGGACACATGTATAAATTATCGCTCGTAAAATATATAGAACAAATCCTCTAATCCCATTCATATTTGTGTCGGTTGGCAGAGCGAAACCGATGATAGCATATGATAATTATTCTATACATTACTTTATTTTGCAGTCACGGTGTATCAGCTTCACAAAAAGAAATGCAAAACAAACCATTCGGTGATTCTGTTGCCGCCGGTGTTTCATCAGTGTCATTGCTTCCCTCCCTTTCATTAGGCTGCACTGGCTTTTGTTTGGGCTACAATTGATAACCCAAAACACCAAAGAAAGGTTCATAACTCTCCTCGTCACCATTAGAAGAATGTTCATTACTTCGGATTCGTCGCTGCAAATAGAAACCAAATTGTCCGCCATCATCGCCGCAATTCAGTACCAAGCACTGAGCCGGTTGTTTCCCTATAGTGCCGTCACGCACACAATATGCTAGATTTCCGGCATCTCGGGGGCGGGTCCTTTTAGCTTGACAATCGACCTAATTTCTATCATTTTCTTGGTGTTGCGATGTGTGTAATTACACGAAGTGGCATGATATGAATTCAAAAGGCATGCGTTCATGGATAAATGATGGAATATTAGCATTTCCCCAGGTGTTGTCATACCCTTTAACGGCCCCTCGAGCAGGTACAAAATCAATCGACAAATCAGATTCGTTTATTTGCGTCACGTGTTCTTAACGAGCAACATCACTCTTGCGCGTCGGAAGTCGTCTCCACAACAACAAAGATGGTGAACAGGAGAGCCGAGAATATGTTCCAATCCACGGTAAAATCCGTTTTAAATTACCAAAAACACATCGACACGAGTCATTGACAACAGTCTGTCTCGCGCTAGCCATGTTGAATAAACTCCGCTCTCCTCGTATGTTTAGTTCCGCGCGCAAGTCCCTCGTCGTTTTACTAACGTCACGTCTGCCCGTCGCTGATTGGTCCACCCCGCTGTCTGTTTGCTGGTGCTTGCTCCGCCCTGGAAATTGTATCCGCTGAATGGTGGCCACACTCAATAGCTGGAACAGCGGTGAGTCTGGTGTACCAGGCAACACATACATATGATTCGTTACATTATTATTTTTATATGACGTGAGCCAGAAGTTGTTGTTTGAAACCGCTTCTGGTGATGAGCAAGGCGTTTTCGCGCAACGGTTTAACTTTGGTCTGAACGCAGCGTACCTTCACCAATGTTCGTCGGTGTCTGTCTTCTTACTCTGATTGTTAAAATTCGTGTCCATCGCAATGGCTTTTTTTTTGGGCTGGATTTAGAAGACCCAGCTTTCTTCTTTGGGGCTATCATGTGAAAAAACGAGGGCCAAAAAGGCAAAGATACCCCCACACACAAACACAGACAAGCACGATGCACTAGCTAAGCAGAAACGATGGTGCTGGGGACTAAATGGTAGAAGAGGCACGGGGCTCATAAAGTCCAAATGACGTACAGTGTATCACAAAAGTGAGTACACCCCTCCCATTTCTGCAGATGTTTATATCTTTTGAAAAGTAGTCTGTGTGCAGCTTAAATAATAGAGTTCATTTATTTTCTCCTCAAAATATAGCCATTAATTTCCAAACCCCTGGCAACAAAAGTAAGTACACCCCTTAGTGAAAGTTGTCAATATTAACATACGTACAACATGTCAACTGTCAATATTTTGTGTGGCCACCACTATTATCCAGAACTGCCTTTACTCTCCTGGGCATGGAGTTGACCTGAGCTTCACAGGTTGCCACTGGAAAGCGCTTCGACTCCTCCATGACAACGTTGCAGAGCTGCCGGATATTTGAGACTTTGCACACCTCCACCTTCCGCTTGAGGATCCCCCAAAGATTGGGTTCAAGTCTGGAGACATGCTTGGCCAGTCCATTACCTTTACCCTCAGTCTCTTCAGTAAAGCAGTGGTCATTTTGGAGGTGTGTTTGGGGTCATTGTCATGCTGGAACACTACCCTGCGACCCAGTTTCTGGAGGGAGGGGATCATGCTTTGCAGCAGTATTTCACAGTACATGTTGGAGTTCGTTTCTCTCAATGGAAAGTAACTCTCCAACACCTGCAGCACTCATGCAGTCCCAGACCATGACATTCCCACCACCATACTTGACTGTCGGCATGAGACACTTCTCTTTGTACTCCTCACCTGGTTGCCGCCAAAGATGCTTGAGACCATTGAAACCAAACAAATTAATCTTCATCTCAACAGACCATAGGACATGATTCCATTAATCCGTGTGCTTTGTTGACATGTCTTCAGCAAACTGTTTGCGGCCTTTCTTGTGTACAGTCTTCTGAAGAGGCTTCCTCCTGGGGTGACAGCCATGCACATCAATTTGATGTAGAGTGTGGTGTATGGTCTAAGCACTAGCAGGCTGACCACCCACCTCTTCAATCTTTGCAGCAATGCTGACAGCACTCCTGCGACGATCTTTCAAAGAAAGCATTTGGATGTGACGCTCAGCACGTGCGCTTGGCTTCTTTGGACGACCAACCCGAAGCCTGTTCTGAGTGGACCCTGCTCTTTTAAAACGCTGGATGATCTTAGCCACTGTGCTGCAGCTCAGTTTCAGGGTGTTGGCAAACTTGTAGTAGCCTTGGCCATCTTCATGTAGCGAAACAATACGTCTTTTAAGATCCTCAGAGAGTTCTTTGCCATGTGGTGCCATGATGGAACTTTCAGTGAGCAGTATGAGAGTGTGAGAGCTGCACTACAAATTTGAACACACCTGTGCCCTATGCACACCTGGATCTAGTAACACTAACGAATCACATGACATTTTGGAGGGAAAATGACAAGCAGTACTCAATGTGGACATTTAGGGATGTAGTTTCTAAGGGGTGTACTCATTTTTGTTACCAGGGGTTTAGATATTAATGGCTATATTTTGAGTTATTTTTTTAGGGGAAAATAAATTTCCTCCATTATATCAGCTGCACACAGACTACTTTTCATGGTGTCAAAAAGTGTAATTTTGTCAGTGTTGTCCCATGAAAAGATAAGTATCTGCAGAAATGCGAGGGGTGTACTCACTTTTGTGATACACTGTGTAACATAAATAACATGTAATGAACACTTTCACAAGATAAATTTGTTATCAAAAGCTATTTTTAGTCAAATTTTCAGTTTTAATTTCAGTAAGATACGAAAGCTGGTTGAAAATACCCTGTGAGATTATTTTCAAATTTTCCACATTCAGACGATTTCATCCGAAAATAAAAGGTTCAGCTCTTCATTCTAAACAGAGATGTTAAGACCCACCCTCTCCAAAGCATGAGCCGTGATAGCACGAACAAAAAAATCTTTCAAAGACTTACCTGAGATGTGGCCAGAAGGTACACTGGACTTGGTGCTGGGGCTTGGTTTTGCTGGCAACTAAGGCCAAGAGAAGTCAATATCTCTGTCAAGACTTGACAATGTAGTGCATCGTTGACCTCGAAACCATAAGAAATTTTAGTCGAAAAGTTCTGGAAGTGTGGTGTTTTTTCCAGATGAATCTACAGACAGGGAATATAAACATGTAGAATTACCTTTTCGGAGAACAGAAAGCCTGATGTTAACACCAGAAACAGTAATGTGATATTGATTGCATTTCCTCACAGTTGCGAGCATTTATTCACGGTGCACCATAAACTTCATAATGTATTGACGGGACACGGGGCCGATTCATAGGGGGCCTATCTCCGTCAAAACTGACCGAGTGGAAACACAGACAAAGAGCTTTTTCTGTTGAAAATTCTTGTGAAAAAAATGCTTAAATCCCTGAATTATATATAGATATGGAGGTAAACAGTCTCGATTCCTGGTTAAAAGCAAAAAAAAAAACCTTGCAGATAGCATTTATTTTACGTATATGTTGTAGTGCTGTCAAATTTATCGCGTTAATGGGCGGCAAGTAATTTTTTAAATTAATCACATAAAAATATTTGACACATTTAACGTATGCGTGGAATGACCCGCTCACGCATTGCCTCAAACAGATTACAATGACGCCATTTTTTGCACTTTGAGAGTGAAGAGAATGCCACCGGCCGCTTGCGGGTAGCGCCATTCCATACTAATGTTATTCCTCCTAATAGTGGGAGAGTTAGTCCTTAGTGGGAGAATTAGTAGTTTTGAGATTATACTGTTGCATTGTGCTATTTTGTGCTCCACACATATTTCTGTAAGTTTACTTTCTTTTAGTGGCAATTATGTGTCTCTTGTTGTATTTTGGGTTAGATATGTACAGAGATATACACTCACTGGCCACTTTATTAGGTACACCATACTAGTAACAGGTTGGACACCCTTTTGCCTTCAGAACTGCCTCAATTCTTCGTGGCATGGATTCAACAAGGTGCTGGAAGCATTCCTCAGAGAGTTTGGTCCATATTGACATGATGGCATCACACAGTTGGTGCAGATTTGTCGGCTGCACATCCATGATGCGAATCTCCCGTTCGACTACATCCCAAAGATGCTCTATTGGATTGAGATCTGGTGACTGTGGAGGCCATTTGAGTACAGTGAACTCATTGTCATGTTCAAAAAAACAGACTGAGTTGATTCCAGTTTTATGACATGGCGCATTATCCTGCTGAAAGTAGCCATCAGAAGTTCGGTACATTGTGGGATGGACATGGTCAGCAACAATACTCAGGTAGGCTGTGGCGTTCCAACGATGCTCAATTGGTACCAAGGGGCCCAAAGAGTGCCAAGAAAATATTCCCCACTCCATTACACCACCAGCCTGAACCGCTGATACAAGGTCCATGCTTTCATGTTGTTGACGCTAAATTCTGACCCTACCATCCGAATGTCGCAGCAGAAATCGAGACTCATCAGACCAGGCAACGTTTTCCAATCTTCTATTGTCCAATTTCGATGAGCTTGTGCAAATTGTAGCCTCAGTTTCCTGTTCTTAGCTGAAAGGAGTGGCACCCGGCGTGGTCTTCTGCTGCTGTAGCCCATCTGCCTCAAAGTTCGACGTACTGTGCGTTCAGAGATGCTCTTCTGCTTACCTTGGTTGTAACGGGTGGTTATTTGAGTCACTGCTGCCTTTCTATCAGCTCAAACCAGTCTGGCCATTCTCTGGCATCAACAAGGCATTTCCGCCAACAGAATTGCCGGTCACTGGATATTTTTTCTTTTTCGGACCATTCTCAGTAAACCCTAGAGATGGTTGTGCGTGAAAATCCCAGTAGATCAGCAGTTTCTGAAATACTCAGACCAGCCCTTCTGATACCAACAACCATGCCACGTTCAAAGTCGCTCAAATCACCTTTCTTCCCCATACTGATGCTCGGTTTGAACAGCAGGAGATTGTCTTAAACCATGTCTACATGCCTAAATGCACTGAGTTGCCGCCATGTGATTGGCTGATTAGTGTTAACGAGCAGTGTACCTAATAAAGTGGCCGGTGAGTGTATATGTTATAAAGGCTTATAAAGGCGAGTGGACACAGGCGCTCATTGGAACGCGCCGTTTATTGGCATAAGCTTCGGCAACTCCTTCACAACAAACATAAGTATCATTTAGTGAAAGCACAACAAAAATAATATTCCGATCTCTCAAAAAAAATAATGTTCACAAAAAGAAAAGCACTTCAATCTGTATTAATTAGGCCATATTCTCACACAGTTAAACAACTATGCAAAGAGAACTGGCATTCCCAATCAAAATAACTATGCAAAATACACATAAAACTTACTCAGACTTTGGTCAAACTCTATTATTATTATTATTCTCATTTATTATTATTATTATTATTACTATTTTATTAACTCTACTTTTGATTGAGCATTTTACAAATTTTATTAAAACGAAAACATTAAGAGGGGTTTTAATATAAAATTACTATAACTTGTACTAACATTTATCTTTTAAGAACTAATAGTTTTTCTATCCGTGGATGCCTTTTAACAGAAAGAATGTTAATAATATTAATGCCATCTAGTGGATTTATTGCTATAATAAACAAATACAGTACTTATGTACAGTATGTTGAATGTATATATCCGTCTTGTCTTATCTTTCCATTCCAACAATAATTTACAGAAAAATATGGCATATTTTAGAGATGGTTTGAATTGCAATTAATTATGATTAATTTTTAAGCTGTGATTAACTCGATTAAAATTCTTAATCGTTTGACAGCCCTAATAAATTGCGAACTTTGAGGCTAGTCAGTAAGGAAATTAGCGGCTGCCATATCACAGACAAAGAGCTTTTTCCGTTGAAAATTCTTGTGAATTAATGCTTAAATCCCTGAATTCTTTATTAGATACAGATGTAAAACGGTCTCGATTCTTGGTTAAAAGCTAAAGAAACCGTGCAGGTAGTCAGTAAGGAAATTAGCGGCCGCCATATATAAAGAAAGACCTTTTCCGTTGAAAATTCTTGTGAATTAATTCTTAAATCCCTGAATTCTTCATAGATAAGGACGTAAAAGAATATTCATTCTTGGTTAAAAGCAAAACAAAAACAACAACAAAACCCCCCCCCCAAAAAAAAAACCTGCAGGTAGCATTTATTTGACGTCAATATTGTGAAGTGTATAGCCAATGCTGTAGCGGTTAATTTCTCCTAATGATTTTTTCAAGTTTCAAACTGCATGCATGGTATGAAAAAAATAATAATTACCTTGAATCCTCGAACAAATCACTCCAGAGAACATTTTCTGTTTGTATGCAGTACAGCTTTTGTACTTTTTCAACTTCAATCCGGCGTTAGATCGCTGCATGTGACCGACTGCTAATAAATGAAGCAGAGTGTTGGATGGCCCCCTTCTGGAAGGCGTGACGCAGTGAATGGGAAATGTGTCATGTCAATACATTATGAAGTCTATGGGTGCACTTAAGTTTTCCATGTTCCATTGGATTGATGCTGAATGATTTGTTTTTAATGCCTTTTTAACACATTCTACTACTGAATTTTATCATCTCCTTTAACTTTTCAGAGGCCATTTTTGTTTTTGAACTTTGTTGTTCATTGACAACAACGAGGACGATTGGCGACCAAGCCACAAACAAACCCAAGTATGGACTCGTGCACCACAATTGACTTTTCGCAAACTCCCGCTCCTAAACGTCCATTCACCAATCATACATCCTAGAGACCGTTGTTAAGTGAGCATGATCCGACAAACTCTCGGATGTCCCATTGCCTAATTGATTTATTTGGTGGTTTTGCGATCGCCAACGGCCATAAAATTTGACGGAAGAAGACGAAAAGGCTCAACGGGCTGCGGACGTCCAAACTGGAGAGGCGATCCATTTCTAAATGGGACACGAGGTACCCCAAGAGTATATCAGTATGAATGCTGTTACTTTCCTTCTCTAAGTTGAAAAAACTGGATTAGACAGTCTGTATGAAAAGCAAAATGTCTCCGAAACAAACAAGCATACATATGTGTTCTCTTAAGGTAAGACAAATACACGTAGTCCAAAACATGTATTATACGTCATTATACTGTCCTCACCAAGACGTTGGAGCTACAGTGGGGCAAATAGGTATTTAGTCAACCACTAATTGTGCAAGTTCTCCCTTTTGAAAATATTAGCGAGACCTGTAATTATCAACATGGGTAAACCTCAACCAGGAGAGACAGAATGTGGAAAAAACGCCAGAAAATCACATTGTTTGATTTTTAAATAATTTATTTGCAATTCATGGTGGAAAATAAGTATTTGGTCAATACCAAAAGTTCATCTCAATATTTTGTTATGTACCCTTTGTTGGCAATAACGGAGGCCAAATGTTTTCTGTAACTCTTCACAAGCTTTTCACACACGCTGTTGCTGGTATTTTGGCCCATTCCTCCATGCAGATCTCCTCTAGAGCAGTGATGTTTTGGGGCTGTCGTTGGGCAACACGGACTTTCAACTCCCTCCACAGATTTTCTATGGGGTTGAGATCTGGAGACTGGCTAGGCCAATCCAGGACTTTGAAATGCTTCTAACGAAGCCACTCCTTTGTTGCCCTGGCTGTGTGTCTGGGATCATTGTAATGCTGAAAGACCCAGCCACGTCTCATCTTCAATGCCCTTGCTGATGGAAGGTGATTTTCACTCAAAATCTCTCGATACGTGGCCCCATTTATTCTTTTCTTTACATGGATCAGTCGTCCTGGTCCCTTTGCAGAAAAACAGCCCCAAAGCATGATGTTTCCACCCCCATGCTTCACAGTGGATATGGTGTTCTTCGGATGCAATTCAGTATTCTTTTCCCTCCAAACACGAGAACCTGTGTTTCTACCAAAAAGTTCGATTTTGGTTTCATCTGACCATAACACATTCTCCCAGTCCGCTTCTGGATCATCCAAATGCTCTCTAGCGAACTGCAGACGGGCCTGGACGTGTACTTTCTTCAGCAGGGGGACACGTCTCGCAGTGCAGGATTTGAGTCCTTGGCGGCACATTGTGTTACTGATAGTAGCCTTTGTTACTGTGGTCCCAGCTCTCTGTAGGTCATACACTAGGTCCCCCCGTGTGGTTCTGGGATTTTTGCTCACCATTCTTGTTATCATTTCGACGCCACGGGGTGAGATCTTGCATGGAGCCCGAGATCGAGGGAGATAATCAGTGGTCTTGTCTGTCTTCCATTTTCTAATAATTGCTTCCACAGTTGATATCTTTACACCAAGCGTTTTACCCATTGCAGAGTCAGTCTTCCCAGCCTGGTGCAGGTCTACAATTTTGTCTCTGGTGTCCTTCGACAGCTCTTTGGTCTTAGCCATAGTGGAGTTTGGAAGGTGACTGACTGAGCTTGTGGACAGGTTTCTTTTAGAACGATAATGAGTTAAAACAGGTGCCATTAATACAGGTAATGAGTGGAGCTCGTTAGAAGAAGTACGACCTCTTTGACAGCCAGAAATCTTGCTTGTTTGTAGGTGACCAAATACTTATTTTCCACTCTAATTTGGAAATAAATTCTTTAAAAATCAAAAAATGTGATTTTCAGTTTTTTCCACATTCTGTCTCTCATGGTTGAGGTTTACCCATGTTGACAATTACAGGCCTCTCTAATCTTTTCAAGTAGGAGAACTTGCACAATTGGTGGTTGACTAAATACTTATTTGCCCCACTGTAAATCCTAACTAGACAGTGAGCTAAGCTCCGAAATGATGATGTCCGACGTCCGTGTGCTTTGCTGACTTTATTCAGCTGCTCATGATATCAACCCTTACAGAATGAAACTAAACTAAAATGAAATTAAATCAGTCTCATCTTCATTAAAAGCAATTCAAATTTGTGTTTACAAGTAGCTGCTGATACAGCAATAACAAACAATTAGCATGTATCAGTTAGCTCCCGCACATAATCAAAAACAATCACATATACTCACCCCAAGTATTCGACCACAATTGAAAGCGCATAATAAATAATACACAAGGGATTATATTAAGACGTCGCCTCTGGATGCTTCACAAGCAACAAATGTACTGTCACTGTCACTGCTGTCACTCGGCTGCTCTGTGTGTGCGTGTGTAGGGTGGGCGGGTGCATCTATACATGCGCTCGCTTCCTGTTCTATGCTTCCTGCGCCAAAATAAAAGCATGCATCACAAACCAAAAGTCTACATTTAAAAAATAAAAAGGGTGAGACGCAGGCTTCTTTAGGTCGAAATCGCTTAAGTCGGATCCATCGTAACCCGGGGACTACCTGCATTATATCTTACTAGGATGTCATTGTTAACATGTTAAAGCATTTGTGCCTAAAAATGATTTGTTGCGAGACGAGAAAAAAGAATGGGAGCACGAGTGCGAGCATAGATTATACCCCTTTATTTACATTTTGTTCCTATAAATATAAGAGATTGGAAGATGTCTTGATCCCCATCTTTTTAGCTTACAATAAATCATTAGTTATTTCAGAGCTGACAATTCTTACTGGCTCTGTATGACTCCAATAGGACTGATGATTTGCGGCGTGGCCGATAAAATGTGGGCTAAAACACACAACTTTACACAAAGTATTTGCCCAGGTAAAATTAAACTGCGCCTCGTCATTTGGAGCATATGAAATAACGGGATTTCAATCGCGATACAGTGCCAATGAAGAAAATTGAGTGCTATTTTCAAAAGATGTTAAGCAAGAAGGGAAAGGAAATTGGCGACAAAAATGCGGCAGGGGATGCTTTCTGAGTCTGACAGTATCGAGTCCGAAGATATGCCGACAGTCAGTGTTGGCAGCGACACTGTTAGCGAGATTTACAGATTCCGATCAGATTGGCTCAAACTCTTCCCTTGGCTAAAACTACAGTAGAAGACAATCTCACAGCCAACATTTCCACGATTTGGAATTTGTAGGGAGCCAACATGCGGTTTGAAAAATACTTCCAAACAGCAGACATGTTGGTTGTGAGCTAGTAGCGTTATTAAGATGGCGTCAGCCAGCGTGTAGCTTCTCGCCGTGTTTCCATAACGTCATCACCAGGGATGGGAATCGAGAGCCGGTTCCTATATGGCAGGGGTCTTCAAACCAGTCCTCAAGGGCCGCTGTGGGTCCTGGTGTTTGTTCCTACCAATCGAGCACAGTTTAACCAATGAGTTTTCTGATAAAACAAGCAGCACCTGGATGGAATCAACTGATTATACTTGTAAAGCACCAGATTGGTGCAAAGGTGTCCTGTTGTTTTATTGGAACAAAATCCTGCACGCACTGCAGCCCTATTTGGCATTGTTTGGAGACCACTGCTATAGGGAATCGGATCCGTGCGTTTCAGTTCCATGGAATCGTTTGTCAGTTGATCAAATGATTCTCTACTAGATTCCAACCAGCATAAATTACGTCACGTATGCTACGCATATTACGTACGCTCGATTCAGCAAGTTAGACTACGTGATTATTCAAAGAAGGACCACTCACCATGTGTAATTGGAGAGTCGTCGCCGAGTGACTTTGCATTGATTTTCACAAGCCAGGTCATTATTCATGAGACTACTTAAAGAAATGGTGATTTTTCCCAAAAAGTTTGGCTGGGGGTGCGACTTATACTCTGGAGCGATTTATGTGTGAAATTGTTAACATATTATTATATAATTTTACATGTTAATTTGGTGTTTTGAAGTGACACTGATGGTTTGGTAAACCTGTTAACATGTTCTTTATGCTATAGCTATCTGAATAACTCTTAATAGCTATGTTACGTTAACATACCGGCCACGTTTGCATTTCGCTATTCATGCATCATGTAACATTATTATTCTGTACACTTATTCAGCATGTTGTTCTCTATTATATTTTTATTTTCAATTGCCTTTCAAAATGACATATCTGTTCTATGTGCTGGATTCTATCAGATAAATTTCCCCCCAAAATGCGACTTATACTCCGGTGCGACTTATATATGTTTTTTTCCTTTTCATTGCGCATTTTTGGGGTGGTGCAACTTATAGTCCGAAAAATACGGTAATGGGTCTATCATATTCCTCGTCGGATGCTCTATAAGAAAAATATAACATATACAGTGCCTTGCAAAAGTATTCGGCCCCCTTGAACCTTGCAACCTTTCGCCACATTTCAGGCTTCAAACATAAAGATATAAAATTTTAATTTTTTGTCAAGAATCAACAACAAGTGGGACACAATCGTGAAGTGGAACAAAATTTATTGGATATTTTAAACTTTTTTAACAAATAAAAAACTGAAAAGTGTGGCGTGCAATATTATCCGGCCCCCTTGCGTTAATACTTTGTAGCGCCACCTTTTGCTCCAATTACAGCTGCAAGTCGCTTGGGGTATGTTTCTATCAGTTTTGCACATCGAGAGACTGACATTCTTGCCCATTCTTCCTTGCAAAACAGCTCGAGCTCAGTGAGGTTGGATGGAGAGTGTTTGTGAACAGCAGTCTTCAGCTCTTTCCACAGATTCTCGATTGGATTCAGGTCTGGACTTTGACTTGGCCATTCTAACACCTGGATACGTTTATTTTTGAACCATTCCATTGTAGATTTGGCTTTATGTTTTGGATCATTGTCCTGTTGGAAGATAAATCTCTGTCCCAGTCTCTGGTCTTGTGCAGACACCAACAGGTTTTCTTCCAGAATGTTCCTGTATTTGGCTGCATCCATCTTCCCGTCAATTTTAACCATCTTCCCTGTCCCTGCTGAAGAAAAGCAGGCCCAAACCATGATGCTGCCACCACCATGTTTGACAGTGGGGATGGTGTGTTCAGGGTGATGAGCTGTGTTGCTTTTACGCCAAACATATCGTTTTGCATTGTGGCCAAAAAGTTCAATTTTGGTTTCATCTGACCAGAGCACCTTCTTCCACATGTTTGGTGTGTCTCCCAGGTGGCTTGTGGCAAACTTTAAACGAGACTTTTTATGGATATCTTTGAGGAATGGCTTTCTTCTTGCCACTCTTTCATAAAGGCCAGATTTGTGCAGTCTCCCACCTCAGTTGTAAATCTCTGCAGTTCATCCAGAGTGATCATGGGCCTCTTGGCTGCATCTCTGATCAGTTTTCTTCTTGTTTGAGAAGAAAGTTTGGAAGGACGGCCGGGTCTTGGTAGATTTGCAGTGGTCTGATGCTCCTTCCATTTCAATATGATGGCTTGCACAGTGCTCCTTGAGATGTTTAAAGCTTGGGAAATCTTTTTGTATCCAAATCCGGCTTTAAACTTCTCCACAACAGTATCTCGGACCTGCCTGGTGTGTTCCTTGGTTTTCATAATGCTCTCTGCACTTTAAACAGAACCCTGAGACTATCACAGAGCAGGTGCATTTATACGGAGACTTGATTACACACAGGTGGATTCTATTTATCATCATCGGTCATTTAGGACAACACTGGATCATTCAGAGATCCTCACTGAACTTCTGAAGTGAGTTTGCTGCACTGAAAGTAAAGGGGCCGAATAATATTGCACGCCCCACTTTTCAGTTTTTTATTTGTTAAAAAAGTTTAAATTATCCAATAAATGTTGTTCCACTTCACGATTGTGTCCCACTTGTTGTTGATTCTTGACAAAAAAATTAAATTTCATATCTTTATGTTTGAAGCCTGAAATGTGGCGAAAGGTTGCAAGATTCAAGGGGGCCGAATACTTTTGCAAGGCACTGTATGCATCTAAAATAATCCTAAACAATTTCATTAGCAATTTTAATACTCATTTCGGTCGGTAGTCCACCAATCGGTGGTTTATTCTGAATAATTTGAATTTGGTGGGTCGTAGGGCCAATCTGACTACTGATTTCACACAAAAGTATATACCTCCACATCCGATGGTGGAATTTTTGTGTTGTTACGACTAACGGAAGTGGATGTTCCAAATTCCTTCCCATAATGTACCTGACTACAACCAATCAGCGTATTTTCGCCCGTAATTCGAGATAGGACGGTCCCACTGGTCCCAAACCACTTTTATTCTACTCAGTATAAAAAGGTCTTTCCATAGAGTACCCAAACTATGTCTAGGAAGTTATAACAAATCCAAGTTAACAGAGGATTGTGCTAAAATTCCTCTTATATTGCATACTTATGTAATTACACCAACTTAATTATAAACGTTTTAATATTTGGGACAACAAAAGAGATACTCTGCCCCTGCTGTCTGGACTAGTTGAACACTTTCTGTGTGTGCAGGCTTTCTCCACCCCATCTGAGAGGGTGTTCTCCACTGCTGGAGACACCATAAGTCCAGAAAGATCACGTATCCTACCTGAAAAAGCAGACATGCTTATTTTTCTGCAAAATAATTGTTGATTTTGCACATTTGCACGACGCACTGTTGTATTTGACAGTATTTTTTTTTTTTTTTATTAGTGCTTTTTAGTGCTATCAGCTCATATGTCCTTTTAAAAAGGAGGATTTTTTATTTCTAAATAGAACAATGTTTCAGTAAAATGTTACACATTCTTGTCTATTTGTCACAGTTAACATCGAGGCTTTGGGCCTCTTTTGACCTCATTGCGAGTTTGTAAGGTTGTGACTTCTGATTAAACAAACTAGATGGCAATCAAAATGTTTGTTCTTCTTTTTCCCCAAATTAGAATCAATAACAGAATCGATAAAGAATCAAATCGCTAAGCAATATCGATATTGGAATCGGAATCGTAAAAATCCTATCAATTCCCATCCCAAGTTTCTTCACACTATTTGGTAGTAAACTTTTGGTCTTCATAACTGAAAACCGACAATATATTTTTAGCTATTTTTGGCCAAATTTTTGGTCACATCTCTAGGGAAAACCTATGAACAGTAGAACCCTGGTATGTTGTATGTTGGTTCAAATAGGAGTTTTGCAAAAAATTGCGATATCTCACCTGACACAAGACAGCTTGACCCCCATCCTCTCCGTCGGTTACGCTGATGATAACCATATCCTTTTTATGGGGACCTTCTTTTAGCTCCCCCCAGAGGTCCAATTTCACTTGTTCCGGGAAATCTTTGACAAAGACCTTCCCACTTGTAAAAACGCTTAGTTCAAGTTCTGTGCCATCCTTACAGGTGAAGCTCAGCCTACGCCTTTGGCCAAGTTGTTGGTCCTTTGTTTCTAGAGAGATACCTTTAGGGCACAGTGAGGAAGCGAGCCCAAGGACCTTTCCACCTTGTCTCAGGTAGTTCATAAATCTTGTGTGAAGCTGGGGAGTTAGCACGTTGTCCTCTGCGAGAACCAGGAGCCTGGTATTTTCCAACCAGGGTTGACTTAAAACTTCTTGTGGCTGAAGGCAATAGATAATGTATTTTTCCGTGTTTAGACACTGTGTTAAAATCTGATGAACTGCTTGAAAACGCTCGTTCCTGCCATTTGTGTATACTAGAATATTTGGCGGTTTGTTGTCAAGTCCATAGCTCTTGCAGGAATCATTTTTGACATCATGTTTAAAGTCATCAAACGTCTCATCCTCACTATCAGAATAAAGTGAGTGATCATGAGAGATATCTGAAATGTTCTCTGCGGAAGAATATTTGACAGAAACTATCGTGCTATTTTCTAGCTCCAGGCATTCATGGCAGTTTGACAGATGTAGCGATTGCCCGTGGCTTTCCATGTGGTGACAATTCTCCAAGAAATGATCCTCAGAGTCAGTGCCTTGATCCTGACTGCAGCACGTTGGTCCTAATCCGCTTTGTTCTTCTAACTCCTTTGCATAAATGGTAAGAGGTACATTGCTTTGACTGCACTGAAGGTGCTGGGAGTATGGACAAGGCAAAGGCTGACCTTTTTCACCCTGGGTGTTGTCTGTGAGCATTGAGTTTACCTTGATGGGCTTCAGTGGACATTGAATCACCTCACCAAGAATGGATCCATGGAGGATGATGGCTAGGTAGATGAAGAAAAGAGATTAATGATATAATACATGTTGTTTTTAAAAATGCATTATGTACAGTTGACATTAACAAAGGTTATATGGTCCAATTTAATACAACAGATTTATTGGGGTATTTCATATAAAAGTTAAATACCCTGTAAATATCCCTTAAAAGGGATCCTCGAGCTTTAAGACAAGTAATTCTTAAAAGATAAATGTTAGTATGAGTTACAATAATTTGATACTAAACCCCTCTGAATGTTTTCGTTTTAATAAAATTTGTAATATTATTTTAAGAGATAGGTCGCCATTCTTGTTGACGTCGCAGTGCGGTAACGTCACCCGGCCCGTTGCCGAACTTCCAGCGTGTCACTCGTTAGCTACCCCAACATGTTGTCGGTTCTGCTCTTCGAATTTGAACCAGATCAGAAAACTGAAGAGCAGGACAACACTGTCGGTCGTTCACAAGACGAGCAGCAAAGGCAAAATTTAGAGCAGGAAATACCTGATAAGAGTTGGGCAAAACTGGTGATGTACTCGCGGCAAGTGCGTCTCAATGACAACAGAGCGATAGAGTGTATGCTGTCGAGAACGCCGGTTTTTGTTAGCAGATCTTCAAGGTGAGCTATTAAGTGGTCAAACCTATTCCAGTATAATTATGTAGATTGTTAGCATCCAGAGATGTTGTGTGCTTTACATACAGTACAGGCCAAAAGTTTGAACACAGCTTGTCATTTGTGCATTTTTATTTTCATGACTATTGACATTACAAACTCTCATTGAAGGTAATAAAACTATGAATGCACACTTGTGATAGTCAGGATCGGAGTCGTGTCGTGGCTGTCCTCATTAAATTGTCATCTGGATCGAGTATCCTCCATGTCTTGTACATCCAACTCACGTTTAGCTATGTAAGAGTGGTCCATATTAAGTGCTCGGCGCGCATCAGCTGGCATCTGTATCGCTGCATCGGACGTGTATGGATCAGTTTGAGTGGCAGCATCACTCATATTAGGTGAATACTGAACAGATACACTTACTGCCTGATGAACTGACAGTAGAGGTGAATTATTAGCTTCCTCTGTGACTAGTAGTACGCCAGAAGGTTCGCCTACTGCTGTAACGACAGGAGCGGCTTGCCTGCTTAAGAGAGCGGCCAGCAGTTTGTCTTTGGCGCTTTATTGGCAAGGCAAGGCAAGGCAAATTTATTTATATAGCACAATTCAACACAAGGCAATTCAAAGTGCTTTACATCACATGAAAACCATAAAAATCACATTTAAATCAACACAACGTAAAAACCAAGACAAAAGATCGCATTTAATCACAGAATAAAAATAAATAAATAAAAATAAAACAAAAATAGAAATAAAGCAAAAACTACTACTAATAATAATCATTGAAATCAGCAATGGAGATAAGCACAAGAGGAATAGAAGGCAGGTAGATTGAAATATATAGACAGTTATGGATATGCAGTGCTAAACAAAAGCGTTTTTAGCCCTGATTTAAATGAGCTAACGGTTTGAGCATACTTCAGACCTTCGGGTAACTTGTTCCAGAGGTGAGGAGCATAATAACTAAATGCTGCCTCACCCTGCTTGGTTCTTGTTCTTGGAACATGCAGAAGACCCGTTCCAGACGACCTTAAGGGTCTAGATGTCTCATAGGAATCTAACAAGTCAAGCATGTATTTTGGTCCAAGGCCATTAAGTGTTTTGTAGACGAGCAGTAGTATTTTATAGTCTATCCTTTGACTCACTGGAAGCCAGTGTAGCGATTTCAAAACCGGTGTAATGTGGTCCAGCTTCCTTGTATTTGTGAGGACTCTGGCTGCAGCATTCTGTACTAGCTGCAGCTTCCTGACTGATTTTTTATCAAGACCTGTAAATATACCGTTGCAGTAGTCCAATCTGCTGAAAACGAATGCATGCATAAGTTTTTCCATGTCTTGTTGAGTCAGAAGCCCCTTAATTCTGGTTATATTTTTTAGGTGGTAATAACCGGATTTAGTGACGGACTTTAGATGGCTATCAAATTTTAGGTCTGAGTCAATAATTACGCCAAGGTTTCTGACTTGATTTGTAGCTGTAAGTGACATTGTGCTAAGTTGGCTGCTTATCTTTGACCTTTCCTTTTTTGGCCCAAAAATGATCACCTCTGTTTTCTCCACATTTAACTGGAGAAAATTCTGGCACATCCATTCATTGATTTGATGAATGCATTTACTCAGGGAGACTAAGGGACTATAATCATGTGGGGACACAGAAATGTACAGTTGTGTGTCATCTGCATAGGCGTGATAGGAGATGTCATACTGTTCCATTATCTGAGCTAACGGAAGCATATAGATGTTAAATAAGAGTGGTCCAAGAATTGACCCTTGAGGGACTCCACAGGTGAATTTGGTTCGTTCTGACTGATAATTTCCGATTGACACAAAGAAATCCCTATCATGTAAATAGGATGTGAACCACTGAAGAATAGTGTCAGTAAGCCCTACCCACTGTTCCAATCTGATGAGTAGTATGTTGTGATCAACCGTGTCAAATGCGGCGCTGAGATCCAATAGTAGCAGAACAGATGATTTGCCTGCATCGGTATTCCGACGAATATCATTTAGGACTTTGATAAGCACGGTCTCGGTGCTGTGTTGTGGCCGAAATCCAGACTGAAATGAGTCAAAAAGATTGTTTTGGATCATAAAAGTCTGGATCTGTTCAAACACAACCCTTTCGATAATTTTCCCCAGGAATGTCAGATTTGATATTGGCCTGTAATTACTAATGGTTGAGGCATCCAGATTAGGTTTTTTTAGGAGAGGTTTTATTACTGCAGTTTTTAAAGTCTGAGGAAACTCTCCTGTTTGGAGGGAAGTATTTATAATCTGAAGTATGTCTGGGGCTATGCAATGAAAAACAGTTTTGAAAAAGTTTGATGGAAGGATGTCAAGGCAGCATGTTGTGGGCTTTAGTTTCGACACAATTTCTGTTAAAGTGGCATAGTCCAAGAGGCTAAACTGTCTAAGATTGACGTGGGGGACATGTTGGGAGGCATTTAGTGTAACATTTGTTAATCCGGAGTTGCACACAGTCTGTCTAATCATTAGTACTTTGTGTGTAAAAAATGCTGCGAAATTATTACAGGACACCTCAGATGCCAATTCCTGAGGTATTGATGCTTGTGGGTTTGTCAGTTTGTCAACAACAGAAAATAGTGTGCGAGTATTGTGGGTGTTTCTACTAATGATCTCTGAAAAATATGATTGTCTAGCATTTTTCAGTTCCTGGTTGTATTTGCGAAGACTCTCTTTGTAGATATCATAAAAAACTAGGAGTTTGTTTTTTCGCCATCTGCGTTCTGCTCGTCTACAAACTTGCTTTTGTTTTATAGCTAGTATGGCATTTCTCCAGGGTGACCTCTTCCTTGCATGCATTTCACTCGCTTCTTGTGAGGGAAAATAAGTGGAACAGCATTTGATTTTAGTCTCCTTTTATACCCAGCCACTCCGGTGAGCTCTTTCATAAGTTGTCGTCGACCAAAAGCCTCGAACGCGGTAGGAGAAAAATGGCGAGAGCAAAGCCTTGGTTCTTTGGAAAGTTTTATGATATACAAGCATTTTCCCAAACCTTTCACCTCTTCTTGTCAATAGGAAATCTATGGAGACTCACATCACTCCCCTTGTTTCCATTTGACTGGAAATTGCATCCAAAAGCAGCGCATCGTGGCATTGTACTTAGCGAGTTTAGGCAGCAATACACAATTGTTGAACACAACTGGAAATTAATTATCCTAATTACCTCATCACTCCGAGCCCGCAAGACATGGCGCCAACTATCGGTCAAAATATGTACTAAATATTATAAATATTGCCATTTATTTAACATTTTATGTGTTTCTAACAACCTATTTTAGTGCAAGAGAACAATTGTGTTTTTTTTTTAGCCTACATGTCTTAAAGATCGAGGATCCCTTTAATGCAGGAGTGTCCAAACCAGGTGTCCTGCTGCCCAGTTTTTATTGGCCTGCAGCAGATTGAAAAAATATATAATATAGCCTACACAAGAAACGTACAGCCTACATTCTGTTGCACTTCTCAACTTTGACACTAGATGGAGCTAGTCACATAAACAGTGGGTCAGACCCTGACATGTTAAACCCGGGTCGTCAACCCGTGTTTTGAGAGCCGCATGCCGCTCTTAAGCGCTGCCCTAGTGGCTCCCTGGAGCATTTTCAAAAATGTTTGATAATGGGGAGTTTAGGTAAATGATTAAGGAAAATTTATTATTATTGAATAATATTTTTTGTTTTGATATGGTTTCTGTAGGACGACAAAAATCACAAAAATTCTTAACGTTTTCCAATGCTGTAAAAATGTGTAGAATAATAAATTTCAACATTTCTGTCAATGAATATGTGATATTTTTGTCATGTTGTACTTCTCAAATGCCTCAAGGTGCCGCTATATACCTTGTTATGGATAATGCTTGCATTCATCCTCTTGTTTTATGTTACTTGGCAAACAGTAGTAAAAGACCGTGTGAGTAAAAAGTCCACCTGTGCAGTTTTTTCTGTCGAATATTCCAGTCAGAGTCTGGACCCATAAAAGGAACACAACAGAATATTTGCTTCATAGCCTGTGCCACACGTTTCTATCAGCACGATGTAATGCTAGGCAGATGGCTACTGTCAACAAATCGGCAGCCGATTACCCAGTTGGGAGTGAGGGGAAAAAGTGTGATTACATTACTTCTGAAGAACTTCGAGGAGCGCAAAAATAAGATTTAAGAAGTGGATTGCAGGGCCAAACTCCACTACTGTTGCGTATTTTGTTGCAACCCGAAGGATAATAAAGCGTGAAAAACCGTTCACATATGGCGAGTACATGAAAAATCGGATTTCTTTATTGCATTTCCATTTACATAAAAGCAATGAAACAACTCATTAATTAATAATATTGTAATGAAGTTAAACTTTAAGTGGCATCATCCAGCATAGTCACATGGTGCGTTGGACGCACTGCAGGGAAAATAAACATTAAATCATGAAGGCTCATTATTATTTTTGGCCGACTTGGTCATTCTGAGAGTAGGCTAATACAGATACATACAGGCATGTGTTGCCTTCATTATCATGCTTATTTAAGGCTTTTAATTTTTTGCGGCTCCAGACACGTTTTTTTTTCCAATATGGCTCTTTCTACATTTTGGGTTGCCGACCCCTGTGTTAAACCAATGTGGGGGGCAGTTTACATGGCAACTGCACTAAGACGCAATGACTGTGTTGTGGAATGGCCTCGCCTTTATATGGCGTCGGCGAAACAGAAGGCGAAGACGCAAACCTTTGAATCCGGGCTCCAAAGTGAAAGGTTTTGATTGTGGGGGCTTGCTCCGCATCAATATCAATGGAAAGTTCCCGCGCCGATAACATCAGCACTTGCACACGTAACATTGGGCGTGCACAGCTGTTCTACTAAACATTCTAAGCAGCAAATATGGCGGAACGTCGGCTTTAATTTACTGTTTATATAATATTTTTAATTTGAATATGTTGAATGTTTCCTTTTTTGTGCCTTTTGGAGCAAAAGACAAATGCCATTGCTTGGAGTGGGTGGGTATGTTGTCTTCTGGGCTGAGGGAGGTTGTTGGTGTCAAAGTGCATCACTGGCTGTTGCCTTGTAAATCTGCACTGCCCCGGGACTGACGTATGAAAGTGTGTGAACGGGTGACTGTGAACCAATGTAAAGCAAGGTAAAAAAAAGTAAAAACTCCATATAAGTAATTTCCATTTACCAAAAACATAGCAGATACATACGGATGATTTTTGATGGTGCAAGTCCATTATCCAGTTGTAGGCGATCCTCTAAGAATGCGACAGCCAGTCGACTGAAATCATCAAAATTAGCCTGAGCCACTGCGCTAAACGGCTGGCCGGGGCTGAAAGCCAGAGGTCGACAAACATCCGACCACTTCAGCACCTGTAAAAGTTGAAGTGCCAGTCATGTAAGCAGTTTAATCACATTAAAGCAATGTTTTTCAACCAGTGTGCCGCGGCACAGTAGTGTGCCGTGAGAAATCGTCATGTGTGCCACGAGAAATGATCCAATAACTAATTTTTTTTTTTTTTTTTTTTTTTACGTCGTCAGACGGAGTTGCAGTAGGAAGGAAGGAGGAGTTAGAAAGTTACGGTTGTGTGCCGATGAGCGAGGTACTGCTCTTGTCACGTTCAATAACTGCTCGGATTTCTAGCCATCAGCTACCTTGCTGTCCGCGACAATGTGGACCATAGCACGTCTACTGTACATCATTTGATCAGACTCGTCAAGAGTCGATATTCACTAAAGTGTCCTTTCCATTTTATCCATATGTGACAACAATCAATCCTCCCCGTGTTTTATTCCAGCACATTGTCAAAGGCAGCAAGGTGGCTGACGGCTAGAAATCTGAGCAGTTTTTGAACGCGACACGAGCAGTTATCTTAAACGTCATCCCCAAACGAAACACCCATCGCTACAAAACAAGTCGACGGACTTCTTTGCTCGCCTTTGTGCAACACAGACAAACGGGCAACTTTTTTGAGAAAAGCTACAAAGGTAAATGAAAAAGCCCACAAAGCAGTTACCTTGTTGCTGAACTTGTTGCTAAATCCAAAGTCCCACACCGTGGCAAAGACCTTAATATCACCTGCCTGCAAAGCTATTGTCAGCAAGCTGCTCGGCCCTGACGCGGTTAAAGACATTTTTAAAGTCCCCGTCTGATAATTCTGAGCTTTTCAAGCCTAATTGCTATAAAAAATAAAAACAGAGACAGAGCTGTTGATGAATATTCTTGCCAGGATATCAGCTTTTGGTTTACCTAAACAGGCTCAAGTTTCACACTGAGTAAATATAAATATTGAGAAACTATTTTATAAATAAATATACTGTTCAGAAAGTAATTTTGGAACATTTTTGGTTTGTTGTGTGCCGTGAGATTTTTTCCAATGTAAAAACGTGCCGTGACTCACAAAAGTTTGAAAAACACTGCATTAAAGGGACTGTCCAGTCCAAATCAAAATCAAGAAATTGTGTGATTTGGCGAAAGTAAAGACTGTTGTAAAGGAGCCTGCCAAATTTGCATGAATAAAAACGGTACGGTCAAAGTCCATCTTGACCGATCTTCTCGTTTTGCTGTCAGCCAATCACATTCTGCTAGCCTCAGTCAGAGACTTCCCACTACGGTATAAAATGCTTTGTCTTTGGTGTTATTTCTCAGATTGTAACTCTTGCTTGATAAGCGAACTCTTGTTTTGGAATTATGCTGGATGGTTAATTATGGTAATAAGCTTCATCAACTCTTGTATTGTACCAGAGTGGAATATGACCTTTTCTACCTAGAATGCTAAAGGAACTGCTACTATGGAAACCAGAGACATGACAGACATTTCCCACCATAAATTCAGCGTTTGTGATTGGTCAATGAACATATCCTAAGCATTCCAAAAGATTCCAATTCACTTGACACTTAGGCCAGGTCTACACGTAGCAGTGTATTTGGCAAAAAGAACATTTTCTATGGTTTGGCCTATCATCTACATGCACATGCGCATTTAAATGAGGGTCCTTGTAAACTGTGGCCACAGTGAAGATGTGCGAATTCTGCGTTTGTTGCGGCATCATGTAGACACTAATACATAACTGAAGATTTAACTGTGGAAAAATCAGTGACTGCGACAAACATTCGTCTCATGTGAGACAAAGGAACAATGTTTACTTTTGGTGTAATTAGACAGGTGCTTTTTCACTTCCATTTATTTACAAACTCTTGCAGTGCTTCATATTAAAAAAACACATGCGAAGGATGGGGGTATTATTGACAATTATTTTCGCGCATTGTTATGAATGTTAATGAATGCAGTTGGCTGTGGAAGCGTTTTCTTTTCCTACAAACGTGCAGGTGCTGGCCGACTGGAGGCTGGCTCAGCACGCTCAGAAGGCAAGTCTCAGAAGGCAACCTCTAAGGCACGTTTCCATGTAATCAGCAACGGATAGCACACCGACGGGCGCTGACTTGAGGCATATTATTGCAATGTACAGTATGATTGAAAGTGTATATGACATGAAAAAAAAAAAGTCTTAAATGGCATTATTATTGGAATTAAAATCTTTTAGAGACGATTCAACTATATACAGTGAATCATAAAAGTGAGTACACCCCTCGCATTTCTGCAGATATTTAAATATATCTTTTCATGGGACAACACTGACAAAATTACACTTTGACACAATGAAAAGCAGTCTGTGTGCAGCTTATATAGTAGAGTGAATTTATTTCCCCTCAAAATAACTCCAAATATAGCCATTAATATCTAAACCCCTTGCAACAAAAGTGAGTACACCCCTTTGAAAAAATGTATATCCCTAAATGTCCAAATTGAGTACTGCTTGTCACTTTCCCTTCAAAATGTCATGGGACTCGTTACAGGAGTGCTGTCGGCATTGCTGCAGAAATTGAAGAGGTGGGGGGTCAGCCTGTTAGTGCTCAGACCATACGCCGCACTCTACATCAAATTGGTGTGCATGGCTGTCACCCCAGGAGGAAGCCTCTTCTGAAAACAGTACACAAGAAAGTAGAGTAGGGCGGTAAACCGAAAATTTACCGGCACCGAAATTCTTCACGATGACCGACGTAATTTTGACCATGACGGTAACTTCGGTAATTTACTAAAACAAGAAAATAGAGTCTTTTCATCCCGCTTTGACTCCGTGTAGTTCGGCAATGTTCATTCCCCTTTAAGAAAGCAGAACGTGTGTTTACGTATGGAGTCACGTGGTTATCAGGAAGCCAAACAAACAAGAGCCCTGTGGCTAACGCTAGCGGCTAACGCTACAAGCAAACGTGATGGAATGTGGCTTAAGGGAGGTTCGCCAAACTTTCACCCGAAATTAAATAGACTCTAGGCGGCATCCAGACAGGCTTTCACACGCTGTCCTCCCTTGTTCTCACGATTTCCAAAGAGGATGCTTTCAATGCTTTCTACTAGTAGCCAAGCCACAGGCTAACGCTCGCGGCTAACGCTACAAATGAACGTGATGGAGTCGGATCGCGGCTCTAACCTTGGTGAAACAGCTGAACTTAATGAGTGGATTGGGCAGGGACTGCATCTAGCAATTAGTATGTCACGTTATTGTGTATCTCTGTCTATGTGTGATTTCTGATGGCTGTTGTGATAGTAAAGCATTCAGCATAAAGTACAATCCAACAGTGAAAATTTTAATATGATTGTTTAATGGCCCCAGCTATTTTTCTGTATGTGCTTAATTCTGTGTCATTAGATCAATGCAGCTTTAATGTGTGTCTGTGTGGGGATTCATGTGCACTTGCATGTATTAAAAAATGCACCGGGAAAAAAAAACAAAAACCTGAAACCTTGAAGTAAACACTTGTGTTAAGTAATTATGTCACAGCAGCCATTAACAATAAGTTGTCTTATTGAAGTGTACTGTTCAAGCTGTAAGTCATTTGTATTACAGTGACATGTTTGCACAGGCATATTGATTTTGACAATGTACATTGTTCAAGCCATACAAGCTGTTATAAATGTTCATACTTGAATTCTTATTGTTTACAATAAATTTTTGTATACTTAATGTTTAGACTGCATGTACGATAGTTAAACATATTAAATTGAAAGCTGGTAAATAAATCAACAAGAAACGGTTAATCTGTATTTCATGCATTGATTCAGATTTTCAAATGATATAACAGTCCGCTTGGGCGAATTTATCGTCATTTATCGTTATCGAGGTAAATCTGCTCAATTTACCGCGATACGTGCTTAAGGCCATACCGCCCAGCCCTACAAGAAAGCCCGCCAGTCTCATCCGACCATAGGACATGGTTCCAGTAATCCATGTGCTTTGTTGACATGTCTTCAGCAAACTGTTTGCGGGCTTTCTACACCAATTTGAAGTAGAGTCTCTGCAGCAATGCTGTTAGCACTCCTGCGACGATCTTTCAAAGAAAGCATTTGGATGTGACGCTCAGCACGTGCGCTCAGCTTCTTTGGACGACCAACCCGAGGCCTGTTCTGAGTGAACCCTGCCCTTTTAAAACGCTGGATGATCTTAGTCACTGTGCTGCAGCAGTTTCAGGGTGTTGGCAATCTTCTTGTAGTCTTGGCCATCTTCATGTAGCGCAACAATTCGCCTTTTAAGATCCTCAGAGTTCTTTGCCATGTGGTGCCATGTTGGAACATTCAGTGATGATCCAGTATGAGAGTGTGTGAGAGCTGCACTACAAATCTGAACACACCTGATCCCTACGCACACCTGTATCGAGTAACACTAATGAGTCACATGACATTTCTGTGAGAAAATGACAAGCAGTACTCAAATTGGACATTTAGGGATGTAGTTTGTAAGGGGTGTACTCACTTTTGTTTCCAGGGGTTTAGATATTAATGGCTATATTTTGAGTTATTTTGAGGGGAAAATAAATTAAATTATATAAGCTGCACACAGACTACTTTTCATCGTGTCAAAAGTGTCATTTTGTCAGTGTTGTCCCATGAAAAGATATAAATATCTGCAGAAATGCGAGGGGTGTACTCACTTTTGTGATACACAGTATATTATCTCCACTCATGCGCTTTGGATGGGTGATGTTTCATTTCTCTGGTCTGAATTTGGTGGTTTTTGAGATTTTTTTTGCCTTTACGGTCATGTAATAGGTTTTTGTACAGCATGATAATAACAGTTCGTATAGATGATATTGTGCTAGGGAAAAAATACACCATTGTTTGAAAAAAAAAAATCTGACATTGTAAACAGTTATTCATTCATTGAGTAGTCTTTTCACCACATACATAACTTGTACTTGAGTAAAATTTTGGGATGACTACTTTTACTTGAGTAATACTCATTCTTCATTCATATTCATTACATTTTACCTCATCAGCTCACCTTGCAGATTAATCCTATTGCTCCACAATATCTTTTGAATACAAAAAAACATATTTGGCTTTCAAGAGAAAAACAAAAATCATATGTTGTGCCTACATTGTTTGGAGTTATCTGGCTACCATTTTGTCCAGCTGCTTCTATGATAAATGAAATGTTGTCTATTTGTGGACCACAAATGTCAGCAGATCCCGATAAAACATTCCATTTGATGATGTCATCACATGCCTGGGGATAGAACAGACAATAGAGAACAAGGGATTATCAATAATGGGTACAAGAATTAAATGTAAATTAAGAGTGATTCCATGGAGCAGTCCGGTGCGGGTCTATCCTACCTGCACCGGAAGAACATTTAAAACATTTGCATACTATGTCGTGCATTTCCACTGTCAAAGGTTTAAAATTTAGGCGTTCGGTGTCGGCAGAGGATGTTACGTCAGTATGACATTAAACGAGACCTAAACTTTCAACTTAGTAATCACGATGAAGAATGGTCCACGCACACAAAAAGCAAGACAAGCGGGGTACGAAAACAGCAAGCATCAAGGAGGGACTTGTTGGGACAACAAAGACAGCGTTTTATGGTAAGTGGTAAGACTTAAAGGGATCCTCGATCTTAAAGACATGTTGGCTTTAATAAACCACAATTTTCTCTTGTACTAAAATATGTTGTTAGAAACACATAAAATGTTAAATCAATGGCAATATTTTGTAATATTTACTACATATTTTGAACGATAGTTGGCGCCATGTTCTGCGGGCTCGGAGTGATGACGTAATTGGGACGTTTCCAATTGTGTACAACAATGGCGTACCGCAAGCAACACGTCACTTCCGCTCATTAATATTCATGACATTAGCTACTGTTGCTAAGCAAGGACAAGCCATTGTTTGTCTCTAATAGGAAATGAATGGAAATCGTGTATGAAGGAGACGTTTACAGTGCTAAACCTACCAATTCTCTCCGAAAATGATGTGCCTGGTGCCAAATTGACTGGCACAGATGTGGAAGAACATAAAAATATTCAGTTAAAGAGATGGCTTTAGTGTCGAAGGCTGAAAAAGACGAAAAAAACGAGCCGACCTAAGCATAGCTTTAGCTTTTTTTTTATCGACGCGACTGACAATGACATTCTCCGGTTTCAACAAGCTATCCTTTACCATCAGCCCTGTCTTTCTTATATATCCTCTGGTTGTCCTACGTCTCTTACCATTCTTGGGGGTAATTTAGTTAGCTTTGTGTAGCGATCGCAAATGCTACTCAGTGACAGCCAACGAACACTTTTAATTTTTTCATTGATAACACATCTTAATCCTATAATTCATTTACACTTCCCCCTTACTAAAGTTGTTTATATACATATATATATATACAAATATATATATAGAAACAGAAACGGTAACAGTGGCAGTCAGATACCATTGTAATTTTTTTCAGGTCATTAATTGTCAGACAAGCAGTACGGCACAACGTTACGCTAAAAAAATAAAGTAAAAATATAAAAATGGCTTACCTCTTTGTCCTCTGAATGACCATGCCAACCCAACATAATGTTTACTGCATATGAAACGTGAATGGATTCGCCGAGCTGGTGTTTAAGTCCGCGCAAGTTGATTCGGTCTTCACATTTTTTCCTCCCGAGTTTTTGGTTTCCGGGAACGTATGAAGAAAACATCCTTCATGGTCGTAATGTCTAGAGTCGTTTCTACAAGTTCCAAAAAAGCAATGCGTGATCGGCATGTTCGTTTTTGAAAGATTACCGGCGAAAAGTAGCACTTTTTACGTTGGGTCTATGTGAGGGCGGGTCTATAATGTCCCACTTCGGCTTTACTTCCGCTTTACGATGCGACATCACGGTCTAAAAATAGCCTGCGTGCGGTACGCCATTGTGTATTGCTGCCTAAACTCGCCAAGTAAAATGCCACGTTGTGCTGCTTTTGGATGCAATTTCCAGTCAAATGGAAACAAGGGGAGTGATGTGAGTCTCCACAGATTATTATTGCAAAAAGAGGAGAAAGGTTTGGGAAAATGCCTGTAGACTGACTAAAATTCCTAAAGACCCAAGGCTTTGTTCTCGCCATTTTTCTCCTACCGCGTTTGAGGATTTTAGTCGATGAAAACTTATGAAAGAGCTCAGCGGAGCGGCTGGATATAAAAGGAGACTAAAATCAAATGCTGTTCCAACTATTTTCCCTCACAAGAAGCCTCAACGCTCTCGGATAGCGAGTGAAATGCGCGCAATAAAGCACCAATGATAAGAAACTGCTGGCCGCTCTCTTAAGCAGGCAAGCTGCTCCTGTTGCTACAGCTGTTGGCGAACCTTCGGGCGTTCTGCTAGGAAACTAATAATTCACCTCTACTGTCAGTTCATCAGGCAGTAAGTGTGTCTATTCAGTAATCACCTAATATGAGTGATGCTGCTACTCAAACTGATTCAGACACGTCCGATGTAGCGGTACACTGGCCAGCTCATGCGCGCCGAGCATTTAATATGGCCACCCTTACGTAGCTAAACGTGAGTTGGATGTACAAAACATGGAGGACACTCGATCCCAGGATTTGTTCCCGTCAGATGACAAATTTAATGATGACAATCAGCCATGACACGAGCCGATCTTGGCTATCACACGTGTGCATTCATAGTTTTATTACCTTCAGTGACAGTTTATAATGTCAATTGTAATGAAAATAAAAATGCAAGAATGACAAGTCGTGTTCAAGCTTTTGGCCTGTACTGTATGTAAAGCACACGACAGCTATGGATGCTAACAATCTACATAATTATATTGGAATAAGTTTGATCACGTAACAGCTCACCTACCAGTTAAACTAATTTTACAAATTTTATCAAAAAGAAAACATTAAAGGGGTTTTAATATCAAACCATTATAACTCATACTAACATGTATCTTTTAAGAATTACTTGTCTTTAAGATCGAGGATCCCTTAAAGTTCAAAGTCTAGAATGTAAAACAAATATCTTTTTTTACATATCGCTCTGGTAATTCTCGCAGTCGGCGTGATGTCACGATGACGTCATCTCGCATAGCAACGTGTTGCCATTTTGAGAGGGGGGCATGCACAGGTAAACATCCGTAGACAAACTTTGTCTGAAATTCATATATTTCAGCTGTTTTGCGCCTTTTTTTCATAAAAACGGCTTAAACATTACTTATTATTATCACGAGTCACTGCCGACAGACGCGAGGAGGCCATACAACTTAAAATTAGCATGTATTGGCCTGCAAATCTGCCCATACAAAGTCGCAGCTGATAGCTGGATAAACAATCCAAAGGAATTGCCTGCAGTAGAGTTCGGAAACATCTACAACTAAAAAAATAAAAATTAAAAAATTAAATATATAAATAAAATAAAATAAAATAAAGTCACCCAGTAAGTTGACCTTTATCAATTACGTGGAATATATACTGTGTGGAACTAAGAAAACTGGTAGCATATACGGAGTGATTATTTCTGCTGTAACAAGTAATTCCTCTCCAAGTGTTATTTAGCCGTGAACACGTCACGGCAAAATAACCAATTCCCACCAGGCCAATAATATACCGATTGACCGATCAGAGAAGTTCACGGCAAAAGAAAAATAACGCTTTGCCAGTTGTCGGTTCCGGTAATAATAACCAATGTCTGGTCTATTGAATCCTAGCAGCTAATTGCGGCAAACAAACAAAAAAATCGATTAAAATTAACTCACCAGCAGTGTTGTTAACCCTTTAACACCGAATGTGCCGGATGCGACACGTTTACGCATCTCATCTTTGAAGCCTCGTAACGCTGTAATTACATCACCCACGTGCCCCTGGTTGCTCTCATTTCAAAGTACGGAAGTTGATGTCCACACCAGTTTTTATTTGAAGTCAATTGACCAAGTAAAACGGGAGATAATGTCATTTGAGTTTTATAGTTTTATTGCACTCATAAATATGCATTAAAACGCTGCATGGACCATGTGTCTATCTCCATATTTCCATCATTTGTCCTTTTTTTCAAAACTGAAAGCAGCACAAAAGACTACATATCCTAAGAGCCGTTGTGATGTCAAGAATGACAAACCTAATGTGAACATTTTTGATAAATTGACGAGCAAGGCGCCAACTAAGGAAAAGGAGACACGCAAAGCAAGCAACGGCCGGTTGGAGCGAGCGACTTTGGAATGTGCAGAATGAATCGAAAACTAAATTTAGCGCAGGCTAATGCATTATTTCATTAACTCAAGGAATAGGATGAGCTGTATTTGTCATTGTTCTCCTCGGATTAGTCGGCGTCTCGGCGAGTAGAAGTGACAGCAGCGCGCAAACGGCAGAAGAGCAGGCTGTGTGACGTACGTGACGCAGCTCAGTGACCTGTTCAAAAACAAACTTCAGTGTTTCCCACCAATGAACGAGACTGTGGCGGGCCGCCACAGTCTCGTTGCCCCCCCCCCAACGCCGAAAAAAAAAAAAAAGATACGAATCAGACGCGTCAGTCAGCCGATTACACAGCTGTAGCCCACTCCACTCTACTACCCGCGCGAGCGAGAGCAGCATTTTAGAGTAGTATTTTATTTATTTATTTATTTAAGAGACGCAAGGGGAACGAGTAGGAAGAATGGGTGAACGAGCGAGGTAGCGAGAGATAGCGGTCGCATGTCATAGCAGCCCGCTGTTATTTTGTTAATTGTTTTTCTTTATTATTGTTACCACAATCAAGTGGGTAAGCAAATACAGACTTCTCTCCTTCTTCCCCATATCCGGGGCATTACAATAGTTTGGATCGGACTTTTCGGCGAAAGTGAGCGGTGGACGGCCGTCTTGGACGGAAAGCAAACTTTGATTGAACTTGCGCGGAGAGGCGGGGCCCAAAATAAAGCCTTGCTCTATTTTCAGAGCGTTGGTCACAGTAAAGTATGTATTAGTTCAAGCAGAGTAAAATGATACATATTCACGGTACAAGAACGTCGTTTCCGTGTCCATCGATTGGTAAGAAAAGGCTGTTTGTACGAGTGACGTGTGGGCGCTCCCGTCGGGGGGACATTTCGCGTGGAGTGGTTATTTTTCGGCACAACACCGACGCGCCAACTTCAGACAATTACGGCTGACGAAAGTTGGATAAATGCGCCCCCCCCCCCCCCCCCCCAATTTCGCGAGCTCTGGGACACTCGAAAAATTACTGTCATACCTCTCCTTGCTAAGTTAATGGTACCTCGATGTGCGTATGTGTGGAAATTTAGTTCACGAACAACGGGGAAAAAACTATTCACCTTCTCACCGAATCAAGAAAAACTCTTTACACGGCCATTAGAATTCCCCCAGTTCTGTAAATGGGTCAGTTGACAGAAGGACTGTTATTGTTGTGGTAATGTAGTACTTATGAGGGTCAAATAAAAAGGAAAAAGGAGGGCTACGACGGGGTCTGAAACCTGCGGCCAGGCATGAAAATGGGTCAGGGGTTAAAAAGGTGAGAAGGGTGTGGAGGAAATATGTTCCAGTACACTGTACACCCCAACAAAATATTGAGCTCTGTTGACCCACACTGTGTTTCAGCAGGGCCGTGCAGAGACCGGTGGAGGGGCGGGTGCTCGTAGATCAAAAGGAGCACATGAACAAGTATTTAATACACCTTAAAACAACATAAATTCAATTTTAACCAGCTTTAGATAACTATTATTTCATTATTATCCATACTTAACTCTAGCACCTAATGATTAATAAAGCAATGACATAAAATCTTATAGAAACATAACATTGTAATTGTATTTATAATTGTATTTAATACCCGACTATCCTTGCAAACTTGTTCTTACCAGGTCTGCTATTCACCCAGCTGATGACGTATCCACTGCCTTTAGCAGCCTCATCTAACTCCTTTTTTTAATCCCTCAATCTCCCTTCCCTACGAGGCATGTCTATGTAATGAAATATAAATATTAAAAAAAAACAAAAAAAACAGACTCCCCGGTGGCTTTTAGTTTTAAAGCTTTCTTAATTTCTTTCTCTCTCAATAACGATGGAGGTAGATTTGTGTTTTTATTATTCAATCGTGTTTTTATTATTCAATCAAAAAACAAAGTTTCAATCAAAATACAGTATATACTTTTAATCCCCAAAAAGTCACTTCAATTTAAAAAAATTGTTTTTGATTGCAAAAATAAATTTGAGACAAAAAAAGCATTTGAAAACTATTTTACTTGATTGAAACAAATTTTTCCATTGAAGTAATGTTGTTTTGCGTTTGGGCCACATTTTGGCTAGGACATTTGTGTCTTTATTATTCAATCAATAAGTTGCTTCAAACAAAAATATATATATAAAAAGAAAAACTTTGCACACGTGTCAATCATCGTTTACCAAAGCCTGAGAGGGTTTGAGTAGACTCACTATGAAGCATTTAATAAAGCCAAGCATTTTCTTACTACTTTATTCTTGTTTAAAAATAATTCGGTGGGGCAGTAACATGTTTAAAACTTATCATAATTCTTACATTTTGAAGTGCTTGAAAACCATTTATAAATGATACTTTGGTGAAAAAACATGTCATATATATGTATCTTTTTTCCAATGTAAAATCTGAATAAATGCATTGAACACGCACCAAAAAATGGGGGGGTGCTACTTCGCGGTTTTCACTTATTGCGGCGGGTTCTGGTCCCCATTAACCGCGAAAAACGAGGGATCCCTGTATTTCTGAAAAGCTTTAAGAAGCAGGACTCATTCCCACCACTCGTCGGGCCGGTGTTGTGCCGACACCGGCCGTCAGCTCAAATCCAAGCCGAAAATAACGCGTCTCCGGCGGACGACGGGAGCGATGTGAGGCGCCACCTCCATCCGAGAGCATGCCGCTTAATTTGACTCAACAGTGTTTCTTCGTTTATATTACCGCTAAATGCACAAGCTTGACGCCAATTTAACGGGAGCTATTTTTTTTCATGGGAGATTTGGCTAGCTCTGGCAGTGTTCAACGCAAGCTGCAACGAATGGCAGTAACTTTTTTATATCGCAAAATGTGAAAACGATTGAAACCATTACTCACCAAATTCAATCTGCTGGCAAATACAGGCAAGTGTGTATGCTGCGCTCTGGTCTGCCCCGGTGTGGATAAGGCCTGCTTTTTGTTTTCGCAGCTATGCAATGCCACCCAAAGGCTCTCCGAGCACTCCATGTACAGTAAGGAGTGCGCGCGTTTGGAATAATGGAACGCACCTTGGGCCGATGATTGGTTCTCGTCAGCGAAGCATCTAGAAGGATTTGCTGACTGTCCAAGTGTGACATTTTTTAAAGAACCGATTTCTTAAGTGCTCAGTTTACGTACTAAGTTAATCACATGATAATAATAATGTACGTTGATAATAGTCAACCGTTTTATCAGATTGAAATTCTTTATTTGTGGAAACTTATTGAACAACACGACTGCTATCTGCCGCAGCCAACGCACATATCTCCCCCGCCAGAACAAACGTAAACACGGAAGGCACGTCCCTCGCTCTCCCGCACCTCCCTCACCCCTCTACGTCATGCGGTGCATTCAGGAACACATGCTAACACCCTCGCCACATTATAACTCGATTCGTTATAATAATAATAATTAAATAAAACCTCCCGACCCCCCCCCCTCCTCCTCCCAAAAAGAATTTCTCCTCGGATCTATGCAATTCACGTAGGTCGCCATTTTTTACTTCAAAACGGCGAATTTCGCCGAAAGGTGAGAGATTTTCATGCCTGCCTGCGGCTCTTTAGTGCTGCTTCGGAGCTTTTTTTTTTTTTTTTTTTTTTTAATGGAAAAAGATGGGGGAGGGAAATATATTTTTTGTTTTAATAGGATTTCTAGGAGGAGAAACGTGATACAAACATTCTTTCAGTTCATTAATATTGTAATGAAGTTAAACTTGTGGTATCATCGTACAACAGAGTAGTCACGTGGTGCGCTATAGGATCCACTGCAGGGAAAATAAACATTTAATCATGAAGGCTAATTATGTATTTCTAGCCAACTTAGTCATTTTTATAGTAGGCTAATATAGCTAGTATTGATAATTATAAGGCTTGTACAAGGCTTTTAATTTTTTGCTGCTCCAGACATACTGTATCAGTTTTTGTTTTTTGTTTTTTTTTTTTTTTTTTGGGGGGGGGGTCAAATATGGCTCTTTCAACAGTTTGGGTTGCCAACCCTGAGTCACTATGAGATGTAAGTCGTACTATTGCTACGAGAAAAAAAGTCGCATTATTACATAGGGTAACGTAGCTGTAATCAGCAACGCATTTTACATACATGTACCGTAGCTGAGAGCTATAACATTAGCCTACCTAATTAAATATTTCAAATATATCTTTGTTATGGTTCTTCTTGGGGGAAAAAAATAATGAAAAAAAAAAAAAAAAATTCGCCATGGCACGACATGGTCTGGCTGTCCGACTCCGATGCAGCCCACCACCACAGTTTCAAAAAATCCTATGGTCAGAGACCCTCCCACCACAGTCTCCTAAAATCCTGGTGGGAAACACTGAACTTTATTGAGTGTGGCAAAAAAAAAAGTATATAATCTGTTTTGACCATAGTATGTGTAAAGGCCAAAAACGCCTATGACCATACCTGCTGTTTGTGTTGAATTGTCAAACATAAAACTATTCAATCTTAATTTTCTATTGAATGTTTATCCTATCAAGTTAAATAAATCACTGATTCTTGAGAATTTGCCAAAAACATGTCTCACCTGGAAAAATGCTTATTCTGTTTGAAAATAATTACATTTTCACAACAAACATGAATCAAATGTATAATCAGAGGATTTTATACACATATGTAACATGCTTTTACTGGTGGACTTTAAATTTTAATAATTTTGTGACATTATGCTGGCCCATTGCCTTCAAAATCAGCTGTCCCCCGATGGGAGCTTTTCTTTTCAATTTGATCAAAAAAACAAAGTAATTATGAAATTTAATAATAACCTTACCAGATTAAAAAGTTTATTGCTATGTTTATAAAAAACTACAAAAAGTGAATTTTGAAAAAAATTAACCATCATTTTCTGATTGATCAAAATGTGTCCCTCACCTCCTGTCACTACCGTCAGATTTTTTGTAAAATCAATAAAATCAAGCAAGTACAAGGTCCACTACATTCCTGAGGACCTCTTTTCAAACCTTCACTTCTTCTTCCTGGTTCAAGATCAGTCAAGCTCCTAAAAGTTTGCCATTTTTTCTAAAACCTGTATATATTCTTTTAAACTGCTTCTGTTGCCACCATAACATGTCACCACCGTATCTTTTGTGTATAGGAAATAAAATAAAATTATAACATAAATGTTTAATATTTAAGAAGAGGTTTGTGTCAGCTAGCAAGAGAGTGAAAACAAGATGGCTAATGTGGACTACCTCTGCATAGCATGGAAAAGACTAGATTTTTGTCACTACCGTCAGATGTCACTACCGTCAGACTTTCTGTTTGACGATGGTGACATACAGACTGATGGTAGTGACAAAAACGTCCAAATGGTCCCTAAGGAAGGATTAAATATGATTTGCTGACCACAATTAGTACAATTATAGTTTTTTATTTTTAATCTATCTTTATTTTATCTGTATTTGTGTATGAGAATAGTTTCTTCTTTATTTCTTTTATAACGTTGATACGATTCACTTCTGGTCAGATGGCCCCAGCAAGCAGTATAAAATCAAAAAAAACTTTTCACTTCTCTGCAGTGTCCCTCCAACTCTAGGTTTTCAGAGCACCACCTGGAACTTCTTCCCCACCTCACATGGGAAGGGAGCCCCAGACGGGGTTGGAGGAACTGTGAAAAAGGCTGCAGATAGCCTTATACTGAGAGGAAAGGACATTGTGGATGGCAGTGTCTTTCATGAGATGGTTGATTGTGCAGTACCAAGGTCTTTATTATCACAGAAGCTGTCATGCAACCATATGATGCACTCCTAAGTCAGACACTAAAAGCTGTACCTACCACTCGGAAAATCCATCAGGTCATCCCAACAAGCCAAAAAGACTTTGAGATCAAATGCAGGTTGCTGTCCTGTTTCTCCAGTGAACCAGAGATTTTCGAATGTTTCAGCCCTACGACATGCCAGTTGAAGGCCAGCATACCCAGGGCCGAGGACGACGGTGGCCCACCGCAAAAGAAAAAGTCCTCTGGCAATGCTCATGGAGGAGATGGAGCAGGAAGAGGAGAGCGAGCCACAGGAAGTGGAGGAAGGTGAAACACCAACCAGCAGAGTTCCACTTTCTGATGGGACTGTAGCATATCTATCTGCTGATAAAGTTCAGTGCGGAGATTGGCTTGCAGTGATTTATGACAAGAACTGGTGGTTGGGAAAGGCTGTAATGGTGGATGCTCAGGATGAAGTGGTACAGGTGGAATTCTACCATCATCATGGGCCTAATCCACAATTCAATCCAAAACAGGGAGAAGGGATGTGTGCTTCATACCATTTCAACATATTCTGGTCAAACTCGTGGAACCATCTGCACCAGGTCGTGCAAGCAGAAGAAGGGAGATATACAGCCTGTCTAATGAAGTCATGGACTACATAGAGGAGAAACACGTACATTATAGGGGCTGACAAAGCTGAATGAGTGTTGGAGTGATAAAGTTGTCTTCTCTCCAATAGGACTATATGTTCAATACACAGTTTATATGCACTAGTTGGCAGTTTACAATGTTATGACTTAAACATTATTTTCCATTGTTAATTGATTATTCTTGTCTGTGATTTGATTATTTTGTTCTTTGATTGTTCCTTATGTTGCCAATCAAATATGTATCACAGTGATCATACTTTTTCTTTGTTTTGCAAATTGTTAAATAAAGTTGTAAAACAAAAAAACATAACTGGTGGTTTATATTATGGAATTATATGTGAAAATGGAAGGCACTGTCACCACCGTCAGATATGTGTCACCACCGTCAGGTCCAATGTAACCACCGTCAGAAGGACTTTTATTTGCTTTAAATACATATGTTTGTAATTTGTTACTTCAGTGCTCCTGGGCTATAGAGGTAACATTCTATTTTATTAGAGAAATGGGTTTTTAGATTTAAAAAAACATTATTGACATATTTAAGTGAAAAGTAAACATTGGATTATGTAAGATCTTATAGACGAGTATACTTGAAACGGTATAAAAAAAATAAAGTAAAGTGAATATTTACCATTTAACACCATATACGTGTACTTATAATGAAAGGCATTGGTTTGAAAGCTCCAAATTGGTATTGGACGAGAAAAATAAAAATAAATGAGCTTTTTATTGTGTCTGACGGTAGTGACAAATGCAACGCAGTGACTCAAAAAGCATCTATTTTATGAAAAAGGTAAAAATTGGGGAGCTGACACCAGTACATTGCTGAACAGCTAAGACATTGGTCTATAATAACATTACTTCAGATTTTGCAATCAAAACATTCCCCCCCCCCAAAAAAAATACCTGTTTTAGGCAAATTCTCAAGAATCACTGAAATATTATCAAGCTTCAAAACGGTTGGTCGAGCATGTTTGGTTGTCAGTGGGACATCAACATTACAAATTTTGAAAAAAGATTTTGGGATTTGTCTTTTGGGGTCCAAAATGTGGATTAAAATTGGTCAGTGAAGAAAACAACAATTTGGACATGAAGTTCAAGGTGTCCTGAAAAAAGGGGCCCAACTTGGCCATTGTGAACAGTTTTTTCTTTAAAATATAAAGGCAACATCAAAGGCATGCAAATTCGGGCAAAATAGGCTTAGGTGTTAAAGGTTTAATAACGGCGTTAGAATATAACGGTGTTACTAACGGCGTTATTTTCTTCAGTAGTGAGTAGTCTAATTAATTACTTTTCTCATTTTGGCAACGCCGTTACCGTTACTGAGGCAGAAAAGGCGTGCGTTACTATGCGTTACGATGTTGGTAGACTGCCGAGAGAAAAGTCTGGAAAAAGACTGACTCACGGAGACGAGAGAGCAGAGCAGGAGTGGGGAGGAGGCAAGGGAGTATGACGCCGTTGCAAACGCGACGCAACAATGGTAGCTCCAATAATACCTGACTGTAGCCGATAGCTTACAAACTAGGCCCACATGATGCTTCGGTAGATATTACATATATACAGAACTAGATGCAAATGACAGACACGGCTGCATTAGCAACATGTATAGTAAAGAACTAGATGCGTTAGTAAACAGGCGCCATCTTAAAGCAGATTTCTCAGAAAGGCTTTGTTGTAAAGAACCTTCCTATCGAACCTAAGTAACTTTTTATCTAAAATGCTCCTAAATGGGTAAAATTTTGACTTAAATCTATGTTTAAATGATGAAATAGTTTTAAAACTTACACATGTCAAAAATAGACAGAAGGGAACTAATGCAATAACGGAAGCAATTTTAACAACTTTAACGGTTGATTCACAACATTAAATGACTTCCACACATAGCAAAGGTTACTATCTAGTTATTGCAATATCCGCAATACCCATGTGTCTAGTTAAGTTTAGGGTAAAGAACTGGGCTAAGGCCAATTGTCCCAAAAACCCTTTAAACTTCACATTGTGTGACCTTTTTTTTTTGGGGGGGGGGGGGGGGGGGGGGGACATGAAAATTATCACTAGTTACTTTGCCAAGTAACTAATTACTCTTACATTCAAGTAACTGAGTTACTAACGCAATTAGTTTTTGGGAGAAGTAATTTGTAACTGTAATTAATTACTTTTTTAAAGTAAGATTAACAACACTGCTCACCAGTAATAAAATGTCGGCTGCAAACGTAAATGTGCCTGGTCCACGGAACCGTCTTCTTTTACTGTTCCTCGATTGATTGCTTTTAGCCAATTGCTTGTCCTTTTCTTCTCATGAGGAAGAATGAAGAACTTCAAATGCGGCTCCGAACTCTTCCTTGTGTTACAACTCGCAACACGGCAACTTTTAGTCATTCCGACGGAAAGAAAGATCACAAATAAGACTAAAGTTCAACACTTTTGTACTACAACGCATGACAGAGCAACTGCTTGTGACTCGTGTTTTGGCCCCATTTCAATATGGCGACGCTTTGTTGTGGCTGGTGACGCCATTAATGCCCGGTTGTCTGACTGCGAGAAAGACAATGTTAAAATTAATCTCCTGTAAGAAGAAAGAATTGTGGAAATGACTCTACTGCAATTGGGTTTTGAAGTATGTCTTGCAGTGTTCATTGATTTAAGTGAAAAAATATCATTTTTCTGCTTTTTTTCTGTTTAAAAAACATGCAGACTAAAATTAGTGTGGGGGGGGTAATATTGCTGAGGTGGTATTGGAGGTGATTAATTCAGTTAAGGTAAATCAACCTATTTCAATTTTTGGACATATATAATCAAGTTTTCAGAGGAAATGTATTTCATCAAGAACTAGAAAATCTGGAGAAATTGTCTGGGTATGCTTTGCTCTCTCTGTCATGGTTATTAGAAATTTTGTTGCATTTCAAGATCACTTCCTTGTTAAGTCATTGGCCGCCATTGACGGCGCTAGACGTCCAATTCATGTCCACTGGTAGGCGGGAATCCCCTCAACTAGAGTGAGGACCCTTAAAGTTAGGATTAGAATCGGAAACTAACACTTCATTTGGATAGCTACTTTGTTGGCTATAATCTTCCTTAAGTACACCAAACTTGTGTGACTATATAGTTCAAGCACAATATATTACCCAATTATTGGATTCACATTGAAGAAAAACTGATACTGTAGTTCCGAATAATACCTTAAGTTCAGCCTCAGTGACCGACTTGTCTCCCAGCTCCAAAAAGATGTCTTCGGGCGAGTGATGGCATTGAGCAACGAACTGGGGTGCCGTCGGTAGGACTGATGACGAACGGGAACTTCGTCTGAAACTCAAGCTTCTGCTGCTGTCCAGCGTTAAGAGTCTGTTGCGAATCAACACTGAATAGAATTTGTGAAAACGCACCCAGAGGTACACGTAACACAACGTTATCAACATCTTTAAAAAAAAGGTCAGTTCTAAGGTTACATTGTCGTTTTTTTTGTTTGTTTGTTTGTTTCTTTAGAGACGAAGAAGTTTAAAGCGAGTCTCTAGATACAAATACGGACTAATTACGGAAAGTCGAGCTGGGGCGCCTGCGCGATTTCGTTGTCGCCGTGCGCATGCGCAACAGGTCAGGTCAGCCATTTTTCTTCCTCTTCTTTTGATTCAAGGACGATTGCAGGCAACTATTAGATTCGTACCGCCATCTACTGTTGCAAACGTGTTCGTCATTTCTATGTGATTCATTTTATAGTGATCCCTCGTTTTTTTGCGGTTAATGGGGACCAGAACCCGTCACGATAAGGGAAAAACCGCGAAGTAGCACACCACAACACTCTCCCAATTTTTTTTGTGCTTTTGTAATCATTCAAAAAATGACTTTAAAAATTATTCGCTCACATATTCTAAACTTTTAAACAAATTGTGTCACGATGAAAAAAATGGTGTCTGTAAAAAAGTCACGGATATCTACCTCATAACTTTTGTTATGTATTTTTTTTGTTTATGTATTTTAATTGTATTTTTTTGTTACTGTCGCATTTTCTCCGATATGTTAGATGATAAATAATCAATCCAAACAAATAAAAATTGAAAAAAAAAATTGAAAACAAAACAAAACAAACATTTAAAAGGGTAAATATCTGAAAAAGAAAATCTCAACCACTCCTTGATGTCTGCAATTTCTGCATCGCAACCCTTGTTATATTACCATGTTTTACCCATAAAATTCCCCAAAAATCCAGCTATGACCATTCACAGGTGTGTCTTGACACTCAGTGATACATGCTACATGGAGTTTTTGGATCGAAACAAGGTAAGTACGCGATAATATCTTTTTAAAGTCATGGCGTCTGTAATTCTGCTCTCGCGTGCTCTCACCTCCAGATAGGGTTTTGCTGTTTAAGTTTTTTTTTTTAAAATGCCCTCTGGGCTGTCAAAATTATCGCGTTAACGGGCGGTAATTTTTTTAATTAATCACGTTAAAATTAGGGGTGTCAAACGATTAAAAATTTTAATCGAGTTAATTACAGCTTAAAAATTAATTAATCGTAATTAATCGCAATTAATCGCAATTCAAACCATCTATAAAATATGCCATATTTTTCTGTAAACTATTGTTGGAATGGAAAGATAAGACACAAGGCGGATATATACATACAACATACTGTACATAAGTACTGTATTTGTTTATTGCAGTACTTCTCAAATAGTGGGGCGCGCCCCCCTGGGGGGGCGCAGAGCAATGCCAGGGGGGGCGCATGTGACCTCGGGGAACATGTTTTTTTTTTTGCCGTACTGGAATAAAGTGTACTTGGTCTATAGACCCTACTCATGTGACGTCACAGCCACGCCCCCGCGCCATGTTGTCCGTATACTCGTCATGTTAATGCATTAGCGCTTCGTAAATTCCTCCTATTATGGCGTGTTTTTTTGCTCGTTGACATTAATAATCAAAATGGTGAAGTCATGTGTGGCGGTCGGTTGCAAAAACAGAGAAGATAGACGGAGAGACTTGAAGTTTTACCGTATTCCGAGAGACCCGGAGAGGAGAGCGAGATTGACTGCTGCAATTCGACGAGAAAATTGGGCTCCAAACGACTACCACAGATTATGTAGTAGTCATTTTATATCTGGTAAGATGCATTTAATATATATTTAGGGGGTTTTGGGCTGACAACCACAATTAAGATCATTGCTAGGCTAATCGCCGACAACTTACACTCAGACGTTGTGAATGAACTACCTGAAAATATATAATTATAAGGGGATAATAAGACAGTTGTCATACAATTAATTTACAATTTCACTATTGAGGTCAAAAGCTATTACGTATTGTATTATATATGTATATAGTGAGAGTGCTATCGCTAAACCATATAAACATTAAAAGCCCTAGCTCCATTGACAAATGATATGAAATACATTAGACTTGACAGTGGATGTTAGCAAGAACAAAAGATTTTGAATTGAAAATTTCGTAACTCACCTTCCGAGCACAAGATTCCTGCCGAATTTTCGTGTACGAGGACATGTTTCACCCAACCAGCAACGTAGCATTTATAAGCCTCCAAGCTCTTAAAGTTTTTCAAACTTTCGTGAGAATAGGCTGATTTTGTGTGGACAAGATAGTTGTAAATATCAGGATATCAGATGTCAGGCGAAGCCAGCGGGTCGAAAAACATCGATTTAGGCATCAAATACGGATCTGGCGAATGGATAAACGGAAGCTTTTCCACGTAACGCCTTTTATGCAACGGATCCAATGAGTTTACAGCGTCAGATAACACCGGAGCTTCCATGAATTGCTCTATAACTTGCTCGACTAATTGAAAACAATGAGAATAGGTCTGAAAAAGAGGTACAATATGGCGGCCGGAAACAGCGACACGCCCATTTTGTGACGTAGGTGAGTAGGGTCTATAGAGGGTCGACCCTGGCCTGTACTGTGGTGAAGTCGGCAAGGCGGAGTCACAACAACTTCCGGGTCGCCTTTAATGTTTCGAGGAGCGAGGAACGTTGCAATGAAGACATTTGAAATGAACCCAATGGCACTTTAAATCAACAACTGTTTGAATGTCTGGTAGTGAGGGGTTTAGAGGGTAAACCGAGTAGCGAAGACCGAGGATTTTGCAATTATAGTATCCTAAAGGGGCATATCAACAGAAGACTGAGGATCTAGGATGTAGCAAAATAGCGAAATGAGACGCTAATCGAGGATGTGAGTTTTCAAATTGTGAATTACGCGGTAGTCTCTCATAAATGTTCTCCTTCACTTCAGATCGCAAGAACTTGAATTTTTTTTTTTTTTTTTTTTTTTTTTTTTTTTTTTTTTTTGACTAAGTGTTCAGCGTCTAACCCCGGCCGTTGTACGATTAAAATGAACGCCACTTTCTCCCAAAAGATGGTGTGGGTGGATCTTGAGGCAAGTATTGTATTGTGTTTGGCTCAAAATTGACCCGTTTTCAAGTTTGGGTACACAAAAAACAGTGGTACTTTTCTACATACCCAAACTTGAAATAGCGTCAGCCTTGACCCGAAAACAATTCTATCACTGTACTTTGCGGGAATGTGTGTTTGCAGAGTTAAATGTATTATAAAGTATTGAAAATTATTATGCCCAAGGGCGTATGTTTTTTTCTCAACATTGGTAGGGACGATATGCTGTAATAGCATAACCTGCATGTACACGTTTTGCTGTGGACGGGACATCAATTAGACCAAACAGATTGGATGAACGGGGGTCAGGGCTACATTTCGCACGAATATGAACCTAATTAATTGTTAGGCTAAATGATGATAAATCTGTATTGATTTATACTGACTTTAATGTGTATTGGTTCAGGTGATACACAGTTTGATTAAAATCTTTGTTCTCAAAAACTACTGGAGAAACATTTGGAAAACTTCCAGAATCAATATTTGGATTTTATTAGCAAATTGAAATTACAATTTTTTGAACATAACTTAAAGTGCGTACGACAGGATGAAAAAAAGTTGTAAATAGCATTATTATGTGAATTACAATCATATTTTGAGACGATTCAACTACCGTATATACAACAATTTAGCAAAGCACAGATGACGAGAAATTAGTCTTTTAATCTGCCGGTGAGCCACGCTTACCATTATAGGGCTCTAGCGTCCCCAACAGGTGGATGACGTCAGCGGAGTCACGATTTCATCTGATTTAGTATGCAGCCCATTGAGGGGGAATTATTCACAACGACGAAAACGTGATGAAGAGAGCCGCAAAATGTCATCGTTTCAGTCTCTCTACTCCAATATTTTTACAGGATATTCTTTTATCCAAGTATTTTTCCCCAACAGCTAAATAAATGGCTTGAGAAGGACCAGTCAGCCCGTTGCGGAGGAATTATTCAGAATGAGGAAAACGTGACGAGGAGAGCCGCAAAATGTCATTGTTTCAGTCTCTCTACTCCAATATTTTTACAACATGTTATTTTAATCCAAGTATTTTGCCCCAATAGCTAAATAAATGGCATGGTCATGACAAATAACAGTCTTGTGCTAAATGAAATATGAAATAATAAAATTGCATTTATTCAAGACGACATGGCAAAATTACTCCATAATGGTCAAAACTGTTGACTTCACCTTTACTGTCGCACCTCCCGAACGATATTTTATGCCACCTAAATCTGGCTTATGTCATTTCCCTTCCGCGGCTTCAGAGAATGTAAACAAACTAAGAGGCCTGACAGCTAGCCGACATGCTAACCCGAACCGAGTGATGTTTCCAAGTCTTCGAAACGGAAAATCACACATAACTAGCCCGGATCATTTCACATGACGACTGGGTTGTCGATTGTCCTTGCCGATCGGCAAACCACCCGGCAGAGAGCAATTTACAGCTTGTTCCCTACAGAGCTGCTGTAGTTGTTGTGCAGCTATCATCTGCAGCGAATGTGTATGAGGAGAGCTTTTTACATGCACATCCATGATCAAACGTAAGTAGTCCGTTATTTAAAGAAAGTTTGTAGTGTTTACTTTGTACTTTTATTTTCTGTTTTCGGGCTATTTTTAACTCAAAGTTGCAATTTCTGATCGGTCGGAAAATTTGACAGAACACCGGGCCCATGAAGAGGGGAATAAGCCGAGTATAGTTCTCTCCCGGCGTGGGAATGTGCGACAAGCCACCGAGGGGGCAAGGAGCATGTCAGCCACAAAATGCAAGCCACCTACATATTAAAATGATCCCAGTATTTGACATGATACAAAACACGATGTTTACTCACTTCCTGGTAAATCCAATGGTCCCACAGTAGTAGAGCTTGTTTTGGCCAATATCCACCGGTGAATGGGAACCTTTTGAATCCCCCAAAAGGCGCACACGTCTCTCCCTCTTACAGCAAGATTTTCTGCAGCCGTTTGGCTGGCGTGATGCGAAAAATAAACGTATTAATCCGCAAAATCAACTGAATCCTTAGTCCTTCTCAGACTACAATATGGCTGTATAGTGAAGTGGACTTCCTCTGTACACGTCACAGCGCCCTCTTTCTCAACTCGAGTCTGTTGCCGGAAGTCACTCATTTTCATGGCGCGGAATTAAAAAAAACTAAATAAATATAGCGATCGCTTCCACACACATCCAAGCGGTCTATTTCATTCAGGAGCATAAAACACCGCGTGCATTATGAAACAAACATGCTTTTTCGTGTCACAGGCACTTTAAATTATACTAACATATACAGTAAATAAAAAATTGTTAATAATCTCTTAACTATCCTGGAATGCAAAAAAATAAACATTTGTTTTCAGCGCACTCAACATTGTCTAAATAAATAAATATAACTGAAAAAACTTTTTAGTCCGGGTATAAAATTTAAAAAAAAAAACTTTTTAGTCAAGGTATAACAAATATCAATAAAAACTGAGCCTTTTGTCCACAAGTACAGCCAAATTAAAAAATAAATGAAAGCTCCTGTGGGCTGCTTTAAGACCACATAAATAAAATAAAAATGACAATTGGGGAGAAGGGGGTAAATCTCAGTTCTCTACATTTCTCACAGTTTAATTAACATTAACAGTAGAAAACATACAGGAGGACACTTCTCTCCAAGCAGCTTCTTACTCGAGTTTGCAGGTTAGCATAATTTAATGTTATGCTAAATCTGATGCAGGTTGGACTTTCAGAAGAAAAATTTATGGTATGTTCCCCACCTCCACAACATTGACGTCTTTTTATATTACTTGCAGTGGCTGCTGGTGCCGCTGCCCAAAAAAACCCCTTCTAATATTCCTCCTATTCGAAGGAGGCTAAGGAGGTCGCATGTTGTCGACATGTTGTATAACTCATCAGCCAATCAAACGAGCGTTTGAGGGATAAAAAATGACTGCCACATTTAGCAAGTCGAATGGGTAAATGTAAGTCTGACATAATGAAAATAATTTACTTAATAATGGCAGGATCAATTTTATCCTTTTAACATATGGGAAGACAATCTCAATTATAATATTGACTAATAATAACTGAAGTCATTACATAATGCAAATAAGATTGATTAAAAGTTGGTGGGGACAATTTGAGCATCCTAATAAGTTGGTAGTGTTATATCCCTACCGTCCCTGTGCAAACCTACGCCCTTGATTATGCCTGTGATTTAATCAATGTATTATTGTTTTAGATGACAGGCTTGGACATTGAAAATGACAAGATAATTGAAATGGCATGCATAATAACAGACTCCAACTTGAACATACTGGCAGAGGTAATTTCAATATTCTTATTAATATTTTGACTTTCATACGTATCCTCAATTCTAAAGTCAGATGTCCTATCTTGGTAGGGGCCCAACCTGATCATAAACCAGCCAGATGAACTATTGGAATCCATGTCAGAGTGGTGTAAAGAACATCATGGCAAGGTAAGCTATACTGCTGTAATGTCATCTAGTCTCACTAATAGGGCAGCTTTAGAATTCAACTTATATTTATTACTTTCCATATAAGGCACTATCAATTGCACTTCAGACTCAAATTGATTATATAATAGTAGGGCTGCAGCTAACGATTATTTTTTATAATCGATTAATTGGGCAATTAACTAAACGTTTAATCGATTCATAGGATAAATGTCACTTCTTTCAATAACTTTCACAATTTCACTTGAAGTTGTTTTAGGCGTGTTGTCACAATGAAGACAAAATGGATGACTATTTCCTTCATAAATAATATTTTATGACAGCTTCCTGACTTAACTGTAGTCTACAACTGCACTGTTTTAAGTACATAAAACTTGTCACATTTTTAAATAAAGGTTCTGAGTATAAAACATATTGAAAGTATAAAAAGAATTTCTCAGTCCACAACTAAGACCAAAGTCCTGTTCATTCAAATTAGACAAAAACAAAAGTGCTGCTGATTGACTTTTTTTTTTCTCGTGGGCAAAGCGCTGATATAAATTGTGTCAATGATTCATTTATTTTCTTTAGACAAACTAAACAACAAAATCTAATAAGGAGGATAGAGACTGTAATGAATCAGTTTTCTTTATCAAACAATTGTTCATAAATACAATCCAAATCCAATTTCAAAGCACACTCTCTTGTATGACAATTCACAGTTTGAATGGGAGGTTGTGTTGAAAGGAGACTGTAATCTGTTATATGAATGGGTTTATTTGTGTGGTTTCTTAATAAAAAGGAATGAGACATCATTACCATCTAACACTAACTTAAGTGCTTATATGCTTCTCCAAAACACAATACAGACAGATACTTAAGACAGTGATTAGTAAGGATGCAACAATACTCTGTTTTATATTGAACCGTTCGATACGCCCTCTTCAATTCAATACGCAAAAACGTTCGATCCAAATGAAAAACTCCCAAAATTTATTTTCCGAATTTATTTTTGTCGTCTCTTGCTAAAATTTCCGGCGCAGCTTTGCCTTGAAAAAACAAAGTCTGCTGCTAGCAGGCCCCCTCCTCCACTCCTCCCCCAAACTGCATGAAAGGTGGGAGTTGTGGTGCCCAAGGATCATTGCTCGTGAGGAAAGACAGATACCTAAGGAGCCGGCTTGCCGGCTTCAGTATCGTACAGATCCGTTAATTGGCCGCATTTTGAGTGAGCTGATATGCTTTCCCCACTCGTACATATTAAAGACTATCTTTACGGATACGTACAACAAAGTCCGCCAATATATTGTTGCCGACTTGGCTGCTACAAATAACCTCACTTTGACTACAGACAGGTTAAGACTGTGAGTCACAGAGAGCTAGCTCACGGTTACATGATGAACAATGAGTGGCAAATTAAGAGCGCTGTACTTCAAACTCGTCCTGTTTATGAAAGTCGATTGTCAAATGCTGGTGTTGTGCAGTAATGAGCAGACGTGAGTGACTTCTGTGGCGTTTGTTAACTTTTTTAATGCCCGACAACACTTGCGCGCACACACTAGACATCATCAAATAGCAACCTAGATGTGCTTGTTATATCCGATGCCATTGGCTGCGTGAGCCCAGAGTGATCATGGGACGCGTAGTCCATATACTACATCGATGAATTAAAAACAGCCATGACTGAATGGAAGTTTAGCAGGCCAAATCAATCCATACCATTGACTATAGATAATGCTGCAAATATAGTTAATTCAGTATGTAACACAGATGGACACGGACCACAAATAGGATGTTTTTCTCATGTGGTAAACATACCTGCTAAGAGAGTAATAGCAATCAACAGTGTGCCCCGCCTCACTTTACAAATAGTAAAGATTGTTCTCAGCACTTTTATACAAAATTTCTTCAGATCAGTAAGAGGTAAGCACATAAATATTATTCACTATAATGCATGTTTATATGATGGCATTGTTATTTTTGCTTGTTATTGTTGCTTGTGCATTTTAAAAAAATAATAAAAATTTGTTTCAGAGCATTAAATGTATTGAATCGAGTCGAAAATCGTGTCCCTTGTCTCGAAAATCGTACCGAACCGTGACTTAACTTTATTGTTGCATCCCTAATTACCATCTAACAACAACTCAAGTGCTAATATGCTTCTCCAAAACACAATGCAAACGGACACTTAAGACACTGATTAGCATCATCGCTAACTAGCTTTGTGCTCCGTGCCTAGTAGTAACGTCTCATCAACAAAGAATACAAAAAATACACCTGGCTTCTTTTACTTACCTGTGACAGATGCATACTGGTTCTTATAACACAAAAGACAATCTCAACTCTTGACACTTTGTAATATTACTGATTCAGCAACCCAACCTGAGCGTACAGCCTCAAAAAAAGTAAGGAATCACCCGTCTCGGACGAGCACTCACTCAGACATTTTATTACGCAGGAGAAACTTGGATAAAAAGCTTGAAAAAATAATTATTTCAAGATTGCAACTCTTTAGCATTCAGAGACACTAAAAGAAATGAATAAGAAAATTGTGGTGGTCAGTAAATGTTGCTTTTACAGAGCAAGTGCAAGGAAATAAATATAGAATCACTCCATCCTGAGGAAAAATATATGGAATCATGAGAAACAAACAATGAAATAACAATCAAAACACATCACATGTATTCAGTTGCACCACCTCTGGCTTTTATGACAGCTTGCAGTCTCTGAGGCATGAACCTGATGAGTGACAAACAGTATTCTTCATCAATTTGGTGCCAACTTTCTTTGATTGCAGTTGCCAGATCATCCTTGCAGGTTGGAGCCTCACTATGGACCTTTTTTTTTTTTTTCAATTTCCACCACAGATTTTCAATAGGGTTAATATCTTGGCTATTTGCTGGCCACTATATTGCCTGGATGAGTCTTTCTCCAAGAAATGCTTTAACAGTTTTAGCTCTGTGGCATGATGCATTGTCATCTCGGAAAATAATTTAATTATCCCCAAACATATTTTCAATTGAAGGGATTAGAAAGCTGTCTAAAATTTCAATGTAAACTTGTGCATTTATTGAAGATTTAACCAGAGCCATCTCCCCAGTGCCTTTGCCTGACACATCATCAAGGACTGAGGGAATTTTGATGTTTTCTTCAGGCAATCATCTTTGTGAATCTCACTGGAACGGCACCAAACTAAAGTTCCAGCATCATCACCTTGTCTAATGCAGATTCTTGACTCATCGCTGAAAATAACCTTCATCCAGTCATTAACAGTCCATGATTGCCTCTCCTTAGCCCATTGCAGTGTTCTTTTCTTTTTAAGTGTCAATGATGGTTTCCTTTTAGCTTTCCTGTATGAAAATCCCATTTACCTTTGGCGATTTTGCACAGTTCTGTCACATACCTTGACTCCAGCTTCCTCCCATTTCTTCATTTGTCTTGTTGTACATCTTCTGTTTTCAAGACATATGGCCTTTAGTTGTTTGTCATGATATTTGGATGTCTTCCTCTGTCTACCAGTACGCTTAACTTTAACAACATTGCCATGCTGTTTGTACTTGGTCCAGATTTTTGATACAGCTGACTGTGAACAGCCCACATCTTTGGCAACCACACGTGTAGCGTTACCCTCTTCAAGAAGTTTGATAATCCTCTCCTTGGTCTCAAGAGACATCTCTCTTGTTGGAGCCATGATTCTTGTGAATCCACTTGGTCCAGCTGCACTCCAAGGTGTGATAACTCCACTGGTTTTAACTGCTGACTAACGAGCAGATCTAATCTGAGGCATGTGCCCAATTAAGGAAAGGAAATTGACAGGCTTTGTAAGTATTTTCTACTCAAAATGGAGTGATTCCATATTTTTTCTTCGGAATGGAATGATTCTAAATTTATTTCCCTGCACTTGCTCTATAAAAGTAACATTTACTGACCACCACAATGTTTTTATTAATTTCTTTTTGTGTTTCTGAATGCTAAAGAGTTGCACTTTTGAACTAATTCCTGATTTTTTTCAAGCTTTTTATCTGAATTTGTTCTACATAATAAAATGTCTGAGTGAGTGCTCGTCCGAGACTGGTGATTCCATACTTTTTGCTAGGGGTTGTAGCAGTGAACTCTCTCTCTCTTGCTCTACTCACTGGCGCATGACAAACTAGGACCCAAACGGGATTGCTTCGACCTGTCGGCTAAAATTGATTATCAAATTAGTTGGCACCTAATTTACGAACCAATTTTAATCGATATAATCCATTAGTTGTTTTTTTTAACAGCTGAAATAACAAAACTTGTCTCCATCCCAATATTTCTGGGCTTTACGTTACACACACACGCACGCACGCACGCACACACGCACACACACACACACACACACACATAAGGTTAATTTCATTTTACATAATATTATGGTTTTGTGGTCCTGGTTTTTGTTTTAGTGTGGTATACATTTACTATTTTGAAGAGATGACTGATTTGCGCACGTCTCTATATAACATTGCATTATTGTTTCACAGTCTGGACTGACCCAAGCGGTACGACAGAGTAATGTCACCCTGGAACAAGCAGAGAATGAATTTCTATCCTTTGTTGTACAACACACTCCACCGGGTCAGTGCCCTCTTGCTGGTAAGTTGCGTTTTGCTTTGGCAGCAAGTGTTTGTTATTCATTTTCCCCTGACAAAAAAACGCCTCATTCTTCCTTATTGTGTAGGAAATTCTGTGCATGCTGATAAAAGGTTTCTAGACAAGTATATGCCAAAGTTTATGAATCACCTTCACTACAGAATAATTGATGTCAGTACCATTAAAGAGATTTGCAGGTAAGACTGATGCTATTTTGCAACATTGAATTGCCAGGCCTTTTTATTGATGATGTGCTTTGTGTTTTAATATTAATCCATAGCAAATCATCTTTAAATAAATTTGATTCCAAAATACTGTTCTGATGCTCACGGAACAGGTTTGAAGTGGTTTTAACAACACAGTGATCAGATGTGGGTTTGTTGATGTGGTTGCAGCTTAACGTTGCATTCAAAGTGTAATTGACGAAGAATAGTTTTTCTCTTAGCCAAAACTCGGCGTGTTTAATTTCCAATGACATGCGGATACATCCTCTCATGCTGTCTTCACAGGCAATCAGACAATTCAAAGGCAACCAAAAATAAGTACTGTATGTTGCACTTTAGAAAATTAGTCATATACTGCCGTCTTGTGGCGAAAAAAATAATGTGTCAATCAATAACAAGCAATAGGAATATTGTTTCACATCCAATGAGGACACATCCATTAATACAAAACATTTCTCCCAACAGGGTTAGTAACTCCGCTAATATATTTGCGTCATTTTAGGAGTAAAATGTACTTCCAGAATTAGTTTACCACGCCATACTTTTTACTTGAGTAAATTTTCAAAGAAAAAACACTACTTTGACTCAGCTACTTTGGGCTAAAACTGAGTCGTTACTTTTTCCTATTTATTCAATGTACTGTTTTAGGTTTGATTTTAGTTTTGCCAGATATGCCCACAGTGGCTCTACCAATTTCAACAATGTGATGTCACAACAATAATCACATGACACCCATCATATCAATCAGATCTAGCAATGCAGTCACATGACCACACAACAGCTTACAGTCGGAATTCGTCGGCCTGTTCCATCCCATGGCGCCTTTAAAGCGCTGGAAAAAATCAACTATTTGACATTGAGCGCTGCCATCATCGTTAGGGATGGGACGATATGCTGAGGAGCCGTTTACATGGTGACACCCTGAGAATACAACACGTTTCATGTTTGCATTTACATGGTTCTGTCTCCATTCAAACAATGTCGCAATTCTATGTAGTATTCATGCCTGGCCCTGTGGGGCAGTGAAGTTTTACTAGGCAACAGCCAATGATGCCTTTCCTTGACAACAATCTCCTCAGCTTGGAAGACAACGTACCCGCCCACTCCAAGCAATGGCCTCCACACCTTCTTTTCTTTTGCTTCAAAAGGCACATAAACGCAAACGCAAAATATATTTCAATTAAAAAAATTATAAAAACAGCCAATTAGAGCAGACGTTCCACCATTTTTGCTATTTTGAATGTTTATTAGCAGTGACTGCGCACACCCAAAGTGACTTGTTTGAGTGCTGACGTCGTCGACGCGAGAGCTTTCCATTCATATGGTCGCGGAGCAATCCCCGCAATCGAATTATTCCGCTTTGGAAGTTGGGATCAAAAGTTTGCGTCTTTGCCTTCCGTTAGTATTTTTTCCACCAAGTATGTGGCCACACTTCTCACCTTGGTGTCCCACGGGGACAGTGCATTGCGTTCTTCTTTCGGTCGGATTATAGTTAAAATGCGACCATAAATCCTGCCATTGTTAAATGATGTTAGATCACTGCTGATGTGCACTCCCTCGGGCGAGGGTGGGGGCGTGCCCAAATCACATGAATGACACAAAACACAGCTCGGAAGCAGGCTGACCAGAGCCGTATAAATGTCGCCGCGGGTGGTCACGTGGTTCCTGTAGGGTGTGGGTAGTTCCAAGCACAAGCAGCGCTGTAGTGGTTTTCAATGGAACTGACAGCGGTACTTCCGACATATATGGAAAAATGGATAAAATTGTGTATCTAAGTACTAGTTGGATTATGTCATTGCATTATAACATATATTTAAATGCTAGTTTTACATTTGGAGGGGTAAGGCGACAACTGAAAACTATGTATACCAGGGGTCCCCAAACTTTTTCCTGTAAGGGCCACATACCTTTTCCCTTCTCTGATGAGGGGCCGGGGTCAGTTTGTAACAGAAAAAGTGCGACGATTGCAGGAGTGCCTAAATGTAAACATTTATTGTTTTTCAGAAAGCCAAAATCAAATAACCCTTTATGGATTCTTCACTGAACAAAAGTAAATAATATAAAAATAATAATATAATATAATATAATATAATATAATATAATATAATATAATATAATATAATATAATATAATATAATATAATAATAGCACTATTAATTAAATAAGATAATAACCAAATAACCCTCTAGGTTCTTCACAGAAAAAAGCCAGGAAATAAATAACACTATTGCTATAAAAAAGAAAAAAAAAAACATCAAAATGCTCTCTGGTATTGTTCAGGGGGCCGGACCAAATGTGGAGGCGAATGCAAGATGATTTAGGTTTTTCTTTTTTCACAACAAGAATACTGTTTTTCCAGAGAATGTCTAGATTTCCTTTATTCACCTACCTGTGCTAATATATTGAAGATAACACCATGTATAACATATTTTGTTCCCAAGTTCTAATCTAAATGGTACATCCTAGTTTGTTTCGTCGCATTGACATATAAATACACTTTTGTTTCCCAAAAAGTTTGAGGTCACGACTTTTAGATTCTATTTTCCACTTTTCTTTACTGTTGTAATTAATAATGCATATATATGTGTGTGTGTGTGTGTGTGTGTGTGTGTGTGTGTGTGTGTGTGCGTGTGCGTGCGTGTACATATTCCTTCTTATTTTATAGACTGTTTGACCTGAAACACAAAGAAATTATGTTTAACAAATATTTCCCGCGTGACTTAACTCAATTTTTGAATATAGCCTCTAATTTTAGCAAACCCAAACCTTTACCTTTTTAGAGGCATTTTTCATTTAGTTTGGACCCAAGCAACACAAATGAAATGATTACAAGACAAGAACAAAATTGTATTATTTTCTGTAACATGGTGTAATGTATTAAGAAATATGATTCAGAAAATCATATTTTTTTTATTGAACAATTGGTGTAATGGTTCATTGTTTACACCTAACATTTTATAGATCAGTGGCCTGTGATGGTTGGTTGTGCAGCATGGTTTCCCCAAAGAACAAGAGCAGCAGAAAAAATGGATGGCAATGGTCAGCTGTCAAAACATGAAATAAAAGGCTTTTATAATGTTTTTTGCTATTTGAAAAATGGGCTTCGTGCCCACAGCCAGCAGGCACCAGCAGCAGTCCCCAGCAGAAGCGGATCATGAAAATGTGACCTAAAGTAAAACATTAAATTAGTTTTCTATTGTAAATTTGTGTTTATTATTTGTTGACAGCACTTTTCAATCTATATACATCTCTTAAATATAATATTGTCAAACATTTTGGTGTAAAGAATACAGGTTGTCATGCATTGACTTGGTACTCTTCCATGAGGGTGATACCTTGCTTAGTTTAAAGCTTACAAAATCAAGCTAATAAGCACGTGAAAGCCAGTCGTCAACCAATACTCACAAATACAGATAGTGTGAACGTCACAAAGGGCATCTGAAAGATTTGACAATTTAAAAGAGGTAGCGAATTAATGAATTTATCCCTGGCGATACATTCCCAGTTAGCAGAGTCAGCTTAAAAAGGAGAAAATCGCTTGTCACCAAGATAAAGTATATGTATAATTACGCCATGCTCATACAAATAAAGCTCAACATATACATCATAAAGCACCTCTGATAGAATAGAGACTGTTGAAAATTCAAAAGGGACCGTTCCGAATATACTTGAAAGCCAGCCATTCGTATGACTGCGGTCCTCCCTCGTCGAAGCCATGTTTGGAACTACCCGAGGCTCCACTTCCCGGAAAACCCAGAAGTAAAATCATATAATGGATCCCTATGGGAGTTGTCGCAACCCTCTTTATATGGCCCTGAGACTGACTAACTACAAGCACAAAAATAAAATAAAAATGTCATGCATTGTGAACATATGACAGGTACGATGGCGCATTTTCATCTCGTTCTCGTCTCGTCAGAAGAAAATTGGCAATCTTTTCATCATGTTACAGTCATCCAAGAAGCGTTTTTAGCTTATCATCGTTATGAAAAAAATGTTCGTTTTCCTTGTCATCGTCGTTGACAAAAACAGTGGTGCCAGAACTGGTCCTCATGGGCCGCTGTGTGTTGTAGGTGTGGGTTTTTGTTCCTATCAGTCGAGCACAGGCTGTTTAACCAATGAAGTTTCTGCTAAAACAAGCAGCACCTGACTGCAATCAACTGATTACATTTGTAAGTAGAAGAGTTCCAAAAATTCAGTTATTACATGCATCGTGATTCGACACGTGATGATTCGATTAGGATTCATGAAGGTTCAAAAACAATGATTTTCACTCATAACTTTATGACGGCCGCTCGTAGCTGAACGAAATTCAAGACACGTCTGCCACCCGGACACCGTTATCGGACGCACGCACAACATTATGATGGATGCTCTTAGTTACTGGGAGAAAGATTTACTGCTTTTTAAATGACTGGAGATAGTGTAAAGCGCTTTGAGCGCCTTGAAAGGTGGAAAAAGCGCTATATAAGTATAACACCATATAAAATAAATTTGTGTATGAGACAGGCAGGCACTTTTGTACGCAAGTTATTTTTTAGAGCAAGAGGGGAAAAGAGATAGTTCATGGCTCCTTGTCTTTCAGATGTCCAACAGTAGTTTTAAGGCAATTAAAAAATGTCCTGAGTTAGTTGCTAAGACCTGTGTGTGTCTATGAGAGGTGAGTACACGAACCCTCTTGTAATGTTTAGCCTTTATTGTTGTTGTTTTTGAGATGGTAATCATTAGCGCCGAGCGCTAAGCTAATTAGCCTAATTCGCTTATGTGTATTTCATACGCAGAAGGTGTAAAACCACGAATAAGTACAGTGGTGACACTACAAACATGCGAAATATTACAGAAATTTGTTTTTGCAAGTGCTGCCTGGAAGCCGACAGGCGCGTGGGCGGGCAGGGAGAGAAGAAAGTGCGCGTGCTCTAATGAGTGAGTGTCTGGCGATGTTGTTTTTTTATATGCTCGGCAATAAACGCTGCAAGTTAAAAGTGATCAAGAGCAGTTGTGATTTCCACCTGTCACTCCAAGAGTTACACAAGGGAGGTTACACTGTAAAAACAAAGTATATTGGTTAAAAGAAGTCTTATTTCTAAAGACACTTTGTTTGTGTCCAGAAAATGGGGAATTCATTCCACCTGTATAGATTTTATTGTATTGTTGAGAGAAATAAGTACTCCTTTTAAAATGGTTAATGTTTTTGCACTTTCTTGTGAAAAATACATAAAAAGCAACTTAAGGGCAGCTTTTTGATGTATGGGCATGTTTCCATCGTTCCTGTTGAATCATAAAGATATTTTAAATAAATAATGGACATAAATTTGTTTGGCTACTTTATTAATCAGTACTGTACAATGCATCGATAATCGTGATAACAGCGATCATCGTCAATACCGTGATCATCGTTCAAAAATCGAATCGTAGCAGCCTGAATCGTAATTGAATCAAATCGTGGGGTGCCTAAGATGGCAAACCCCTACTTGTAAGACACCAGATTGGTGAAAAAGTGTTGTCTTGTTTTTGTTGGGATTAAATACAGCACCCACTCGGACCTATGTGGAATGGTTTGGACATCCCTGGGTTAGAGGGTTAAGCAATCTGACTAAGGCTATGTCTGCACGTAGCAGGGTATTTGGCAAAAAGAAAAACCTTTTCTACGGTTTGGCCTATCATCCACACACACATTTAAATGAGGGTTCTTGAAAACTGTGCCCCAAGCGAAGATGTGCGAATTCTGCGTTTGTGGAGCCATCATGTACACACTGATAACCGAAGATTTGTAGAAACGTCACTGACTGCGACAAACTTTGTCCCTACGTCACACATGAGACCAATGTTGTTTGTAGACCAATTTGTAATAAAATAGACAGGTACTTTTTTGCTTCAATTAATTAACAATCGCTTGCAGTGTTTCATATTGAAGAACACATGCGAAGGATTATGGACAATTATTTTTCGTACATTGTTATGAATGTACTTAAAAATTAATGAATGCAGTTGGCCGTGGAAGCTTATTTTTTTCTACAAACGTGCTAGTGTAGACGGAATTATTTTTTCCCGGCTAATTAGGGCAGGATCCCCAGTTTTAAAAAACCCTGCTAGGTGTAGACATGGCCTAAGTTATTTATGGGCTATGTTGCTCAAATCATGCGGCAGTGCATCGGGTACGTGTATATATTGCAACCCACTTCCTTCAAACGCGATGCATATCTTGACCTTTCGTTTCACGAAACTGAATTTCCCCTATGGGAGATAATTTAAAAAAAAAATAGTCACAAATCTAGTCAACATGACTCAAAAGCTTTTATTAGGCACTGATAGACAACAGAAATGATCGTTTTAATTTCATGGTAGGAACTACGTTTTCTCTACTAGAGGGCGCTCATGCTCTTTGGGCGGGGGATGTTTCATTTCTGTAGCCTTTCCTTGTAGGAATTTTTATGTATTCTTTTGGACTAATTTGGTCAATGTTATTATACCATATATCATACTTGAAGAAAATCTTTGGCTGCGCTACCCTCGTCTGCCAGTGATATATATTATTTACAAACTCCTTGACTTGGTGTGTGACACTTTTTTATTTTTTTTAAACACCTCTTAGGAGATGGTTTCCGGTGGAATATGAGATGGTACCACATAAGAAAGCAATGCACAGGTGACAAATATTAAGTAAACCCTCCACTAGTTCTATGCCCAAATATTTATTTTGACAGTCCCATAACAACAAAGGCTACTTTTGGCTTCTTTGTGGCCCACCATGAATTTGACTTCAAAATCTTGCTTTACAGGATAATTCAATGTTAAGACACACATTTTGTTTTCTCTTTCAGAGCCTTGGAGGACATCAGGGAGAGCATCAACGAGTTGAAGTACTACAGAGCCAGTATCTTCAAAGCCACTTCTGATGACTCACAATAGTAACAACAACAATAGTTTGCAAACATTAAAGATCAGTGATCCTTCTGCGTCAGCCAAATTCTGTCTGCAAGGAAGCAGTTATTCATTGTGGAAAAAGACTTATTCTGTATTATTCACAAGTTTGCGATTACGTATTCATTTTCAAGCAGAGATTTCTTGCATTTTGCATCGATTATTAACTGAAAAATTAAAGAACTGAGGCCTCTACACAAACCTTGCAAATGCTTGCAATGCAGACAGTGGTATTATTGCGTTGCATTTACGCCGTTGCATTTACTTGGGTGACTGAGAAAAATGTACCTCTAAGATGCCATACTTTTTACTTGAGTAAATATGTAAGGAAACGCTCCTCTTACTTTGGGCTACCCTACTGTACTGTAGTTACATTTTCCCTCTTTATTTTACATATTAGATTTGACTTTATTTTTGCCAGACATGCCTGCAATTGCTCTACCACTGTCACCAATGAGGTCTCGCAACAATAATCACATAAATAATAATAATAATACAGTCAAATGACCACAAACAAGCTTCCAGTCGGAAGTCCTATGATCACGCCGGACTGTTCAATCCAACCACATCTAAAACCGCTGCTGGTTGTCTGTTGTTACTGTCCACCCAATGCAAATTATGCTTACCTGGATAATGTATGTGCTATGATACACAACGTGTGTGACAATCAAAATGAAGTCTATATTATGGGAGACCTTAATATAGACTGGAATTTATTACAGTGTCCTTTAAGGAATAAGCTTCATTCTATTATTGAGGCATGTAGTTTAAAACAGTTGTTAACTAAACCAACGTGAATATACTGTAGGAGTGATGGATCTAAGACATCTACTTTGATTGAGCATATCTTTACTAACTCTGGTGATCATAACCTTATTGCTATGGTGAGGAAAATCAGCATTCCTAAAGCTGGGCATAAAATTATATTTAAAAGGTCATATAAAAGTTTTACTGAAGATGGTTTTACTGAGGATGTCTGTAATATCTGTTGGGATGATGTGTTGATTAGTAAGAATCCAGATGTAGCAGTTGAAGTTTTCAACAAGCTGTTCTTAGAAGTGAGCGATAAACACGCCCCGGTAAAAAAGCGTACAGTGAGCAAAAAAAGAGCTGGTTGGATAGATACTGAACTCTGCATTGTACAAAGAGATGAAGCTAAAAGAGTGGCAAATGTTTCTCATTATGAAACAGATTGGCAAATATACCGGACACTTAGAAACTATGTAACTAAATTAAATAAAAAGAAAAGGAAGGTGTACTATAACAATTTGATTATAAATGAGAAACATGACAACAAGAAATTATGGAGTATTCTGAACAGTATCCTGGGAAGGAATGTTAAATCCACTCCATCATTTCTTGAATCAGGGGGTCAGTTTATCACAAAGCCAATGGATGTAGCCAATCACTTAAACAATTATTTTTGTAATACAGTCGGTAGGTTAAGAGAGGATATGGGGGAAACTAATAACTCAAAAGCAGAGTTTCATAAAGAATTGTATTATTGAAGGGAAAACTTGCAATTTTGAGTTCGTTAATTTTACTGTTGGCCAGGTAGAACAATTATTATTAGAATGTAAAGAAAAATCATCGGGTGTAGATAATATTGATCAAAAATTGTTGAAACTTGCTGCAAGCCTCATTGCAGTTCCTATTACTCACATTTTAAACCTGACTTTTAATAAGGGAATCTATCCAAATGCTTGGAAAACAGCTAAAATTTTGCCATTACCAAAAAGTGCAGCCGTACCTTTCTGTGGTCCTAACAGTAGACTGGTCAGTCTGTTACCTGTAAAGTAAGTAAAATTATGGAAAGGATTGTTTTTGACCAAATTCAAGAATATTTCTCGGATAATAATTTAAATACAGATTTCCAACATGCGTGCAGAGTAGGGCATTCAACCGCTACAGCTTTGGCCCAGATGACAAATGATTGGCTGACGGCATTAGATAACAGAAGGCTGGCAGGAGCCGTACTGCTGGATTTTAGCTCAGCTTTTGATCTTGTTGATCACAACCTCCTGTTAAAAAAAATGCAATGTTATGGCTTCGGTCAAGCGGCACTACTCTGGCTTAAGATTTAGCTAGAAAACATGAAGCAAGCTGTCTTTTTTTAATGGGAGCTTATCAAATAGGAGAAATATTCACTGTGGTATACAACAGGGAAGCTGCCTAGGACCACTCCTGTTTTCTATATATACTAATGACCTGCCATTAGTGTTCAAAAAAGCAAAAATAGCAATGTACGCCGATAACCATTTATTCATCACAAGCTGCAGTTGAAGAACTTCAAAATGTTTTGATGGAAGAGTTAAAATCTGTTTTTGATTGGGTTATGAATTACAAACTAGTCCTAAATGTTGACAAGACAAAAAGTATTGTCTATGGAACCAAACATATGCTGTTAACTGAACCCAAACTACATCTGGTTGTCAAAAACATTAGTGTTGAACAGGTACAGGTGACAAAACTTATCGGTGTTGAGATTGACAATAAACAATTAAGGTCAGAACATATTCGCACAGACATTCACTTCCGGGCAGGCATGGAGTAGAGACGTGTTTGCCTCGCTCTCCCGCTAAACACATCGAACTTTATTCCCCACCAGTATATAACCTGCCTGATGATTGCTCAACCTTAACTTTTGATTTGTGCCTTGCTTTTTTGTTGCTTGGAGTGTAACGATGCCGCCAAAGCAGACTAAACTGGTCGGCAAGCCCGACGCCGATACCACGCCGGTTAGCGAGTCGATGCTAGTAGCCATTTTAGCCGAACACCGGTCGACTCTCTTGGAGGACTTAAAGTCTTCATTTGCCGAACTCAACGGGAAACTTGATGGGCTCCAACAAACTGTTAGTGACCATGACAAGAGGTTGGTCTCCTTAGAGGAGAATGCGGAGTCCCTTTACCAACGATTGGAACGTGTTGAGACAACATGTGACGCACTTCGGCTCGATAACAAGCGGCTATCGGCTAAACTAAATGACATCGAGGGAAGAAATCGTCGCTGCAATGTTCGCCTTGTGGGTTTACCTGAAGGTATCGAAGGCCCGCAGCCGACAAAGTTCTTTTCCCAACTTTTGAAGGAGCTGCTGGGGGGCGGAATTTTCCCAACTGCTCCGGAGTTGGATCGAGCCCATCGTAATCCAACCTCCAAACCAGCTAACGGGAAGCCAAGGCCCGTCCTGGTTTGTTTTCATCGCTACCAGAATAAGGAGCTGCTGGTCCGGGAGGCACGGAAGAGACGCTCGCTCGAGTACCAGGGGCACGCTTTCAGAGTGTATGAGGATTATACTCTGGAGGTGGTGAGCCAAAGGAAACCCTACGGCGCGGTGATGGCTGCGCTATACGAGAAGGGTCTTCGGCCCTCGCTGCTCTTCCCTGCTCGGCTTCGGATCGTTCAGGCTGACGGCACCCGCGTTTGGTTCGGGTCGGTTGATGAAGCGAATAATTACATCCAAAAGCTCGATGGTGCTGCACATTGACTCGATTCAGTTTTGTTCATGTATGTTTGTGACAGTTTTCGTTTATGACCATTGCTCATTGCTGCCAGTTTGCTAGCTACATGTTTAAATTGCACAACGTTGTGCTGTTTTTTTGTTTCTTTTTTCCCCTGCTGAAGACACGTGGCATATCGATTCTGATTGTTGCTAGCGTTGGCATTTAGTTACTTAGTTAATTATATGAAGGACGTGCTCATACTGAAGTAATGGTGATATTTTATTTTCTGGGCAGGTTGATGGACCTGCGAGTATCGGTGCAAACTCGGGTTCGTTGTTTTTGTTTTGTCCCCCCATACTTGGGGTATTTTGTTATAGAAGTTTTCAATATGGGGTTTTCACAGTCATGGGGATCATTATGTTATTACTTTAGCGGGTGAGGGATTAGAGTTATTAGGCTCTATCTGGAAGTTTTAGCGTTAGTTCGGGAAGGTGTGCTGTTTACTCTGACAGCTAGTTTCGCCTTAGGGGTTCGAGGTGGGTTAAGGGGTGGTGGTTTCACTCATTGTAATATTGTCATTTGCTGTCACTTTGTCATTAATGCTGTCAAAATGTTACTATATTTTTTGGGTTTAATGCTGACTATTGTCTATATAATATTACACAGAGGAGCGTCTTGATCTGGTAAGCTGGAACGTTAAAGGCCTTAACCACCCGGTTAAGAGAAAGAAAGTATTGGTCCACCTGAAACGAATGAGGACGGCAGTCGCCTTTCTTCAAGAAACCCATCTTCGAAGGTCAGATCATTCGCGTCTGAGATGTGAGTGGGTGGGGCAGCTCTTCCATTCGACGTTTCAAGCTAAAGCAAGAGGGGCAGCTATATTGATAAATAAAAATATCTTTTTTACTCCCACTGGAATCATAGCGGACCCAAATGGTCGATACATTATAGTACAGGGTAGCCTTTACAACATAAAGGTAATTTTAGCGAGTGTCTATGCTCCAAATCTTGATGACGCGCAGTTTTTCGTACGACTTATTCAATTGCTCCCTGATGTTAACTCCCATTTACTTATAATGGGTGGTGACTTTAACCTTTGTTTGGATCCTTTGCTCGATAGGTCGTCGCATAGGTTTGGCAGGGTTGCATCCAAATCAGCTTCTTACCTCCAATCGTGTTTTTTAGAACTTGGTGTTTCCGATGTATGGCGTTTTTTACATCCAAAAGATAGGGAATATTCTTTTTTCTCGCATGTACATCATACATACAGCAGAATAGACTATTTCTTTACTGATAATAGATTAATATCCAATATTCGCTCCTGTGAATACCAAACTATAGTTATTTCAGATCATGCACCTCTTGCGCTGAAGTTAAATTTACCGGAAGCAGGTGCTACCAGCAGGAATTGGAGGTTTAACTCACTTTTACTAGCAGATGAGGCTTTTCGTAAAATTTCTTTCTGATCAGATTACGCTGTTTTTAGATATCAATACCACCCCTGAGGTTTCTTTTTCAGTAATTTGGGAGGCACTCAAGGCCTATTTACGGGGCCAAACCATTTCTTATATGGCTGCCAAAAGGAGAAAAACCGATGCAAAACTTTTAGACTTGGACCGGAGAATAGCAGATCTTGATAATACTTATGCACAATCTCCTTCTCCTGCTCTGTATAAAGAGCGACTTCGTCTCAAATCAGAATATGACTGTGTTTTGTCATACTTTGTGGAGAATCTGCTGAATAGGAGTAGAAGTAATTTTTATGAACACGGGGACAAAGTGGGCTCAATTTTGGCTAGGCAACTAAAGGGTGTTAAATCAAAATTTACTATCACCGGCATCACATTGGATGGTAAAACTATTACGGATCAGTCGGGAATTAATACAGCTTTTAAGAATTATTATAGTGAATTATATACTTCAGAGGCTCCCAGGGACACAGAGGCCATGCTAAGTTTTTTTAAGGATTTGGAATCTCGACAGATATCTCCAGAAATTGTCTTAGAACTGGATAAGCCGGTGACTCAGCAAGAAGTTGGGAATGCCATAGCCGGGCTCCAAACTGGGAAAGCGCCTGGTTTAGATGGTTTCCCCAGTGCGTTTTATTTAAAATTTGCTCGGCAGTTGACTCCCATTCTGACGGCTGTGTATGGTGAGTCCCTGTCCTTAGGTTACCTTCCACCTACTTTAAATCAAGCTTGCATTACATTGTTAGCGAAAAAAGATAAAGATCCATTGAAACTTGGATCTTACAGGCCTATTTCTCTTTTAAATACAGACTACAAAATACTAGCTAAAGTACTTGCACATCGCTTGGAGTCTGTTTTACCAAATATTATAACCCATGATCAGACAGGCTTTGTTCAAAATAGACGTTCCTTTTTCAATATCCGTCGGTTATTTAACATAATTTACACTCCTAGCCAGTCTGTCTCTGAATGTGTTATAGCTATGGATGCCGAAAAGGCTTTTGACAGGGTGGAATGGAACTATATGTTCGAGACGCTAAAACAGTTTGGATTTGGGGCTACATTTATATCTTGGATTAGATTATTATATTCTAGACCTGTGGCTAAGGTTTTAACTAATAATGAGCTTTCAGAGCCATTTAATTTATATCGTGGGACACGTCAAGGTTGCCCTTTAAGCCCTCTGCTTTTCGTTTTGGCCATTGAACCTCTTGCAGTAGCTATTAGATCTAACCGATATATAACAGGAATAAATAGAGGAGGCATAGAACATAAAGTTTCATTGTACGCTGACGATTTACTCCTTTACATATCTAAAGCTCAAACTTCGATTCCACCTGCTCTTGACCTGCTACAACGATTCGGCAGATTCTCAGGTTACAAGCTCAATCTCCATAAGAGTGAATTGATGCCTTTAGATGTTGTCAAATTTGAAATTGGTGAAGTCAGCTTGCCTTTTAAAGTGAATATTAGTAGCTTTAATTACTTGGGAATATTGGTAACCAAGCAATATAAGGGACTCCGTGAGCATAATTTTGACAGGCTCTTGGTTAGGACTAAGACTGATCTGGCTAATTGGTCACTACTGCATACCTCACTAGCAGCACGCGTTAATGCTGTCAAGATGACGGTATTGCCCAGATATTTATACCTGTTTCAATGTTTGCCTATTTTCATTCCCGCTTCATATTTTAAAAAATTGGATTCAATTATTTCTTCTTATATATGGAATAATAAACAGCCACGTTTACGTAAAGAATTCCTGCAAGGGGCTAAATGCGAGGGCGGTTTGGCTCTTCCTAACTTTCAGTTGTATTACTGGGCCGCAAACTTAAATTGTATGGCATATTGGTCATATTACCATCTTAAGGAGAATGGTCCCACTTGGGTGCAGATGGAATCATGTGCATGTCTCCCAAATTCATTAGCCGCCTTGTGTGGTGCGCCACTGCCCTTGACAGCTGGGATATCGGGAAATAACCCGGTATTATCTCACTCCCTTCGGATACTTTCTCAATTTAGGAAAAAAAACGGTGTAGTTGGTACTTGCCTATTTAGCCCAGTGGCGTCGAATCATTTTTTTGTACAGTTGATAAAGCCTTTCATCTGTGGTCCAGCCTGGGTCTTACACATTTAAATGATCTTTTTGTGGATGATATTTTTGCCTCTTTTGCACAGTTAGTCCAAAGATTTAATATTCCTAATTCTCATCATTTTAGATATCTGCAACTTAGAAGCTTTGTTAAGAGTATCATACCACTTTTCCCAAATAAACCTCCTACAACAGTTTTAGATGATGTTATGTCTTTGGATCCGACAGAGAAAGGGGGAATTAAGCGCATTTTTAATCTAATTTCTCATTTGGCAGCTCCGTCCTTATCCAGACTCAAAGACCTGTGGGCACGGGATCTTCAAATACCAATCGGAGAGGGACTGTGGTCTAAGGTTTTGGGCAGGGTACATAATTCATCTGTGCGCTCGTCATGCTCTGATTCAATTTAAGGTAGTACATCGGGTACACTATTCTAAAGTAAGATTGTCCAGAATCTTTTCAGAAATCAGCCCTTTGTGTGATAGGTGTAAGCTGGTGGATGCAACACTGATCCATATGTTTTGGTTATGTCCGAGCTTAGAAATATTTTAGAAGGGTATTTTTGAAGCCCTCTCCCTAGTGTTGGGGCTCAGAATCACTCCTGATCCTTTAATATCAATATTTGGAGTTTTACCGGAGGGTCTGCGGCTGCCTACTTGGGGGTGTAGGGTTATTGCATTTACCACCCTTCTGGCACGACGTTTGGTTCTTTTGAGGTGGAAGGAGGCTGCCCCACCCACAATATCGCATTGGATAAGGGATGTGCTGATGAACCTTAGACTCGAGAAAATTAGATATATTCTTCGCGGTTCTGAAAAGAAATTTTACAGTACATGGGGACCTTTTCTTTCATTCTTTGATAACACCGCTACACAAGTACAGGAATGACATATGCACTGTTGCTGTACATTGTTAATTTAGCTATTGGGGATGGGCAATAGTATGGTCGCTTTCCATGCTGCTCCTATTTGGACATTTGAACGTATTGCACTGTATTTTGATTCTGTAACGATTATGTATTGAGAGTGATGGCATGGAAGAACTTTCTATGGCTCTCTGGACATTTACGATTAGACTTGGACTTCATGGTTGGCTGTGTTTGATAACTTAGAGTGAAACATTTTTTTTTTTTTTTTTTTTTTTTTTTTTGGGTGTGTGTTGGGGTGTTCTGTATTTTTGTAAAACCAATAAAAAGAAATTTGAAAGAAAGAAAGAAAGAACATATTCGCACAGTAGTTCGCAGAATGGGTCAAAGTCTCTCAATGGTAAGAAGATGCTGCCTCTCAACATGACAGCAGATGTGATAAAGACACTTGTGCTGTCAGAGTTAGATTACTGCTCTGAGATTTGGTCATGTGTTGCTATAACACATATAAAGACTTTACAAACTGTCCAAAATAGAGCAGCTCAATGTGTGCTTCGTTGTCCACTCAGAACGAATGTAAATTGGATGCACAACACATTGTCTTGGCTAAAACTTGAAGATTTACGGCCTCATTGCTTAATTTTACTAGAAATATTGCTACAACTAAATTACCAAATGTACTTTTCCAAAAGTTATATCTAAGCTCTGATGAACATCAATATGAAACTGTTATGCCATGGGGGGTAGATTCGTACAACCTAGTGTCAAAACAAACCATGGAAAAAGTACAGTCATGTATAGACCCTACTCACCAACGTCACAGAATGACGTGTCGCTGTATCCGGCCGCCATATTGTCCGTCTTCGTTTATCCGTATTCTCAATGGTTTCAATTTGTTGTGCAATTTATAGTGCAATTCATGGAAGCCCCGGTGCTTTCAGATGCTGTAAACTCATTGGATGCGTTGCATAAAAGGCGTTATGTGGAAAAGCTTCAGTCTATCCATTCGCCAGATCCATGTTTGATGCCTGAATCGATATTTTTCGACCCGATGTCTTCGCCCTCTCTGCCTGACATCTGCTACCCTGATATGTACAACTATCTTGTCCACACAAAATCAGCCTATTCTCACGAAAGTTTGAAAAACTCTAAGAGCAGCACTCTAAGCAACATTGCCCCGTGTGACCTTTTACATCCAATTTTCTGAAATGGCGACAATCAATTAAAAAAAAAAAGTTGACTGCAATGGCCAACGCTTCAAGGATAGGTGGATATTGGACTATTTCTACAATAAAACACGCAACAACTGTGTCCGCCTCATTTGCAAAGAGACAGTCGCTGTTTTCAAAGAGTTCGATGTGACGCGATAATATTACCGAACAAGACACGCTGACATGTACAACATTACAGGGAAGATACGTAGCGAGAAATTATAGCAACTTGAAGCTAGTTTAATTTCACAGCAGCAGTATTTCGCAAGAGCCCGAGTGTTGAAAGAGAACGCCACAAAGACGAGACTGTTGAAATTATGAATTGAAAAAAATAACGCAAATGTGACACACAGAAGGGCTTGCTAAAATTTGTTTAAATATATTGTTCTATGTAAATCAGCCAAGGTAGCCCCCCGCATTTTTACCACACCAAATCTGGCCCCCTTTGCAAAAGGTTTGGACACACCTGTTTAACTGATGATCCGTAGACGAGGCCAGCTTCTTTCATTTGGTACCAGGTATATATTATTCAAAATGTAATGATGGTGGAAGAAATAAGCATCTTGAATTTGAAACTGTATGTTGTCGGTGATTAGCCTTGCAATGATCTTAATTGTGGTTGTCAGCCCCAAACCGTCTAAATATATATCAAATGCATCTTACCAGATATAAAATGACTACCACATAGTCTGTGGCAATCGTTTGGAGCCCAGTTTTCTCGTCGAATTGCAGCAGTCCATCTCGCTCTCCTCTCCGGGTCTCTCGGAATACGGTAGAACTTCAAGTCTCTCCGTCTATCTTCACTGTTATTGCAACCAACCGCCACACACGCCTTCACCATTTTGATTATTAATGTTAACGAGCAGAAAAACATGCCATAATAGGAGGAATTTACGTAGCGGTAATGCTAAAATTCGACGAGTAGACGGACAACATGGCGCGGAGGCGTGGTTGTGACGTCATGTGAGAAGGGTCTATAGAGCAATGTTTGGCTGGAACACTTTGCCAAGTGAAATTATTTCTGCAAACAATAAAAAACAGTTTTAAGTTCCTTCTAAATAGGCATTTTATTAGTAATTAATTCTGAATTTGAAATAACTAACCACCATGAGCCAGAGAACTTCAAGGAACGTAAAAAAAAACCAAAGACCGGGTCATTTCTGTAGATGTAGTATATAAGTATTTATTAAGGGTGTAACGGTACATGTATTTGTATTGAACCGTTTCGGTACGTGGTGCTCGGTTCGGAACGGAGGCGTACCGAATGAGTTTCTGACGTAATGTAACCCTTACTTTTCGAGGCTGTGAGTCGATCGGGTTAGTTTCTTTGTGTAGATTATATTTACTCCGTCTTCTCTACTATAATGAGGACCAACACGGTACAACAGTATAACCCAGAAACGTCAACGGCGCGACAACGTGGCCACCGCGAGAACGCAGTGAAACGCGGGCGTTAAAGTCAATCAGCCAATGCACACCAGTCGCAGTGCGGCCACGTGTTAGACGCGTCCCAGAAGCGGCATAACACGATGCACGCAAAAAGAACGGCAGAGTTTATTATTTGACGCGAGACGCAATCCTCCTGGGTCAATACTACTACCGGTAGCTAGAATCGGGCAGACCGGAAGTCACTCGTGTAAATATCGGGTGGATCCGGTCGATTTTCAAACTAATATGCAATCGTAACCCACTTTTTGAGTCCATCAGATCTCTTGAGTGGTAGATCGGGGCACAGTTGACTTGTCTTTGTTGATTTACTGCTGTCTTCTCTGCTATAATAATAACCAACACGGCCCCGTGTTCAATACAAAACCCTTCTACCACAACAAAACAAGTAGGAACTAATATTCACATAGGAACTAAAGCAGGGTACCCGCGGGAATTTAGTTTTCCATTATTAAAGGTATTAAAAGTATTAAATTAGCTGTCGTAAGTCTGGAATTTTTTCACCGTGGTCTTAATTTTCAAGAACATCTCAGTGCAACCTAAATTATATCCGTGACGAAGTTTTTTTTTTTTTTTTAAATCCATAACGAAGATGACGCATAGAATTTTTATGATGCACTGCACTACAAATCGAAATGTAACTCGTGCGTTCCAAACCACCACAACCGGAAAAACGGAGAATCCATCGACCTCTGCACCAGGAATGCGTCCGTTTGTCGGTGGAACGAAAACCCTGCAGGCAGAAGTATTGTGAATTCTGAACACCAAAACAGATCACCATTCATATACTTCAAATGAGTCCATTGGTGATCTGTTTCGGATATTACGTCATTTTTGGTCGGCATCGGCTGTCACAATGTTGGTCATATTGCGTTTTGTTCCAGAGGGAGCGTTCCCGATGTCTTAACTGTCTTTTGTAACGAATTTTCAGTTTGCAGAAAAAAAACCCGCACATTTTCTTAATGTTTAAATAGTCTACATATTTTTTTGACTATTATAAATGCATTTACACAATGAAATAACGCTGGAAAAGTTTTTTAAACATAATGTTGCTCAAATCGTGGTTTTTTTCCAGAGGGAGCATTCCCGACTTCGTAACTGCAGCCAATTTAAGCTCATCAAGACTTTAATATAGAGGTAAAATCGAGCCTAAAAAGTCCAGTCCGACCCGAACTGGTCCGCGGGTATTAAAGCCCAACCCGCGTTTTGTGTGATAACATTTGTGACGATGTCTGCATAAAAGCGTGTCTTTTATAACGAATTCTCAGTTGGCAGAAAAAAAAACGCACATTTTCTGAATGTTTAAATAAACTACATATTTTTATGATAATTATGAATTTGTTTACACAACGAAATAACACTGAAAAAGGTTGTTTAATATAAATAAAGAGATGCGGTTTTGCGGACTCGCAGAGGGGAAGATTAAAAAGGGCGTATAGGCACGCTCTGGCTCTGCAATGACCATACATTGCCTTCTTTTTTTTTTCTTTTTTTTATCCAAATTATTTATTTTATAACAAGTATAGACCCTACCCACGTGACGTCACACACAGCCCTAAACCACGCCCCCGCACCATGTTGGCCGGCAACACATCGTTTTTCCCCATTGAGGCTACATACATTCCTCCTATTTACGGCGTTTTTCTGCTACTTAACGGCGATTAAACAAAATGGTGAAGGCATGTGTGGCTGTTGGTTGCACTAACAGAGAAGGTGGACGGAAAGACATAAAGTTTTACCGTATTCCGAAAGATCCCGAGAGGAGAGCAATGTGGACGGCTGCTATTCGACGCCAAAACTGGGCACCAAAAAATCACCACCGACTATGTAGTAGTCATTTTATATCAGGTAAGATGCATTTAAGATATACTTAGAGGGTTTGGGGCTGACAAATAACCACAATTAAGATCACTGCGAGGCTAATCGCCGACAACATAGTTTCAAATTCAAGATGTTACTTCCCTTTCTTCCACCGTCATTATTTTTTAAATAATTTTTAGCTGGTACCACGTGAAAGAAACTGGCCTCGTCGACGGATCATCAGTTACTGTTAACATCTTCACGTTTACACAGTCTATGGCCACATTTATACTAATATTCTAAATCTTTATTTTGCAGGGGAAAAAAATGAGAACCCACTGAGTCCAGACTATGTACCTTCAATATTTTCATTTATCAAATCCCCTGTCAAACGAGCAAGGAAAAAGATGGCTGACAACTTTGCAAGACGGCAAGAATTAAAGGCAAAAAGACTGGAACATATCCGTCGTAACAATGCAGTGGATGCATTGTTGGATCTTTCGAAAGAGTGTTGTCGAGAACAGAGTGTGTGTCAGGATGTAGAGGTGGCTGTTGAAGCTGGCCCCAATGTCAATGCCCCTCTTCTTGATATGGGGACCCAAACGAGTTGTACTATGGATGAAATGGCATCACTTGAGGAGGAATGCCAGAGGTTAAGGACTGAAAATCTTGAACTGAAAAGAAAGCTGAGTGAAACTAGCTTTGATGAGTCTGGCTTTACTGACGAAAATTCTGCGAAGGTGACCAACTTCACTGGACTTCCCTGTCTGGCAGTGCTCATGGCGATATTTGAGCTGGTGAAACCACACATGACTGAAAGGAAAGTGTCAAAATTCCAGCAGTTTATCATGTGCCTACTGAAGATGAAGTTCTTCATTAACAATGACTTTCTGGCCTGTTTATTTAAGCTGAGCAGGTCGAGTGTTTCTCGGATTTTCCTGGAAAATATTGAACTTCTTTATAAGTACGCTGTACCTGCTCTTGTATTCTGGCCTGATAAGGATATTATTCGGCAAGCTTTACCTGCATGTTTTTATGGAAAATTTAAGAATTGTACATCAATAATAGATTGTTTTGAATTGTTTATTGCCAGACCCAGTGACCTGCAAGCTCGCGCTCAAACCTACTCTCAGTACAAATCCCATAACACTATAAAATTCCTAATCAGTATTACACCTCAGGGGCATATATCTTTCATTTCAAAAGGGTGGGGGGGCAGAACATCAGATAAATATGTCACGGACCATTCAGGTTACCTGGATAAGCTCAAGAGAGGTGACGTTGTGCTTGCAGATCGTGGTTTTGATGTTGCCAATTCAATTGCCCTTCGACATGCTACATTACACATTCCTGCATTTACTAGAAGTAAATCTCAGCTGGATGCCATGGATGTTTTAGAAACTAGAAAAATTGCTAATGTCAGGATACATGTAGAAAGAGTTATAGGAATGGTTCGAAAAAAAATTTCTGTTCTAAATTCAGTAATTCCAATCACTATGATTCAATCAGCCAATAATGAAACGACATGTCTCGATAAAATTGTTGCAATTGCTTGTGCACTTTGCAATGCCTGCCCTCCCATTGTTCCGTCCGACTGATTTATAGCTTTACTGTGGAAATGAAATTGATAAATAAGATTAAACAATTTCTTACAATGGTACAGTATATGAGAATTTTATTTATTTTTTTGTTTGTTTGTACATTTTGTTCTCTTCAGCAATGTCTTACAATACTGACAAAACCAGCCCTTTTTAGGCATATTTTTAAGACCGCAGCATTCCTTGTGGAAAGCCTTAATCTTACAATCATCACTGCTGCAATTAATTATTGTCTTCCTGGTGTCAATTTTTTGGCAGTAACATATCTTGTTCTCTACATTTTCAACTGGCAAACACATTGTATTTTTATTGGAGAAGTACTTGCTAAGAAGTTCAGGTAGTATGCACATTTTGTAGAAAGTGGCAACCTTCTCCAATGCTTCGGCAAAGAACTTTGTGTCCAGGGTTATGCGCTGGATAAACATTTCTTTACCTGTCCACAAACACAGGTCACAGTAACTCCGGCCAGTCACAGCCAGCTGACACTGGATCTGGTACATGTATGTGTGGTCTGCTTTCAATCTGAAATGCCCATCAACAGACTCGATGCAGAAATTGTTATCTTGCACTGCACATTCGATTGTTGAATCTTTGTGGCAGAAAGAACATTTTATCTCCAGGAGTCCTTCTCCGCAGCAGTCACACGTCACTAAGCCATCAGGTGAGGCACCTATGTAAGGAAACTCCTTATGGATGAAGAATCCACACTCTGTCACTTTCATGTGTCTATGTTTTGGCTCGGTGATCATTTCATAGTCTTTCCTCACTTTCCATTCATGACTGCATCCATACCTACAACGATAAAATTATATTAAAAATATTAGAAATAATACACTCATGTTTGTCACTGCTACATTTCAATGAAAACTGAAAATATGTATCAATGGATAAATATTGTGATAAGATAATATAATGATCCTCCCCTGCAAAAAAATTGAATGAATGCAAACCTGTGAAAAATGCATTTATTTTGAAGGGACTTTATGATTTTTGATCATACCTTGTAGCCTCTGTTGTGAATTTGAATGCATCAGGGTAGCATATCCTCTGAATCAGTGAGTTGGAGGGATTTTCTATATTTGTCCGAGATGCAGCTTTAAAGTTACTAGCTGTAATACGGCCCGCCCGATATAGAAACCAGGATTTTGTGGTTGACTGTTCTCTAGTCATCTGTTCTATGGCACTGATCTGAAATGAAGACAAAATTTTCACTGAACTGGTCACAGCTTAAAATATTATAACTCGACATCGACAGTGAAATTGCCTTACCTGAGAATCATCAATTTTCATGTTGGTCATAATTGTACTTGCTTCCGCTATAAGTTCATCCAATGACTTAGACACATGTGTCTCCATGAAGAGGGAAGACATTGGTTTCGGCAAGTCCAACTTAACAGTCTTGGGGACAAACTCCTCACAGTAATCGGGTAAGACTGACAGCACCACTGGCTTGACACCAGAAGAGTGTAATTTTCGATAAAAGTCAGTATAATCCTGAGGGGGTAGCAGTACCTGTTTACCTGAGGTTACTGACTTAACTGACTCCCCAGCACATTTCCGCCTTTTTGCTGCTGGGCTTGTAAAGTCTATGTCTGATGATCTGGCATACTCAACATTTTGGTTTTGTGAAGGGGCTAGCCAGCTACAAGCAACTGAAGTTCTGGTAGTGTCATTTTTCATCTTTACAGCCGTTTCTACTGCAAACATAACAGCAGTGACATGTGAACATGTTTCACCCAAACCAGCCATGCAGGTGCAATGTCCACACAAGATTGTTCCTGAGGGCTGAGCAGCAAACCAGGGTGATAGATGCGTCTCACTCAGACGTTGTGAATGAACTACCTGAAAATATAATAAGGGCATAATAAGAACGTTGTCATACAATTAATTTACAATTTCACTATTGAGGTCAAAAGCCCAAAAAATAAATTCAACTTGGGACAATCTGGAGTAGTACTATCGCTAAACCATATAAACATAAAAACCCCTAACTGCATTGACAAACGACATGAAATAAATTAGACTTGACAGTGGATGTTAGCGAGAATAAAAGATTTTGAATTGAAAATGTCGTAACTCACCTTCCCGAGCACAAGATAGATTCCTGCCGAATTTTCGCGGACGAGGACTTCTTTCACCCAACCAGCAACAAAGTATTTATAAGCCTCCAAGCTCTTAAAGTTTTTTAAACTTTCGTGAGAATATGCCGACTTTGTGTGGATTAGGTAGTGATAGATATCTGGATAGCAGATGTCAGGCAGAGACGGCGAAGAGAACGTGTCGAAAAATAGCGATTTAGGCATCAAATATGGATCCGGTGACTGTATAAAACGAAGCTTTTCCACATAACGCCTTTTGTGTAAAACATCCAGTGAGTTTACGGCGTCGGAAAGCACTGGGTCTTCCATAAAATGCATTTTAATTTGCTCGTTCCATTGACACTAATGGTAATATAGCCACAGACAGACGGCCAAGATGGCGGGTCACGTGATTTTGTGACGTCGGTGGGTAGGGTCTATTCTTTAGTTTATCATTCATACATCGTTAATATATAGTTATTTCAAAAAGTTAGCGACAAAGAACCCTGGCCCGGCCCGACGTAATAATTGACATTTTAATTTTGGTCATGTTTTCAGTTTAATTTAGCTGTTTCCAGCTTGCTATGTTTATAATTGCGATGTTTGTTTACCGCTTTTCCTCTTACTGCGAAGAGGGAGGAAGTTACATCGGCCGCCGCTATGATATTTAAGTCATCAGCCATCTGCTGTGAGCCTGGAATTTAACGCCTGCTTTCACGCACACTGCTTCCCATATCAGTCGACACGGGAAATTGTTTTCTCACACAACTGTTGCACGGTTAAGTCCCGTGATATTCCCGTTGTTTTGGAGTATGTGAAAAGGGCTCAAGTTACATCCAGATACTTTAGGTTGCAGTTTATGGGTCATGCGAAGGCAGTGGACCTGCTTAAACATTTCGGTTTGCCTTTCGAATGAATGTGAATTTCGCCGTTTTAACTCGAGAGTTAGCCATGTTTACTGGGGTCTTGGCAGGAGCACTAGCGGCTAGCCTGTTACAGAAGATGGCTGGTCTGAGTCATGTCCTCCTCCTCTTTTTGTCCATAATTATTGTGTGCGTGTGTGTGTTTAAACAAATTCTGACAAACTTTATAATGTTACTTTAAATGTGTTTTATTTGTATCTTCAACATATGTGCATTCTTTTGTCAAACACACTTAGTAATTGAGGTTAAATTTGATGTTCAGTGCTTTATTTATTTAATATGATTCAATATGATCTAAATAATGGGTGCGAGAAAAGTATTAATTTTCAGTTGAAATAGCATTAAAAAAGGTCATAAAAGTCTTGAATTTAGATTTATCAATCCTGGGGGGACCCTGTAAAGTTATACAACATAAAATATACAATATAAATGAATACTACATCACATTTGTAAAATATAAACACATAATAAAATAAAGCCCATTTAAATAGAATAAATTGAAATGAGCTAAAACACCTGTAATTAAATAATAAGAATAATACAAAGATCCTGCTTACACAATTAAATTTATTAATTTCTGTGTAGCGCTTTAACTTGAGAAAATCCACCAATAAAGCTTTTGAAAAGCGTTCATAAGACAAAAAAAATTCTTGAATTTGATTCATTGAGGCATTTCATTCTAAAATACATGTTAAAATCTTTGTCATTTGGATTGCTTTTCTCTTTAGCACAGGACTTCTTTTTTCTTCTTTCTTTCAGAAAGAAAGCTGACCTATACGCGTGGTCTGAAAGGCAAATTGTTGTTGGATTGTCTTTAAATACCCGCTACTTTTTGAGCAGAATTCTAGCTTTGTATAGGCTAATGTTCCTATTGTTGAAAGGTGTGTAATAAACAACTAGCACATTTATATTTTGCATTTTGTTTTCTTAATGTACCGAAAATGAACCGAACCGCGACCTCAAAACCGAGGTACGTACCGAACCAAGATTTTTGTGTACCGTTACACCCCTGGTATTTATAGAGATATATGTAACGTGTATGTCTATGAACTATATGTGCATTTATATGTAGATATGCGTGTGTGTGTGTGGGGGGGGGGGTGCGTGCTTGTGCGTGCGTGTGTGTGTGTGGTTTGGGAGGGAGGGGAGGGGTGTGTGTGGGTTTTATTTATTGTTATTTTTTTCTGTATGCATTTTTGTTGGTGATGAGCACTGGTGTACATGTTTTGCACTGAGCAGGCTAAATTGACTCCAGGAAGAGTATATGTACCGAGTCCTTTTACAACTAATGGAGATCAAAATGAATACAAATACAAATCACGGTGCATCTTTAAAGCACTGTAAAAAAACAAACTATTTGACATTGAGCGCCGGCATCAACACTACTCGAAAGCGCGGATTTCAACCTTTTTTTTTTTTTTTTTTTTTTTTTAATGTATGCCACGGAAAACCGGAGATATGATCGTTTTAATGGTAGGAAATGTGTTTTATTCATGAGATGAATTTTTCATTTATTTAGATTTTTCTAGTAGGATTTCAATGATTTATTTGTTCTAATATGGTTATGAAAGAGGTTATAACGGGGGTGTCAAACTCTTTTTGGTTTGCGGGCTACTTTCATGGCAATTAGATCTTATGTGGGCCGGACCAGTTTATTTTTGGCTAGTTAGTTAGTTAGTTTGCTCAGCGAGGGTCGGACTGCGAATTAGTGCGCGTGCGTATTACTTGAATGGGCTCAATGGACAAAGGCAGTCTGAACATGCACGCCAAAAAATATATGGTCCAAAAAAATCGGATTTGTGCATTAAGACCTGCAGTATGAACCTAGCCTTACTGTGACGGACCCATTGTGTTATTCCCCTTCCCGCGATCGCGTGTATTTTTGTTTGTATTTAATAAACCCTTGAACGCGTCCCTCCATTGTTTTTTGCATTGAGCTACACCTCCCTACTGGATGTAACTCCAACCAAGATTTTTCCTCCACCAAACTTGACTGTTTACTGGGTGAATCTTGGATCCATGCAGGTTCCAACAGGTCTTCTGCAGTATTAGCAGTGTTTGGGATGCAGTTCAATGGAAGATTAAGCAGAAAAATCAACTTTCTGCCACTTTTCCACTGTCCATCGTTTCTGCACGCTGTGGGCCTTGGGAAAGACGTGCGTGTGCGTGCGTGAGATCTGCAGAGTGGACGCCAACATCAACAGCCTGAAGTCTCAAGAAATTATTGCTGCCCATTACATTCCAACCACAAGAAGGGGCAAATTCATCAGCAGGATGGTGCTCCCTCTCATACTCTCTTACATCAAAGTTCCTGAAGGCGAAGAAGGTTAAAGAGCATACGACAGGAGAAAAAAAGTCTTAAATAGCATTATTATGTGAATTAGGATCATATTTTGAGACGATTCGACTATATACAACAATTTAGCAAAGCACAGAAGACGAGAAATTAGTCTTTTAATCTGCCGGTTAGCCATGCCCACCATTATAGGGCTCTAGCGTCCCCAACAGGTGGATGACGTCAGCGGGAGACTGGGCTCATCGGTTTTACTATTCAACCCATTGAGGGGGAATTATTTAGAACGAGGAAAACGCAACGAAGAGAGCCGCAAAATGTCATTGTTTCAGTCTCTCCAATATTTTTACAGGATATTCTTTTTATCCAAGTATTTTTCCCCAATAGCTAAATAAATGGCTTGAGAAGGACCATTCAGCCCGTCGAGGGGGAACTATTCACAACGAGGAAAACGCAACGAAGAGAGCTGCAAAATGTCTTTGTTTCTGTCTCTTTACTTCAATATTTTTACAGGATATTCTTTTTATCCAAGTATTTTCCCCAATTGCTAAATAAATGGCATGGTCATGACAAATAACAGTCTTGTGCTAAATGGAATATGAAATAATAAAAATGCACTTATTCAGGACGACATGGCAAAATTACTCCATAATGGTCAAAACTGTCGACTTCACCTTTACTGTCGCACCTCCCGAACGATATCTTATGACACCTAAATTGGACATATGTCATTTCCCTTCCCTGGCTTCGGAGAATGTAGACAAACCAAGAGGCGTGACAGCTTGCCGGACATGCTAACCCGAACGGAGTGATGTTTCAAAGTCTTCGAAGCGGAAAATCACACATAACTAGCCCGGATTACTTGACATGACGACTGGGTTGTCGATTGTCTTCGCGGATCGGCAAACCGCCCGGCGGAGAGCAATTTACAGTTCGTTCCCCGGAGGAGGGCGGCTGCAGTTGTTGTGCAGCTAATGTGCACGAGGAGAGCTTTTTACATGCCTATCAATGATCAAACGTAACTAGTCCTTTATTTAAAGAAAGTTTGTAGTGTTTACTTTGTAATCGCCGTATTCGTATTTGCCATAATACAAAACAAGAGGTTTACTCACTTCCTTGTAAGTCCAATGGTCCCACAGTAGTAGGGCTTGTTTTGGCCAATATCCACGGTGAATGGGAACCTTTTGAAACTCCAAAAAGGCGCACACGCCTCTCCCTCATACAGCAAGATTTTTCTGCAGCCGTTTGGCTGGCGTGATGCGAAAAATAAACTTATTAATCAGCAAAATCAGATGAATCCTTAGTCCTTTTCATACAACAGTACGGCTGTATAGTGGATAGGACTCCTTCTCCCGTACACGTCACACCACCCTCCTCCTCAATGCAAGACCGAAGCTGGAAGTCACTCATTTTCATGGCGCGGGATTCAAAAAACTAAATAAATATAGCGATCGCTTCCACACACATCCAAGCAGTCCATATCATTCAGGAGCATAAAATACCACGTGTATTATGAAATGAACATGCTTTTTCGTGTCACATGCTCCAGGACTGACCAGCTCAGTCACCAGACATGAACATTATTGAGCATGTCTGGGGTAAGACATGTCACTGTTAAAGTGCGTATGACAGACAGAATAAATATGTACTTTAAAGGTTTTGCATTTTCATTTTAAGTATTGAAAGTTCGTTCTCCAACACAATATTTGAACTGACAGTTGAAAATCCTTACATTAGTGCAAAATGGCAGACACTCTGACAGGAGGCAGCAAATATTACAATACATAATATAATAAATAAATAAATAATGACTCTGCAAGCCCAGCCATGCCTGTACAGTGGGCACTCATGACTTGGCCATTGACTTGGCCCATGGCCTTAAAGGAGTCTCGTTGAGGCGCTGAGAGTGCAAAACCTGTTAGAGCAGAGAGAAAAAGAATAACACAATCCAGTCTTTAGCTCATTGTTTTGAAATCAATATGAAAGTAAATAAAAGCACTAGAGTAAACATAAATTTAGTCATTTAGCAGTCGATTTCAGCATGGATACAGCGAACCATAAGAAGATAAATGTTGGATCAACAGTTGATCATGTAAAAAGCAATGGATTAACAACAAGAGCGTAGGTTTGGTCTTAACATTGGTAGGGATGATATATCAGCATAACATGCATGTACACTTTTTGCTGGGGATGGGACATTATTAAAAACATTAATAAGACCAAACAGATTATTGAAGGGGGTCCGGGCTACATTTCTTATGAATATGAACCTCATTAATTAGCTAATTTTATTTTCAGTATTTAAACACAAATTATATTAACATGCACAAGAAATACAAACTTGTTACTACTATAGCATGTTGTGCTTTAGGTTTTACTTTCGTGCACCAGGGAACAATGAGTTAAACGATGGTCATATGTTAACAACACTTTGTGCACTGTGGTACAGAAATGTAAACAAGGCAAGACAGACACTGTTAGAAGCGCACAGCACGTAGCCTACCTGTGAGCAGATGACGGTGTTGTCGTCTGTTGCTTTGAAAATCTGTAGGTCCTGAACCCATCCGTTAGTGGAAAGTACATGAGCCTCAAGGGATTTGTAATTTTTGAACTGAACCAATGTGTAGGTAGGCACTCACACCGCAGAAAAGGTATGCGATGATGTCCGTTGTTGTTACTGAGGGCAAGTCGTCCAAATTGTTGTTCCATGCCTTCTTTGGCAGCAAGTATGGGTCTAGGTCATTGATAAAAGTTATTTTTGAAAAGTACCGGTCTTGAACCTCTACTGACAGCGTTTCCCTGTAAATGCCACGACGACTTTGCTTTTTTTAACATGATTCCAGCGTAAAAACTATCCCACGGCAAAGTAAACAGCAAGACTGGTTACAATCTGCGTTGAGTCTGCCGGACCGGGAGTAAAGGATATTGCCAGCATGGAGGCGTATCCAAACAATGACATAGTACGTTCCAATCCCTATTCCCCCTCAATGGGCTGAATAGAAAAACAGATGAAACCATTTTCCTGCCGACGTCATCCTCCTCTTGGGGACGCGAGAGCCCTATAGACCCCAATCACCAACGTCACACAATCACGTGATCGCTGTATTGTGCCGCCATATTGTCCGTCATTGTGTGTCCGTATTGTCATTGATCGTAGTTTCTACAGGTGGATTCACTTGCAGATTATGGAAGCCCCGGTGCTTTCAGACGCTGTAAACTCATTGGATGAGTTGCATAAAAGCCGTTACTTGGAAAAGCTTCGGTCGATCCAGTCGCCAGATCCATATCTGATGCCCAAACCGATGTTTCCTCCCATCCGGTCCCGTCCCGTACGTCGGAGCTCGTCCTGAGACCACAAAATTTCCAGTCATACTCCAGTTTATGTCACGATGAGGAGTCGGGTACCCAAAATCGGCACCGGCCCAAATATAAATCGACATTTGGTCAGCTGAGCGTCACAATTATCACGATTGTGAATGAAACTTGATCGACAACGGGCCGGTGTGTGCCCAAAAATAGCTGCCCCGCGTGAAATGTCCCCCCTGACGGGAGCACTTATTTATAACGCTTTATTGACGTGAAAACATCAAATGTTTTCATGGACGCATCACAGTAATGGATTTACGACTGTAAGATCGGTTTTAAATAATTAAATTACACAAAATATTAGTACTGTATTTTAGTAACAAATCGTGGACTGGGCCACATAACCATCTTTGAACAGAAATGTATTAGTCTACAGGTTTTCACGACCATATCCCAATGACAATCACATAGGTATGACATTTATTAGTTCAAGCAGAGTAAAATAATACATATTCACGGTACAAGAAAGTCGTTTCTGCGTGGGCGCTCCCGTCTGGGGTGACATTTCACGCAGGGCGGCTATTTTTCGGCACAACACCTGTTGTTGCGCTCACCTTCTTGCTGCGCGACCGTGGCAACGAGCTTCGTAGTCTCCGTCTGATGATGTCTGCGATTGTGTTGGCATCATATTGATGTTTTCGCCACTGTCTAATGGCTGTCGACACAAACGGATCATGGACCGAGATAAACAAACTGTGCTGCTTTCGAGATTTGCCCTTTTAACAATGGGCACACAGCAACTACTAAAATGACCGTTTATCTTCTCTGTTACTGCAACCAACCGCCACACATGCCTTCACCATTTTGATTAATCAATGTTAGCGATTGTCAGGAAGGTTTTGGGTTCGTTTACTCGGCGGTGATTCCTTAGACAAGCAGAAAAACACGCAGTAGTAGGAGGAATGTACGTAGCGGTAATATGTAAACACGATGAGCTGACGGACAATATGGCGGCACCACTCAGGGGGGCGGAGTTGTGATGTCACGTGATTGGGGTCTATCATGGTAGCCGTGGCTAACCGGCAGATTAAAAGACATATTTCTCGTTATCTGCGCTTTGCCAAATTGTTGTATATAGTCAAATCGTCTCAAAATATGATCCTAATTCACATAATAATGCTATTTAAGACTTTTTTTCTCCTGTTGTACGCACTTTAAAGTCACTTTAAAGACACTCAAATCACTTTATGATCATATCCATATACCTCACGTGCATTTTAGAACCGAACAAGCCTGAATAAGCCTAAATCAGCCTACTGCCAAATTGTTTTTGTAGTTAGAATTATTTTTATACTTCTATTTATACTGTTTTCTTGTCGTTTTTTGTTGTCTTGTCTGTTATGTTTTTGCACCTTACAATTTTGCTCTTTTATATGCACTTTGTATTTATATTGGCTTTCAAAACAGAACGGGACTTCCATTTTCTCACCATCAACATGTAAATGTGAACTGATGAGACAATAAAAATGCTTGAAGATGGAGGAGGAGGTTTTGAAGACGAAACCAAAGAATGTTGATGAACTCTGGGAGTCCTGCAAGAGTGCTTTCTTTGCCATTCTGAGCGACTTTATCAATAAGTTATTTGAGTCATTGCCAAGACACATGGATGCAGTCCTCCAAGCCACACACACGATATTATTACACCCCCCCAACACACTGTGAATTATGTTCTGATCTTACTGTAGCATGCTTGTGTTTTAAAAATAATTTATGTTAGAAGTTATACTTTATTTTTGTCCTTGCAAAAACATGTTACGGGTTTTATCAAGCTCTGAACGTCACACTACTTTTGGCCGTTTCATTTTGCACCCAGTTATTATTAAGTCACTATGTCCTTATGCGACAAGACTTTTGTCAGGGAGTATAAGTCAGTAGCGAGCTTGTTGACGATTTTTTTCTTTTTCCCAATTAAATATTGTATTCAAGTTGACTTCGATTGCAGTCAGACAAGCAAGATATTATGCATTCAAACCCTGTAGAGTCTGTCTTAGGTTAAAGAGTGTTTTTATCAGATAAATACGTACTGACGTGAGTCTGAACATTAACGCATAAACAGGCTTATCAGTTGAGAGCAGGCAGTGAAAATGTTCAATCTTTCAAATACACGCTGTTTCACATTTCTGTCTGCCCTTCTTACGATGTAAAATGATTCCAGTTTGCTTAGTTTTCGCGGATCTCCCTCAAATGTTTTGGCCTACAGCTGAAGATGGTAAGTAGTTGACAATATTTTAAATGTACACTATAGCCAATTTCATTCTTGTCTGTGATCTTGCTAAAAACAACAGCTGTCATTTGTGGTATGGGAAAATTATTCATTCATTGTAGGTGGAAAATGCTTATCATTATTATTAAAACATATGTTCAGTTTTTTCAAACCACTCAGATCCCATTATTGTATGTAATTGAATTTGGTGTTGTGCAATAGCTACGTCATTTAAAATGTATAATGACTTAGTTGAGCTCCATGAATAATATAAGAATTAGATTGGGTTCACTTTTTTTTCTATCAGGAAAACAGAATTGTCTTTGTTTGTTTTGGCAGCACTAGCTCCAGTGAACACTATCAATTCCAAAGATACTTACTTCGCACAATTGTGACATTACCAAAACTACACATCACTTCAAAATGAATAAACGGTGTTATGAAAACTGTTCAGTTAGACTCCCAAAATACTGCCATCAGCGTTGAAGAGGCTGCAGGATTTAGTTAACTACTGCCTACGTTTGTATGGGGCACAATTTGTAAGGCTGAAAATCATGGCAATTTTTTTTCATATTTAGCGCCGAACAATGTTAAAAATGCGTTGTGAACATTTTAGCCACTTTTTCTCCCCACTTCTTCAACTATACTTAACAACTTAATTAAATAGTTGACATATACACATATATTTAAATCTGAAATCTAAATTTTAAAAAATAAATCTAAATTATATTATATATATATATATATATATATATATATATTAGGGCTGTCAAATGATTAAAAATTTTAATCGACTTAATCACAGCTTAAAAAATAATCATAATTAATCGCAATTCAAACCATCTCTAAAATATGCCATATTTTTTTGTAAATTATTGTTTGAATGGAAAAATATACATATATACATTATATACATTCAGCATACTGTACATAAGTACTGTATTTGTTTATTATAACAATAAATCCACAATACTGGGATCATTTTAATACGTAGGTGGCTTGCATTTTGTGGCTGACATGCTCCTTATCCACTCGGCCGACGACCGGCGGCTTGTTGCACATCCCCCCTCCAGGAGAGCACTACATTGCCCTCTTCATGTGCCCGGTATTCTGTCAAATTTTCAACCCCATCAGAAATTGCAACTTTGTGTTAAAAATGGAAGCGAATACAGCGATTACAAAGTAAACACTACAAACTTTCTTTAAATAAAGGACTAGTTACTTGCGTTTCTTCATGGATGGGCATGTAGAAAAGATCTCCTAAGACACATTCTATTTGTCATGTTAGCTGCACAACAGCTGCACGCCGCTCTTTGTTTACGTTGTTGCCGTGTAGTAAAAGCATTATTTGTCATTATATTCATGTTGACCATGTGGCAGCTATGCGTTCCTCCAACGTCGGCCGGTTTGTCCGACGGTACTCTCCGGCTGCTTCCACGGCGAGCTCTCCTGTCCGTAGGGGAATGAGTTGTAACTTGCTCTCCGCCAGGCGGGTTGCCAATCGGCGAAGACAATCGACAACGACCCTGCCGCAGTGTGACATGATCCGGTCTAGTTTTGTGTGATTTTTTGCTTCGAAAAGCAAAAATAAGACTTTGAGATGTCACTCCGTTCAGGTTAGCATGTCGGCTAGCTGTCATGCCTCTTGGTTTGTTTACATTCTCCGAAGCCGGGGGGCAGGGAAATGACAAAAGCCTGACTAACTACGGCGGCATAATATAGTGTTCGGGAGGTGCGACAGTAAAGGTGAAGTCGACAGTTTTGACTATTATGGAGTAATTTTGCCATGTCGTACTGAATTAATGCATTTTTATTATTTCATATTCCATTTAGCACAAGATTGTTATTTGTCATGACCATACCATTCATTTAGCAATTGGGAAAAATACTTCGTTAAAAAGAATACCCTTTAAAAATATTGAAGTAGAGAGACTGAAACAATGACATTTCGCTCTTTTCGTCGAATTTTCCCTGTGAATAACTGAATAAATAATTTCCCCTCAATGGGCTGCGTACTAAATCAGATGAAACCATTCTCAGATGACCATTCAGCATCATCCACCTGTTGGGGATGCTAGAGCCCTATAATGGTAGACATGGCTAGACGGCGGATTAAAACACAAATTTCTAGTCATCTGCGTTTTTCCAAATTGTGGTATATAGTTGAATCGTGTCAAAATATTATTGTAATTCACATAATAATGCTATTGAAGACTTTTTTATCCGGTCGTACGCACTTTAATCTTTGAGCTAGCGTGGGTTTAAGTAGACCATGGAGATGATTTCAACCACCATTGACTCGCACTAGCTTAGCAACTCCGGAGCCCTGAAACTAACTGAAAAACTGCACGGAAATTGTTCAAATCAACTCCAACGATTAATTAAACACCCGCTAACTCCAAGATTAAGCCTAATGTAAAAAATTCTGAACTTCCCGTTAAAAATAAAGAACTAGCTGTTAAAATGTTGTCTATAAAAGTTGTAAAGCAATAAAACAAACAATAAAAATTAATTAAGTGAACAAGAATCTTACAATGTATTTAATAATGGGTCAAAATCATTTTTCGAACTGATCATGTGACTAGCACCTTGGAGGCTATCCTTTGCTTTGCTTAGCCAAAAGTACACCTGGGGAGGCAAGATGGATATTTAGAATTTCAGTAAATCTAAGCATTTAAACGCTACCAACAACTGACCTTAAACAGTTGATTACACTCAGGTGACTTGAAGTTCCGCTCTGAGATCCCCGATATGGCCAAACTCAAATTTGTCCTATATGCATGTGTGATACACCATTGGAAAGCTTAAAATCTCAATTTTCTGGGGGAAGAAAATTTTTGAACAGGAGGGCATTTAAAAATAAAATTAAAAAAAAAAAGTTTTAAACAGCAAAACCCTAACTGGAGGTGAGAGCACGCGAGAGCAGACTTAAAGACGTCAGATCTTTTAATGAGATATTATCTCGCACTTACCCCTTTTCGATCCCAAAAATCCATGTAGCATGTATCACCGAGTGTGAAGACACAGCTGTAAATGGCCACAGCCGGATTTTGGGGGGATTTGATGGGTGAAACATGGTCATACGTATAACAAGGGTCGTGATGCAGAAATCGCAGACAACAAGGAGTGGTCGAGATCTTTTTCATATATTTACCCTTTTAAACATTTTTTTCCCTATTTTTCTTTGTTCGGATCGATTATTTATCATCTAACATATCGGGGAAAATGCGACAGCAACAAAAAATAAAAATAAGCGATAGTTACAGTGCCTTGCAAAAGTATTCGGCCCCCTTGAACCTTGCAACCTTTCGCCACATTTCAGGCTTCAAACATAAAGATATAAAATTTTAATTTTTTGTCAAGAATCAACAACAAGTGGGACACAATCGTGAAGTGGAACAAAATTTATTGGATAATTTAAACTTTTTTAACAAATAAAAAACTGAAAAGTGGGGCGTGCAATATTATTCGGCCCCCTTGCGTTAATACTTTGTAGCGCCACCTTTTGCTCCAATTACAGCTGCAAGTCGCTTGGGGTATGATTCTATCAGTTTTGCACATCGAGAGACTGACATTCTTGCCCATTCTTCCTTGCAAAACAGCTCGAGCTCAGTGAGGTTGGATGGAGAGTGTTTGTGAACAGCAGTCTTCAGCTCTTTCCACAGATTCTCGATTGGATTCAGGTCTGGACTTTGACTTGGCCATTCTAACACCTGGATACGTTTATTTTTTAACCATTCCATTGTAGATTTGGCTTTATGTTTTGGATCATTGTCCTGTTGGAAGATAAATCTCCGTCCCAGTCTCAGGTCTTGTGCAGATACCAACAGGTTTTCTTCCAGAATGTTCCTGTATTTGGCTGCATCCATCTTCCCGTCAATTTTAGCCATCTTCCCTGTCCCTGCTGAAGAAAAGCAGGCCCAAACCATGATGCTGCCACCACCATGTTTGACAGTGGGGATGGTGTGTTCAGGGTGATGAGCTGTGTTGCTTTTACGCCAAACATATCGTTTTGCATTGTGGCCAAAAAGTTCAATTTTGGTTTCATCTGACCAGAGCACCTTCTTCCACATGTTTGGTGTGTCTCCCAGGTGGCTTGTGGCAAACTTTAAACGAGACTTTTTATGGATATCTTTGAGAAACGGCTTTCTTCTTGCCACTCTTCCATAAAGGCCAGATTTGTGCAGTGTACGACTGATCGTTGTCCTATGGACAAACTCTCCCACCTCAGCTGTAGATCTCTGCAGTTCATCCAGAGTGATCATGGGCCTCTTGGCTGCATCTCTGATCAGTTTTCTCCTTGTTTGAGAAGAAAGTTTGGAAGGACGGCCGGGTCTTGGTAGATTTGCAGTGGTCTGATGCTCCTTCCATTTCAATATGATGGCTTGCACAGTGCTCCTTGAGATGTTTAAAGCTTGGGAAATCTTTTTGTATCCAAATCCGGCTTTAAACTTCTCCACAAGAGTATCTCGGACCTGCCTGGTGTGTTCCTTGGTTTTCATAATGCTCTCTGCACTTTAAACAGAACCCTGAGACTATCACAGAGCAGGTGCATTTATACGGAGACTTGATTACACACAGGTGGATTCTATTTATCATCATCGGTCATTTAGGACAACGTTGGATCATTCAGAGATCCTCACTGAACTTCTGGAGTGAGTTTGCTGCACTGAAAGTAAAGGGGCCGAATAATATTGCACGCCCCACTTTTCAGTTTTTTATTTGTTAAAAAAGTTTAAATTATCCAATAAATGTTGTTCCACTTCACGATTGTGTCCCACTTGTTGTTGATTCTTGACAAAAAAATTAAATTTCATATCTTTATGTTTGAAGCCTGAAATGTGGCGAAAAGTTGCAAGATTCAAGGGGGCCGAATACTTTTGCAAGGCACTGTATGAGGTCGATATCTGTGACTTTTTTACAGACACCATTTTTTTCATTGTGACGTAATTTGTTTAAAAGTTTAAAATATGCAAATGAATACTTTTTTAAGTCTTTTTTTTTAAAGCAAAATATTAGACATCAATTGATGATTTTAAGCAAAAAATGACAGACATTTTGAATAATAAATATAAATACTTGCCTTCTTTTTATGGCTGGGTTGAAACAAAATCGGTTGCGTGACGTCTGTAAACAGGGGTTTCCAGGGTAAAATGGACAAATGAAAAATAATTCGAGGGCTTATTACACCATGAATTTGCTATGGCAGTATATAGACATACTGTTCTATCAAACACAACAGTTCTTTTGGCTTAAAATACAGTTTATTTTAAAGAGAGGTGCAAGATCAGAAACTGCTTTTTCAGGCTTGTCTGTGTTTTCCGCCATATATACAGTACAGACCAAAAGTTTGGAGAAACCTCAAAGGTGGATACTTTGAAAAATGTAGAATATAAAACCTGTTTTCAGTTATTTCACTTTTTTTGCCATTCCACATGTTTGTTCATAATTTTAATGTCTTTAGTGAGAGTTTACAGCAGGGGTGAAAGTGGGCCAGAACGGTCAGGAACGCAGTTCCGGTTTAATATTCAGGGCCAGAACGCAGTTCTGGTATAAGATTCAGGGCCGGAATGCTGTTCCAGTATAAGATCCGGGGCCGGAATGCTGTTCCGGTACACGGTGCTTTGATTCCGAAAATATGACAGCAACTGTCAAAACGCTATGCAAAAAAACCCAAAAAAAACTTCTTGAATTGATGCGACAAAAAAAGGGGAGTGCAACATAAAATGGATCAAATCTCTAAGCGCAACAAAAGAGTTGAGGAGGCTTATTTATCATATTTAGTTTTATTTGCTCTGATGGCGAGGTTCAAAACATCTTAGCTGTCAATGTGCACTCTGGATTTATATTTGTTCATTTATGTTAGCCTACTTATTTCCTTTTGATTTAAAAAAGTCAATGTTTGTGCGATCTTCAAAATATATTCCATTTCACTCTGCATAATATAAGTCATTTGTACTTATTTTTCTGAATGTATGTTACTAACATCTTTATTATTAAAATAAATAAATAAATAAATTTAAAAAAGTCAATGTTTACATTAACTTCAATTTTGATATATATATCTTACGTCTTAAGTAGTTAAAATTGAGATTTGGCATTTAATTTGTGATGAAATGAGGGAAAATAAAATTTAGGAGATGGAGGTTGCAGTTATTGCTTTTTTGTTAACTTTTATTTTGCAAATCATTGAAAAAATACAAATTTGAATGAAAAATAAATAAATAAAATTTCTGGCTCTGTGGCAACCTTCACGTCGGGGAGTTCCGGCAAGAAATTCTAGCCACTTTCACCCCTGGTTTACAGTAGTAGTAAAAATATTTAAAACGCAAAAATGATGAGGTGTGTCCACACTTTTGACTTGTGTGTCAGAGAACCTGGTTACAAACTGTAGAAGTGCTGGCTGTCTCCTACCTGTAGGCTTTGTTTCGAGTTTTGTCGCGTTGTGCTGTAATTCCAAGGCTTCCTTAAATTGGATGTCGAGTTTATAGCGTTCGATAGTCTTTTTGTGCCAGCGCAAAGTTGGCAATGCACAGATATTTTTTAGATATTTTTGTCATCTTTACTGGACAGAAATGTGAAGTCATGGCTGTATTTCCAGCGAGCAAATGCAGCCGTTTGTGGTATATCTCCTGCCTTTGACTGTTAGCATTCTGGCGAGGCTATGTTGTTGGCCGCCGCCGCAGACAACACTCAAACGACATGGTAATACACGTGACCCGTTATTTTTTTCCCCGATGAGTAAATGTGAGATGTGATGTCATTCCCAAACTCAAGAGCAACATTTTTTATTCAAATGCTCTTCGTACATGACTCACTACAGCAGGGGTGGCAAACCGGTCCTCGAGGGCCGCAGTGGGTCCTGGTCTTTGTTCCAACTGATTCAGCACACACAGTATAACCAATGAGGTTTCCATGGAAACAAGGAGCACCTGACTGCAATCAACTGATTGCACTTGTAAGAAACCAGATTGGTGAAAGGCTGTCCTCATGATGGGTATGAACAAAAACCCGCACCCACTGCGGCCCTTTGTGGAATTAATTGCCCACCCCTGCACTACAGTATTCTTCATTCTACATCCAATATGAGGCAACAACAAAATAGTAACGCACAGGCACTAAGGAAACTAACTTTAATCAGATTACTGGCTTGGAAAAATGAACACGTTAGATTGCTCGTTACTGAAAGAAAGTAATCAGATTAAAGTAACGCGTTACTTAGTAACACGTTACTGACAACACTGCCAATGGCGAATTTGACACCCTCAGTAATATTGTCCACTTTCAGCTTGTTTTTAGATGCATACAGGAAGAACGAACTGAAAATGCCTTAAGAAAATACTTAAATGTAAATCAAATCAAACAAGGGTAGTTTAAACCCCGGGCAATGTTATTGTATTTACCCCCCTCGCGTTATTTTACATAATATGTAAGGCTACTTTGAGGTGTGATAACGAAGTCATTTTTGAATATTTTTTTTTCAAGAACTCAAAATGTCCATTGAGGTCAGAGCGATCCATACATATGTAGTTTTTATTTATTTATTCATTGCCCCCCCCCCCCCCCCGCTTACGACAACACAAGCCCACAGAAGGACAATCTAGAAAACATACTGTATAAAATATATAAAAAAATAATAATAACCATACTTCGTTCGACATAATTAGAGCTGTGAATGAGGCAATAAGTTATAACAACAAAATGTTCTAAGCATGACAATTGTTTTGACAATGACAATTTTCCTGAAAACACCCCTCTTGTGTTATTTTACAAAATACGTAAGGCTACTTTGAGTCGGAAGAACTAAGTCATTTTTGAATATTTCAACAACTCAAAATGTTCGGTGGCGTCCATACATATGTAGTTTTTATTAACCTTTTTTACTCTTGATGCTATCTGATGCCATTTATGGAAAATAAAAGTAGTAGTAGCAGCATTAAGTTGTGTCTAGAACTAAATATGTCCTATATTGTGTATATATGTGGAAAATCTTTTACAATGTAAATAAAACATTGAAATGGTCAAAAAGTCACAAATAAGAATTTAGAATTAACAGAATTTATGTCAATAGAACAACTAACAAACAATAACAACAATAATAACAACAAACTACTGCAACTACTTTCAACTAACAACAACAGCAATAATTACAACTTCGAACTTTTTTTTTTTTTTTAACAGTTCCAACATATTCTTCTTTTTCATAACAAGGTATATAGCGACACCTTGAGACATTTTCGCAATACAACATGCAAAAACATCGCAATCATCGTCTTTGAAAAGAGAATGTTATGAATAATGCTTGCAGCAGCCCCATCACTGCCTTTGATATGTTTTTTTTTCCCGATGACGTGATGAACGTCATGGGGCTTTAACCCATGTGGGGTTGCTATATGCAACAAGCACACAAAGAGACCATGTTAGAACTGTTAAAAAAAAAAGTTATTAGTTGTAATTATTGTTGCTGTTGTTCGTTGAAAGTTAGTAGTTGCAGTAGTTTGTTATTATTGTTGTTATTGTTTGTTAGTTGTTCTATTAACATAAATTCTGTTCATCGCTTTCTCCAGTGTGTATCTTCGCTCCATCCCGCATGAGTCAGTTGGGACAATGTTCCAACGGTCGACCCTTTTATATACTTGACTGAAAAGTTCACGAGCCAATAAGTTTAAAACAAAATTTGAACGCTGGATCAATAACATTTGAGATTTAAGGAAGTACTTTTTTCCCTGTCTTTTTTTTTTGGCTCTGATCTCTGCCTTTCCCACGTGTTCACCTTTGATGGTAGAAACGGGCTGGTGTCTAGACCAGCCATGTCCAAAGTCCGGCCCGGGGGCCAAATGCGGTCCGTGGTCAAATTTCATCCGGCCCCCCAGCCTCTGTCATAAAATCAATAACGTCTGGCCCACACACAGACTTAAAAAATTGGTCAGCAGTACTGGCACCAGCAAATGAAGTATCTTACACACTAAATGCTGCTCCTCATTTACCCACAAAAAGGTAGCAGCACTCTAAGCATCATTACCCCGTGTGACCCTTTACTCCCAATTTTCTAAAATGGCGACAATCAAGAACAACAACAACAAAATTGACGCGATGGCCGACGCTTCAAGGATAGGTGGAAATTGGACTATTCTTCACTAAAATACGCAACAACTGTCTGCCTCATTTGCAAAAAGACAGTCGCTGTTTTTAAAGATTTCAATGTGAGGCGATATTACCAAACAAGACACGCTGGCCGGTACGTCAAGATTACAGGGAAGATCCGTAGCGAGAAATTGAAGCAACTTGAAGCTACTTTAATTTCACAGCAGCAGTATTTCGCAAGAGCCCGAGAGTCGAAAGAGAACGCCACAAAGGATAGTTGCGAGATTGTTGAAATTATTGATTAAAAAAATAATAAAGCAAATGTGACACACAGAATGCCTTGCTAAAATTTGCTTAAATATATTGTTCTACATAAAGGACGTCAGCCAAGGTCTGCCCCCCACATTTTTACCACACCAAATCTGGCCCCCTTCGCAAAACGTTTGGACACCCCTGGTCTAGACCAATGAAAGTGCAGGATTTCAAACGATAAAACTTGCAACTTGCGTGTGAACACACTCACACAACTCCAAGATTTCAAATGACACTAAACTTCCGTCAATAACTTGTGCAATTCAATCTTCCTGGAAGTGGCGTGCGTGCAGGAGCGTGCACGAGCATGCACGGCCATGTGTGACCATGCACTACTGCAACACCTGCAGTCGCGGAGGGGCGAAAGAAGGGCACCAATGTTTGCGTTGGTTTGCAAGGAAAATCACTAATTAGTCTCTGTCGCCACCTGTTGGTTTAGCGGTCCAAACACACTCAAAGTACCACAAGCACGTTATTTGACCGCCTCTGAATAGATTCATGCAAAAATCACGGAAATTGCAATGAATTACATCAGGTGTACAATAAGTCAAAAATTAAGAATCATAATGGTAGTCAATGGTTCCATATTATGTAATTTGAATTAATGCATACTCAAGTTCTCTAGCCACTTAATGCAACAGTTTAGAAATGACGGCACTGTTCCATTTTGAAGGTCTGCCTTTTTTAGCAATCCGGGAGATTATTTAGATCCCTAGTGTTTTTTTTCTATGCTTCTTCTTTGATGTAAAAGAAGACAGCATCAAAACATTACAATATATGTAAATTATGCACGAGGGTTAAATACACTACGTGACTACATGGTCAACAAATAAACACTCTGCTTGAAAACTACCACAGTGAAACACAATGCTTATAAACTAGGGTGGCCATATTTTTATTTCCAAAAAAGAGGACACTCAGCCCGGCCTCGAGATACTTTTATTTTACTCAAACTTCACTCAAAGATAACTCAAACTTTAATATATTTAAAGTGTGCCTCCTCCAGCTGGATAGAAAAAATCTGTTTTATATTAAAAAAAAAAAAAAAAAAAAGTAAATAATGATGAAAAAAATAATATAATGCAGACCCATGAAAATGTAGTCCATTCAATAAACACAGTAGGCTATGTGCCAACTAAACATTTTTATAAATTACTATCGCGACAATTGTCGTTGAAAAATTGTTATTCCCCCTCAATTGTTATTCTCATTCAATGTTCTAGATTGCACGCAAACAATAACCGAAATAAACTGACAAGCTGTTCAACCAGCATGTTTCCAAACGCAGTTCAAAATTACATTTCCCATAAGGCCTAGCGCTGCTTAACTCATTGATAGCTACAAGTATCAAACTTTGCTATAAAAGTTTACAATCATCGGCAGCGCAACGATGCGACACCAAACGGGATTTTATAGATCACGCCAGTACAAAGCTCCGACAGAAGTCAACAGTTGCCATTATATTCGTATTTATCGAGAAAAATTAACAACTGGGCAGGCGCTCTGGGAACATGTCGCAGGCAACTAACTGTCTGATCTCTTGCCAAACCATAAACCCAATGAATGGTGGTTCTGCAAACAAAATCAAGAAAAACTACTCCTTCCCTCTAGGAAGGCGCTGCCCCCCAGCGGCCGGAGGGATTCTCGTAAAATCGGTCACGTGAAAAGTCATAAAAACCGGACATTTTCATGAATTTATAAAACCCGGCCGGATGACGAGGACACGATGTGAAACGAGGACTTGTCCGGGCAAAAGAGGACGTTTGGTCACCCTATTATAAGCTATTAATGGAACACATGCTACAAGTATTTTGAGGCGATGGAAAGGAAAAAAAGACTCAATAAAAACAAAAATAATAAGTACTCGCTGCTTTTAACTGATGTGCGCATGCGTGCGCAAGCACACTGGGCATTGCTAGGAGGTTTTGCCATTTCAAAATAATATCTGGTATGTTGCAATTTGAAAACACTGTAATGTAAACTAAATAAATTGTCAAAAAAATATTTGACCTTTAATTGGTATTTTTTACGGTTTAGCTACATGCTGGCCAGAAGTATTTGTACCCCTGCAATTCTGTCAGATAATGCTAATTTTCTCCCAGAAAACGATTGCAATTACAAATACTTTGGCAGTAATATCTTCATTTATTTTGCTTGCAATGAAAAAACAGAAGAGAATGAAAAAAAAATCAAATCATTATCATTTTACACAAAACTCCAAAAATGGGCCGGACAAAAGTATTGGCACCCTCAGCCTAATAATTGGTAGCAAAACCTTTAGACAAAATAACTGCGAACAACCGCTTCCGGTATCCATCAATGAGTTTCTTACAATGCTCTGCTGGAATTTTAGACCATTTTTCTTCTGCCAACTGCTCCAGGTCTCTGGCATTTGAAGGGTGCCTTCTCCAAACTGCCATTTTCAGATCTCTCCACAGGTGTTCTACAGGATTTAGGTCTGGAGTCATTGCTTGCCACATCAGAAGTCTCCAGTGCTTTCTCTCAAACCATTATCTAGTGGTGTTTGAAGTGTTTTTTGGGTCATTGTCCTGCTGGAAGACCCATGACCTCTGAGGGATACCCAGATTTCTCACACTGGGCCCTACATTATGCAGCAAATTTTGTTGGTAGTCTTTAGACTTCATAATACCATGCACACCGTCAAGCAGTCCAGTGCCAGAGATAGCAAAGCAACCCCAAAACATCAGGGAACCTCCGCCATGTTTGACTGTGGGGACCATGTTCTTTTCTTTGAAAGCCTCGTTTTTTCCCAGTAAACTCTATGTTGACGCCTTTTCCCAAAAAGCTCTACTTTTGTCTCATTTGACCAGAGAACATTCTTCCTAAAACACTTTCTCAGGTAAGTTTTGGCCAAGTCCAGCCTGACTTTTTATGTCTCTGGGTCAGAAGTGGGGTCTTCCTGTGTATCCTACCATATAGTCCCTTTTCATTCAGACGCTGATGGGTAGTACAGGTTGACAGTGTTGCACCCTTGGACTGTGGGACAGCTTGAACTTGTTTTGATATTAGTCGAGGTTCTTTATCCACCATCCACACAATTTTTTGTTGAAACCGTTCGTCAATTTTTCTCTTCTGTCCATATTTAGGGAGGTTAGCCACAGTGCCATGGACTTTACACGTATTAATGACACTGTGCATGGGAGACACATGAACATTCTGGCCTTTGGAGATGGACTGTTAACCTTGAAATTGCCCATGCTTCCTCACAATTTTGCTTCTCAAGTCCTCAGACAGTTCTTTGGTCTTCTTTCTTTTCTCCATGCTCAATTTGGTACTCTCAAGGACACAGAACAGAGGTTGAGTCAACTTTAATCCGTTTTAACTGGCTGCAAGTGTGATTTAGTTATTGCCACTAGCTGTTATGTGTCACAGGTAAGTAACAGGTGCTGTGTATTACACAAATTAGAGAAGCATCACAGGACTTTTCAAAGGGGTGCAAATACTTTTGTCAGGCCCATTTTTTGAGTGTAAAATGATCATGATTATTTTTTTTTTCTCCATTCTCTTTTGTGTTTTTTCATTGCAGGCAAACTAAATGAAGCTATTACTACTAAAGCATTTGTAATTGCAATCATTTCCTGGGAGAAATTGAGCATTATCTGACAGAATTGCAGGGGTTCCAATACCAGCACTGGATAAACAGTGAAAAACTGTATTGTTGATGAAAATACAATGCATACAATACTTTTTTTTTTTTTTTTTTTTTTAAATATGTCCTCCATTTCGACCATTTGGAAGTAGTCACCCTAGTACATGACCAAGTAAAACAAAAAGTACAGAACAAGTAAACGAGCTAGTAATCACAAAATCCCACGACTAGCCAGATGCCACCTGATTAGCGTTAACAGTTACCATTTGCAGTTAATGTTTGCGAATAATAAAGGCAAATAGCGTGCACATTAGCGTAGCACTTGCCGTTAGCGTTTATGTAGTATTAGCATCTACATATAACCAACCAATAGGCAAACCGTTAACAACATACTTAGGATCGCCCCATCATCACGCTGACAGTGGATTACATAGATACAAGAGCAAAGGGCTTTTATTCATTGATCTTTATTTCAATTAATATATTTATTTTTCTATTTATTTGCACTTTTTTTTTTTATTAAATAATTACGAGAGCAAAGTGCTTTTATTTATGGATTTTTATCTCAATTAATATATTTACATTTCTATTTATTTGCACTTTTTTTTATTTACATTGTAGAATTTTATTTCTTATTGTATTTATATTCATTTTTATTTCTACTTTATTTTGGTATTTATTTCCATGATTATTCTTAATCTTTGATTATTTCTTAGTCATTTTTTATTTTTAATTTTGGCAGCTTTGGTCCTCCATACTTGGCCAGCAACAGCTCTGTTGTTTATTTATTAATTTATAGCTAAGAGGAGTATTGTTCACTGAGAAAATAATTTTGGTCACAGTCATGAACTGCAATAAAAAAAATCTAAATTGTTTGTGTGTGTGCACAGGACAAACGTAACAGAAGAAGACCAAGATAAAAAAATAAAATAGACATACAGAGACCAAATAGATATCTGACAGAGATGGCATCCATTTGTCAAGAAACGCTGGATACCGAACAACTTCGGAAAATAACACAAAGAGGTAAACGTGAACTTGAATTCCTTCAGACAAAGGTATGTCAACAACAAAGGGATATTGAAAGACTCACAGATGAAAAACATGACCGGGACCTTCTTTTGAGAACATTGAGATATCAAATAAAATATTTTTCACAGAACGTTGAGAAGACCTTACACACAGCCATGGCAGAACAAGAACTTCTTCAGAAAACATTGACGGGTATACATCGAGAGAGACAAATTCTGCGGGGACAACATCATGACTACTTGGAATTGATGAATTTTTTAAAGTCAAAATCAGCGGAGCAAAAAGAAAAACACAATACACCTCACCACCAGACAGAGCAGTGTTCGACCGGTGACTGTATTCAAAGTCTGATGTTTGATCACTGGAAAAGAATTAAAACTGGTCCCCGAAGAATTAAACCAAAAGATTTTTGGGGTGGTATTACAAAACGGACAGTAAATACATCAAGGTATATGGAAGTAGGCAGGATGAAAATGAACTCAAGCAACAAAGACAATGCTAAAATCCACAGAATATTTCCTGATGAAAAAAGAATTAGAACATTGATGTACTTGGCAAAAAAACAGAAGGCAAAGGTAAAATGTGTGAGATGTCAAGCTAAGAAAAAACATCAGGAGCTGGACCGCCGACAAGAAGAAACCATGAAAGAGAGGGATGAATTGGAAATTCTCAAGCTAAAGCTGCAAAAGCAAAGTGATCACCTTGAAGAAACAAAAGACGACTTGATGCAAACAATTTCGACCATGGCTACACACTGCTATAGAGAAGCACAGTATCTACAGGTGCATATTAATGAGATGACAAGAACAACATCACGTAAGAGGGTAAGTACCAACCTACATACCGTACCAACCGACCAAATTTTTTGGATGACAAGACACACTTCAAATCCTTCATTTTACACTAGAGCTGAAACGAGCAACTCGAGTTTAAAAACTGATCCGGGTAATTTTAGACACCTCGAGGAATCGTTTAATTTTGCCAGATCTAAGCACCACGTTTTGCCTGGACTACTTTTAATGCGGAACAACGCGCTGACGTCATGTGCGTAGAGGGAGAAGCAATAAAAAAAGATACCTTACTGCAGCTGCTACAAAACTATGCTGACGTTGCTAAAAACTACGCCCGCATGATGCTACGGTGGTAGCAGGTAGCGTCTGATGCGTCTCATAAATATCACATGTATGTAGAACTTTTTTATACTCGGTTTGTTGCCATCTTCATGTGCCTTATTTGGGTGCCAGTTGAATGTCAATGTGCTGTAATTTAAAGTGTATGGTCAAAAATCACAGCGACACGTTTTTCTGCCATTTAAAATGAAAATAGAATTTGGACGTGCATAGCCGTCAGTGGCAGAGCCTTACTTGGGTGCCAGTTGAATGTCGATAAGCTCTAATTTAAAGTGTATGGTCAAAAACCACAGCCACACGCTTTTCTGCCATTTAAAATGAAAATAAAATTTGGACGTGCATGGCCGTCAATGGCATGGACTTGTATGGCCTGCAAAACAGCCATACACCCCAAAAAATGCCATATACCCCTCCACAAACCAAAATGCATTTTGCCAGATACCCCAAAAAAAATGCCACATGGCAAAAACATTTTGCCACATGGCAAAATAAAGCCACATGACAAAAAATTTTTGTCACATGACAAAAAAAATTGCCACATGGCAAAATATTTTTGCCACATGACAAAAAAAAAAATGCCACACGGCAAAATATTTTTGCCACATGGCAAAAAAAAAAAGCCACATGGCACAATTTTTTTGCCACATGACAAAAAAAATGCCACATGGCAAATTTTTTTTGCCACGTGGCAAAAACTACTTATGGTTTTCGGCCCTGCTGAATTTTCCACCCGATCGGAAATTGCAACTTTGTTTAAAAACTAGAAACTGCAATTTCTGGAGAAATTACACCTGGTCTTTCCTGTGTGGCTGTACAGATCGTAGCCCCGCCCAAGGCTATCAATAGAATGGACAAACATGCCTATCAATGGCATTAAACAAATTAAATCCCATTAGAAATGAATGGGAAATTTGGACGTCCATGGCTGCCAATGGCGGCACCCTTAATAAGCGTCAATGGAATTGGGGAAGTTTGAGGGACATGTCCTATTGATATCTGGTCATTATCTGTTGATTTTCGGAAAAAAAAAAAATTCCAATTGAAAATGAATGGGAAAAATTTGGACGTCCATGGACGTCAATGGCATCACCCTCCATAAGCGTCAATGCAATCGTGGACATGTGGGGGACACGTCCTATTGATATCTAGTCATTTTCTGTTGATTTGGGGGGAAAAAAATGTTCCCATTGAAAATGAATGGGAAAAAATTTGGACGTCCATGGACGTCAATGGTATCAACTTACATAGGTTTCAATGAAATCCAAGTACATTGGCATCAATAAAATGTAAAAACATGCTGAAATGCCATTAGAACATGAATGGGAAATTTGGACGTCCATGGCCGTCAATGGCGGCACCCTTCATAAGCGTCAATGGAATTGGAGAAGTTTGGGGGACACGTCCTATTGATATCTGGTCATTTTCTGTTGTTTGTGGGGAAAAAAAACATTTCCCATTGAAAATGAATGGGAAAAAATTTGGACGTCCATGGACGTCAATGGCAGCACCCCCTATAAGCGTCATTGGAGTCAGGGATGTTTGGGGGACAGGTCCTATTGATATCTGGTCATTATCTGTTGATTTGGGAAAATTTAGTTTTTTCCCCATTGAAAATGAATGGGAAACATTTTGGACGTCCATGGCCGTCAGTGGCATCGACATCCATAAAGTCAATTGAATCCAAGTACATTGGCATCAATAGAGTCGACATGCATGGCCGTCAATGGCATCAATGCAATGTCAAAAATTCAATTGGAAATCCCATTGTAAGGGAAAGGGAAATGTTCTCATTAGAAATGAATGGGACAGTTTTTGGCAAATTTCCGGGGGACCGTAATTTTGATCAAAATTTTGTATATAACTTTTATGCCCCTCACAGTCACGGAATTTTTGATGCCCAAATTGTGTGATTTGGTCAAAAATTGAAGGACTAGATACATTTTGAAACTTTTCTTTGTTTCCCATTAAAAATGAATGGGCCAGTTTTTGGCAAATTGTCTTTTTTATTCCCCTCGCCGTCCCGGAATTTTTGACGCCCATCTTGTGTGTTTTCGTCAAAAATTGACGGACTAGTAACAATTTGAAACTTGTCTTTTTTTCCCATTAAAAATGAATGGGCAGGTTTTTGGCAAATTTCCGGGGAACCGTATATTTTTTCCAAATTGTGTTAATAACCTTTATTCCCCTCCCCGTCCTGGAATTTTTGATGCACAAATTGTGTGATTTGGTGAAAAATTGTAGGACTAGATACATTTTGAAACTTTTTTTTTTTCTCATTAAAAATGAATGGGCAAGTTTTTGTCAAATTTCTGGGGAACCGTAAATGTTTTCCAAATTCTGTATACAACTTTTATGCCCCTCACCGTCCCGGAATTTTTGATACCTAAATTATGTAATTTGGTAAAAAATTGTAGGACTAGATACATTTTGAAAATTGCTTTTTTTTTTCCGGAAAATTGCCGTTTACGGGCAAACGGAAAATTTGTCGGGGACTTTTGAAAAAGTCCTTGCGTCGCGCAAAAATTCTGGACGTGTCGATACTTGAATGGTGCCGATCGGTCAAGCGGTTCGGGCTGCGCGGCGGGACGAAGGATTCCCATTCAAAAAAAAAAAAAACAGAATAACATATAGGGGGAGGCTGGAGAATCTCACTACCTGATCTTTCCAAAGGAAAGACCAGGTAATAACTGCGAATACAGTGATTACAAAGTAAAAACTACAAACTTTCTTTGAATAAAGGACTACTTACGTTTGATCATGAATGGGCATGTAAAAAGCTCTCCTCATACACATTGTCATGTTAGCTGCACAACAACTGCAGCCGTTCTCGTATGACTCTCGCTGTTTACGTCTTCGCTGTGTAGTAAAGCATTATTTTGCCATATTCGTGTTGACCATTTGGCAGCTACACGCTCCTCCGACGTCGGCTGGTTTGTTCGGCGGTCATTGTCCAGCTGCTTCCCTGGCGAGCTCTCCTGTCTGTGGTAGCAGTGGAACGAGCTGTAACTTGCTCTTCGCCGGGCGAAGACAATCGACAACCCTGCGGCAGTGTGATATGATCCGGGCTAGTTTTGTGTGATTTTTCGCTTCGCAAAGCGAAAATAAGACTTTCAGACATCACTCGGTTCGGGTTAGCATGTCGGCTAGCTGTCACTCCTCTTGGTTTGTTTACATTTTCAAAGCCGGGGGGCAGGGAAATGTCAAAAGCCTGACTAACTACAGCTGCATAATATAGCGTTCGGCAGGAGCAACAGTAGTACAGTGAAGTCGACAGTTTTGACCATTGGGAATTAATTTTTCCATGTCGTACTGAATAAATGCATTTTTATTATTTCATATTCCATTTAGCACAAGACTGTTATTTGTCATGACCATACCATTTATTTAGCAATTGGGAAAAATACTTCGAAAAAAGGAAAATCTTTAAAAAAATTTTGAGTGGAGAGACTGAAAAAATGACATTTTGTAGCTCTCTTCGTTGCATTTTCCTCATTATGAATAATTCCCCCTCAATGGGCTGAATAATAAATCAGATGAAACCATTCTCCCGCTGAAGTCATCCACCTGTTGGGGACGCTAGAGCCCTATAATGGTAGGCGTGGCTAGACGACGGATTAAAACACAAATATTTCGTCATCTGCGCTTTGCCAAATTGTTGTAAATAGTTACATCGTCTCAAAATATGATTCTAATTCACATAATAATGCTATTTATGACTTTTTTAAAAAATCCTGTCGTACGCACTTTAAGACGAAAATTAAAAGGGCAGCCCAATACAACACTTGAACACACTTTGAATCTATTATTTTTTTAGCATAACGATATTATGCTACTTCAATTAAGTGTTCAACACACATATTCATCATTCACTGAACCTACTCTATATGGAGGTGCAAGGTTATGAATAGCTTTGAAGGTGGAAATGAGCAGCTTAAAGGAGCAATACATAAGACTGGTACTCAAAAATGGTACTGTACCAGGATCAAAATATTCAGTCCTCCCAGCCAGGCTGGCTAAAAGACTGTGGTCAGATCCAATTCCAAAATCTTGTTTAAAACATTACTTGGCCTAGATTTAATCAGAGTATGAAAAAATAGGGCCCTGCGTGTTTTAACCTTCGCCAAATCCCTTACACTTATCACCGAACCCCTGATCAAATCCAGGTTAAGAACCACTGCTGTAGACAAAACCTTAAATGGAAAAAAAATAACTAAATAATCTTTTTTTTTTTTTTTAAAGGGCAAACTGAATTTGGAGAACCCTCATTCAAGCAGGTGGCAATGTAAAGAGACGTCATTTGTAGACAAAAAATCTCAGTTTAAATCCAACGAAGAGGTCCAGATTGAAACAAGCAAGCAAGCCAACGATGAAACGCATACATTCGATGATACAGCGAAAACAGAGATGGAAATGACTGCAAAAATTGTTCAAATAACAAGAGAAAAGGAGCAAACTGAAAATGAGGCAGATGAACTCAAGTTGAAAGAAGACAAACTGAGAAAGAAAATAGAACATTCTATGCAGAAGATGGAAGAGCAGATTAAAGAGTTGAACAGCTTGGTTGTGGATAGAAATCATTTGAAAATATCCAATACTGAATATAACTTACAAAATATATCAATCAAAAGTGAAAATCCAGAAGAAATACCTGGAGGCCTAAGTAACAAAAAGGAATGCCAAGACAACAAAAATGATCCACAGGTACCTAAAGGCACACATGTAGTAGCTTTCCAAGAAATGTACAGGTTAAACCATCCACGGAAAGACATACGAAGACGGAAACAACAAGAGCTCAAAGAAATTGAGATGTTGAAGACAGATCGAAACATCAAGAAACAACTAAGTCAACAAGCATTAAGAAAATATAAGGGGAAAATGAATGAAATGACAATATTAAGTTTTAAAATGAAAAAAGTAAGACTTAGTAATTTGAAGATGAAACGAAAGGAAAAAGAGTTTGGCAAAATGCTCGAAGAAATTATAAAAGAGAGGGATAACTTGGAAATTCTGAGGTCCAAAGAAAGGCAGCAGATAAAAGAAGAAGTGAAGGTACAAAATGTAATCAGTAGAACAGATAAAGAACAAATTTGTTCCGAGCTCAATAAACATGTCATTGATCTATCTGATAAAATGCAAATGATCTATACTCAACTCGAAACGATTAGTAAGAAAATGGAAATTCTGGAAAATACAACAGCTCACCTAAGGAGGCAAAATATGCATATCATGAATTTCAAGAGAGACAGCGAGAAATTCCACGCGAGGATGGAACAATTAACAACAATGATTCCCTTCAAAATACAAACAAACAAAATTCCTGATGAGCTTGATCAGAAACTACAAAGTATAAAAAGAGAAATCCGAGAGATGGAAGTCTTAAAATTGGAGTTGGAGATCCAACAGAAAAGCAATGTACGTCTTTTGAGAAGAGTCAGTTTGCGTGAGCAAGATAATCAAAAGAAAAATGAAGAAATCAAATTACAGAGAAAATCCCTCAAAAGGGAGACACACAAGTGGCAAAGAGAACTAAATCGACAATTGGAAATGGTTCACAAAGAGATGGATCATTTAGAGATTCTGAAACGGAATATAGAAAGATGCCGAAAAGAGTCCACAATGTCTATGATCACAAAAGACTCGAGTCAGAGTCATGATCTCTGCGAAATGTTTCAGAAATGTGTGGCAATGATGAGAACACACTGCGAAAATATGACCCAAACTACTGATGACCTAAAACAAAAGATAGGTAGACAGCCTACAATCACAATATGTGATATAAAAAAAATAACGCCGGAAGCAATGGAAACTATAAGGCAAAGAAAAACTGAACTGGATTTGATGAGGTGCCATTTGAACAAAATAAAGTCTGACATAAAACACCAAATTACTTTTTGGAGAACGACTAAGGAATCGATTAAAGAAACAACAAATGAATTGGACAACACCAAAACGGGGACGCAAACAAAAGAGGTCAATCAGATGAGAGATGATGTGGAAAACCTACTTCAAATCAAAAACAATATTGATTTGGCGTGGAGAAGACTAACCTTTGAGAAGGAGGAGATGAAACGCATGCTGTCAGGGCTGAAAGCTGGTTTAGAAAGAGTCAAAGATGAAAGGTTAAAACTACTTACAATGAAAAATGATATTGAAGAAGAGGGAAAGGTATTAGCCATTAAGAAGGAGAAGTTGATCCAACAGCCAGATGATCTGCAAAAAAGGGAAAATCTCTTAATAACTAAAATACAAACACTAAAAACCATGAAAAACAATTTCGAACATGTGAAACAGAAAAAACTTCGATTCATTTCAAAAGTATCAGCAGTGATTAAAGATCATGAAATGGAAGTTAAGAAGACAACAATGTCCTTGAAGAAAAAGCTTCAAGTCTTTGAGAAAAAAACTGACCAAATAAAAACCAAAAGCAAGCTGTTGCAGGAAGATTTGATCCAACTACAGACTCTGCTGTCCAGCGTTGTCAAACAAAAAGCAGAACTTGATGAGAAGAGGAGGGATGTTGATGCTGGTTCAGAAAGAGTCAATCGTGAGACAGAAAAGTTACTTTCAAGGAGGAATCAAATTGATGCAGATGAAGAAAGACTAGCCACTGAGAAAGAGAAGATGGAGCAACTGCGATCTGAGATGACAGCATGGGAGGAAAACTCAAAAAGCAACATTCAGTCAGTTGAAATCCTGAAGGCTAATCTCCAGTCGGTTGATATCTTGAAGGTCAATCTGCGGGACGTGAAAGAGAAGTTACTTGGAAGCATCTCCCAAAAATCGGTCAAATTAGACGCCAACAAGATTGGCATAGAAAAGACAACGCTTTCCTTGAAGACCATGCTTGCAGATGTCGAAGAAACAGCAGACAAAATACACAACAAAAACAAACCGTTGCAGGGAGAGATGATCAAACTGCAGGGTCTGCTGGCCAGCATGGTCAAACAAAGAGCAGAACTTGATGAGAAGAGGAGGGATGTTGATGCTGGTTCAGAAAGAGTCAATCATGAGACAGAAAAGTTACTTTCAAGGAGGAATCAAATTGATGCAGATGAAGAAAGACTAGCCACTGCGAAAGAGAAGATGGAGCAACTGCAATCTGAGATGAAAGCATGGGAGGAAAACTCAAAAACCAACATTCAGTCAGTTGAAATCCTGAAGGCCAATCTGCTGGACCTGAAGGAGAAGATACTTGGAAGCATCTCCCAAAAATCGGTCAAATTAGAAGCCAACAAGATTGGCATAGAAAAGACAACGCTTTCCTTGAAGACCATGCTTGCAGGTGTCAAAGAAACAGCAGACAAAATACACAACAAAAACAAACCGTTGCAGGGAGAAATGATCAAACTGCAGGGTCTGCTGGCCAGCATGGTCAAACAAAGAGCAGAACTTGATGAGAAGAGGAGGGATGTTGATGCTGGTTCAGAAAGAGTCAATCATGAGACAGAAAAGTTACTTTCAAGGAGGAATCAAATTGATGCAGATGAAGAAAGACTAGCCACTGAGAAAGAGAAGATGGAGCAACTGCGATCTGAGATGAAAGCATGGGAGGAAAACTCAAAAACCAACATTCAGTCAGTTGAAATCCTGAAGGCGAAACTGCGGGACCTGAATGAGAAGATACTTGGAAGCATTTCCAATGAATCGGTCAAGTTAGAAGCCCACGAAATAGGCACACAAAAAACAAGGCTTACTCTGAAGAGCAAGCTCGCAGATTTTGAAGAAACAGCAGACAAAATACACAACAAAAACAAACCGTTGCAGGGAGAAATGATCAAACTGCAGGGTCTGCTGGCCAGCATGGTCAAACAAAGAGCAGAACTTGTTGAGAAGAGGAGGGATGTTGATGCTGGTTCAGAAAGAGTTAATCATGAGACAGAAAACTTACTTTCAACGAGGAATCAAATTGTTGCAGATGAAGAAAGACTAGCCACTGAGAAAGAGAAGATGGAGGAACTGCGATCTGAGATGAAAGCATGGGAGGAAAACTCAAAAAACAACATTCAGTCAGTTGAAATCCTGAAGGCCAATCTACTGGACTTGAAGGAGAAGATACTTGGAAGCATCACCCAAAAATCGGTGAAATTAGAAGCCAACAAGATTGGCATAGGAAACACAACGCTTTCCTTGAAGACCATGCTTGCAGATGTCGAAGAAACAGCAGACAAAATACACAACAAAAACAAACCGTTGCAGGGAGAATTGATCAAACTGCAGGGTCTGCTGGCCAGCATGGTCAAACAAAGAGCAGAACTTGATGAGATGAGGAGGGATGTTGATGCTGGTTCAGAAAGAGTCAATCATGAGACAGAAAAGTTACTTTCAAGGAGGAATCAAATTGATCCAGATGAAGAAAGACTAGCCACTGAGAAAGAGAAGATGGAGCAACTGCGATCTGAGATGAAAGCATGGGAGGAAAACTCAAAAACCAACATTCAGTCAGTTGAAATCTTGAAGGCCAATCTGCTGGACCTGAAGGAGAAGTTACTTGGAAGCATCTCCCAAAAATCGGTCAAATTAGAAGCCAACAAGATTGGCATAGAAAAGACAACGCTTTCCTTGAAGACCATGCTTGCAGGTGTCAAAGAAACAGCAGACAAAATACACAACAATAACAAACCATTGCAGGGAGAAATGATCAAACTGCAGGGTCTGCTGGCCAGCATGGTCAAACAAAGAGCAGAACTTGATGAGAAGAGGAGGGATGTTGATGCTGGTTCAGAAAGAGTCAATCATGAGACAGAAAAGTTACTTTCAAGGAGGAATCAAATTGATGCAGATGAAGAAAGACTAGCCACTGAGAAAGAGAAGATGGAGCAACTGCGATCTGAGATGAAAGCATGGGAGGAAAACTCAAAAACCAACATTCAGTCAGTTGAAATCCTGAAGGCGAAACTGCGGGACCTGAATGAGAAGATACTTGGAAGCATTTCCAATGAATCGGTCAAGTTAGAAGCCCACGAAATAGGCACACAAAAAACAAGGCTTACTCTGAAGAGCAAGCTCGCAGATTTTGAAGAAACGGCAGACAAAATACACAACAAAAACAAACCGTTGCAGGGAGAGATGATCAAACTGCAGGGTCTGCTGGCCAGCATGGTCAAACAAAGAGCAGAACTTGATGAGAAGAGGAGGGATGTTGATGCTGGTTCAGAAAGAGTCAATCATGAGACAGAAAAGTTACTTTCAAGGAGGAATCAAATTGATGCTGATGAAGAAAGACGAGCCACTGCGAAAGAGAAGATGGAGCAACTGCAATCTGAGATGAAAGCAGGGGAGGAAAACTCCAAAACCAACATTCAGTCAGTTGAAATCCTGAAGGCCAATCTGCTGGACCTGAAGGAGAAGATACTTGGAAGCATCTCCCAAAAATCGGTCAAATTAGAAGCCAACAAGATTGGCATAGAAAAGACAACGCTTTCCTTGAAGACCATGCTTGCAGGTGTCAAAGAAACAGCAGACAAAATACACAACAAAAACAAACCGTTGCAGGGAGAATTGATCAAACTGCAGGGTCTGCTGGCCAGCATGGTCAAACAAAGAGCAGAACTTGATGAGAAGAGGAGGGATGTTGATGCTGGTTCAGAAAGAGTCAATCATGAGACAGAAAAGTTACTTTCAAGGAGGAATCAAATTGATGCAGATGAAGAAAGACTAGTCACTGAGAAAGAGAAGATGGAGCAACTGCGATCTGAGATGAAAGCATGGGAGGAAAACTCAAAAACCAACATTCAGTCAGTTGAAATCCTGAAGGCGAGACTGCGAGACCTGAATGAGAAGATACTTGGAAGCATTTCCAATGAATCGGTCAAGTTAGAAGCCCACGAAATAGGCACACAAAAAACAAGGCTTACTCTGAAGAGCAAGCTCGCAGATTTTGAAGAAACGGCAGACAAAATATACAACAAAAACAAACCGTTGCAGGGAGAAATGATCAAACTGCAGGGTCTGCTGGCCAGCATGGTCAAACAAAGAGCAGAACTTGATGAGAAGAGGAGGGATGTTGATGCTGGTTCAGAAAGAGTCAATCATGAGACAGAAAAGTTACTTTCAAGGAGGAATCAAATTGATGGAGATGAAGAAAGACTAGCCACTGAGAAAGAGAAGATGGAGGAACTGCGATCTGAGATGAAAGCATGGGAGGAAAACTCAAAAACCAACATTCAGTCAGTTGAAATCCTGAAGGCCAAACTGCGGGACCTGAATGAGAAGATACTTGGAAGCATTTCCAATGAATCGGTCAAGTTAGAAGCCCACGAAATGGGCACACAAAAAAACAGGCTTACTCTGAAGAGCAAGCTCACAGATTTTGAAGAAACGGAAGACAAAATATACAACAAAAACAAACCGTTGCAGGGAGAATGGATCAAACTGCAGGGTCTGCTGGCCAGCATGGTCAAACAAAGAGTAGAACTTGATGAGAAGAGGAGGGATGTTGATGCTGGTTCAGAAAGAGTCAATCATGAGACAGAAAAGTTACTTTCAAGGAGGAATCAAATTGATGCAGATGAAGAAAGACTAGCCACTGCGAAAGAGAAGATGGAGCAACTGCAATCTGAGATGAAAGCATGGGAGGAAAACTCAAAAACCAACATTCAGTCAGTTGAAATCCTGAAGGCCAATCTGCTGGACCTGAAGGAGAAGATACTTGGAAGCATCTCCCAAAAAGCGGTCAAATTAGAAGCCCACAAAATTGGCATAGAAAAGACAACGCTTACCTTGAAGACCATGCTTGCAGATGTCGAAGAAACAGCAGACAAAATACATAACAAAAACAAACCGTTGCAGGGAGAATTGATCAAACTGCAGGGTCTGCTGGCCAGCATGGTCAAACAAAGAGCAGAACTTGATGAGAAGAGGAGGGATGTTGATGCTGGTTCAGAAAGAGTCAATCATGAGACAGAAAAGTTACTTTCAAGGAGGAATCAAATTGATGCAGATGAAGAAAGACTGGCCACTGAGAAAGAGAAGATGGAGCAACTGCAATCTGAGATGAAAGCATGGGAGGAAAACTCAAAAACCAACATTCAGTCAGTTGAAATCCTGAAGGCCAATCTGCTGGACCTGAAGGAGAAGATAATTGGAAGCATCTCCCAAAAATCGGTCAAATTAGAAGCCCACAAGATTGGCATAGAAAAGAAAACTCTTTCCTTGAATACCATGCCTGCAGGTGTCAAAGAAACAGCAGACAAAATACACAACAAAAACAAACCGTTGCAGGGAGAGATGATCAAACTGCAGGGTCTGCTGGCCAGCATGGTCAAACAAAGAGCAGAACTTGATGAGAAGAGGAGGGATGTTGATGCTGGTTCAGAAAGAGTCAATCATGAGACAGAAAAGTTACTTTCAAGGAGGAATCAAATTGATGCAGATGAAGAAAGACTAGCCACTGAGAAAGAGAAGATGGAGCAACTGCGATCTGAGATGAAAGCATGGAAGGAAAACTCAAAAACCAACATTCAGTCAGTTGAAATCCTGAAGGCGAAACTGCGGGACCTGAATGAGAAGATACTTGGAAGCATTTCCAATGAATCGGTCAAGTTAGAAGCCCACGAAATAGGCACACAAAAAACAAGGCTTACTCTGAAGAGCAAGCTCGCAGATTTTGAAGAAACGGCAGACAAAATACACAACAAAAACAAACCGTTGCAGGGAGAAATGATCAAACTGCAGGGTCTGCTGGCCAGCATGGTCAAACAAAGAGCAGAACTTGTTGAGAAGAGGAGGGATGTTGATGCTGGTTCTGAAAGAGTCAATCATGAGACAGAAAAGTTACTTTCAAGGAGGAATCAAATTGTTGCAGATGAAGAAAGACTAGCCACTGAGAAAGAGAAGATGGAGCAACTGCGATCTGAGATGACAGCATGGGAGGAAAACTCAAAAAGCAACATTCAGTCAGTTGAAATCCTGAAGGCTAATCTCCAATCGGTTGATATCTTGAAGGCCAATCTGCGGGACCTGAAAGAGAAGTTACTTGGAAGCATCTCCCAAAAATCGGTCAAATTAGACGCCAACAAGATTGGCATAGAAAAGACAACGCTTTCCTTGAAGACCATGCTTGCAGATGTCGAAGAAACAGCAGACAAAATACACAACAAAAACAAACCGTTGCAGGGAGATTTGATCATACTGCAGGGTCTGCTGGCCAGCATGGTCAAACAAAGAGCAGAACTTGATGAGAAGAGGAGGGATGTTGATGCTGGTTCAGAAAGAGTCAATCATGAGACAGAAAAGTTACTTTCAAGGAGGAATCAAATTGATGCAGATGAAGAAAGACTAGCCACTGAGAAAGAGAAGATGGAGCAACTGCGATCTGAGATGAAAGCATGGGAGGAAAACTCAAAAACCAACATTCAGTCAGTTGAAATCCTGAAGGCCAATCTGCTGGACCTGAAGGAGAAGATACTTGGAAGCATCTCCCAAAAATCGGTCAAATTAGAAGCCCACAAGATTGGCATAGAAAAGACAACTCTTTCCTTGAAGACCATGCTTGCAGGTGTCAAAGAAACAGCAGACAAAATACACAACAAAAACAAACCGTTGCAGGGAGAGATGATCAAACTGCAGGGTCTGCTGGCCAGCATGGTCAAACAAAGAGCAGAACTTGATGAGAAGAGGAGGGATGTTGATGCTGGTTCAGAAAGAGTCAATCATGAGACAGAAAAGTTACTTTCAAGGAGGAATCAAATTGTTGCAGATGAAGAAAGACTAGCCACTGAGAAAGAGAAGATGGAGCAACTGCGATCTGAGATGAAAGCATGGGAGGAAAACTCAAAAACCAACATTCAGTCAGTTGAAATCCTGAAGGCGAAACTACGGGACCTGAATGAGAAGATACTTGGAAGCATTTCCAATGAATCGGTCAAGTTAGAAGCCCACGAAATAGGCACACAAAAAACAAGGCTTACTCTGAAGAGCAAGCGCGCAGATTTTGAAGAAACGGCAGACAAAATACACAACAAAAACAAACCGTTGCAGGGAGAAATGATCAAACTGCAGGGTCTGCTGGCCAGCATGGTCAAACAAAGAGCAGAACTTGTTGAGAAGAGGAGGGATGTTGATGCTAGTTCTGAAAGAGTCAATCATGAGACAGAAAAGTTACTTTCAAGGAGGAATCAAATTGTTGCAGATGAAGAAAGACTAGCCACTGAGAAAGAGAAGATGGAGCAACTGCGATCTGAGATGAAAGCATGGGAGGAAAACTCAAAAACCAACATTCAGTCAGTTGAAATCCTGAAGGCCAATCTACTGAACTTGAAGGAGAAGATACTTGGAAGCATCACCCAAAAATCGGTCAAATTAGAAGCCAACAAGATTGGCATAGAAAACACAACGCTTTCCTTGAAGACCATGCTTGCAGATGTCGAAGAAACAGCAGACAAAATACACAACAAAAACAAACCGTTGCAGGGAGAATTGATCAAACTGCAGGGTCTGCTGGCCAGCATGGTCAAACAAAGAGCAGAACTTGATGAGAAGAGGAGGGATGTTGATGCTGGTTCAGAAAGAGTCAATCATGAGACAGAAAAGTTACTTTCAAGGAGGAATCAAATTGATGCAGATGAAGAAAGACTAGCCACTGAGAAAGAGAAGATGGAGCAACTGCGATCTGAGATGAAAGCATGGGAGGAAAACTCAAAAACCAACATTCAGTCAGTTGAAATCCTGAAGGCCAATCTGCTGGACCTGAAGGAGAAGATACTTGGAAGCATCTCCCAAAAATCGGTCAAATTAGAAGCCCACAAGATTGGCATAGAAAAGACAACTCTTTCCTTGAAGACCATGCTTGCAGGTGTCAAAAAAACAGCAGACAAAATACACAACAAAAACAAACCGTTGCAGGGAGAGATGATCAAACTGCAGGGTCTGCTGGCCAGCATGGTCAAACAAAGAGCAGAACTTGATGAGAAGAGGAGGGATGTTGATGCTGGTTCAGAAAGAGTCAATCATGAGACAGAAAAGTTACTTTCAAGGAGGAATCAAATTGATGCAGATGAAGAAAGACTAGCCACTGCGAAAGAGAAGATGGAGCAACTGCAATCTGAGATGAAAGCATGGGAGGAAAACTCAAAAACCAACATTCAGTCAGTTGAAATCCTGAAGGCGAAACTGCGGGACCTGAATGAGAAGATACTTGGAAGCATTTCCAATGAATCGGTCAAGTTAGAAGCCCACGAAATAGGCACACAAAAAACAAGGCTTACTCTGAAGAGCAAGCTCGCAGATTTTGAAGAAACGGCAGACAAAATACACAACAAAAACAAACCGTTGCAGGGAGAAATGATCAAACTGCAGGGTCTGCTGGCCAGCATGGTCAAACAAAGAGCAGAACTTGTTGAGAAGAGGATGGATGTTGATGCTGGTTCAGAAAGAGTTAATCATGAGACAGAAAAGTTACTTTCAAGGAGGAATCAAATTGTTGCAGATGAAGAAAGACTAGCCACTGAGAAAGAGAAGATGGAGAACCTGCGATCTGAGATGAAAGCATGGGAGGAAAACTCAAAAACCAACATTCAGTCAGTTGAAATCCTGAAGGCCAATCTACTGGACTTGAAGGAGAAGATACTTGGAAGCATCACCCAAAAATCGGTCAAATTAGAAGCCAACAAGATTGGCATAGAAAACACAACGCTTTCCTTGAAGACCATGCTTGCAGATGTTGAAGAAACAGCAGACAAAATACACAACAAAAACAAACCGTTGCAGGGAGAATTGATCAAACTGCAGGGTCTGCTGGCCAGTATGGTCAAACAACGAGAAGAACTTGATGAGAAGAGGAGGGATGTTGATGCTGGTTTAGAAAGAGTCAATCATGAGACAGAAAAGTTACTTTCAAGGAGGAATCAAATTGATGCAGATGAAGAAAGACTAGCCACTGCGAAAGAGAAGATGGAGCAACTGCAATCTGAGATGAAAGCATGGGAGGAAAACTCCAAAACCAACATTCAGTCAGTTGAAATCCTGAAGGCCAATCTGCTGGACCTGATGGAGAAGATACTTGGAAGCATCTCCCAAAAATCGGTCAAATTAGAAGCCAACAAGATTGGCATAGAAAAGACAACGCTTTCCTTGAAGACCATGCTTGCAGATGTCGAAGAAACAGCAGACAAAATACACAACAAAAACAAACCGTTGCAGGGAGAATTGATCAAACTGCAGGGTCTGCTGGCCAGCATGGTCAAACAAAGAGCAGAACTTGATGAGAAGAGGAGGGATGTTGATGCTGGTTCAGAAAGAGTCAATCATGAGACAGAAAAGTTACTTTCAAGGAGGAATCAAATTGATGCAGATGAAGAAAGACTAGCCACTGAGAAAGAGAAGATGGAGCAACTGCGATCTGAGATGAAAGCATGGGAGGAAAACTCAAAAACCAACATTCAGTCAGTTGAAATCCTGAAGGCGAGACTGCGAGACCTGAATGAGAAGATACTTGGAAGCATTTCCAATGAATCGGTCAAGTTAGAAGCCCACGAAATAGGCACACAAAAAACAAGGCTTACTCTGAAGAGCAAGCTCGCAGATTTTGAAGAAACGGCAGACAAAATACACAACAAAAACAAACCGTTGCAGGGAGAAATGATCAAACTGCAGGGTCTGCTGGCCAGCATGGTCAAACAAAGAGCAGAACTTGTTGAGAAGAGGATGGATGTTGATGCTGGTTCAGAAAGAGTTAATCATGAGACAGAAAAGTTACTTTCAAGGAGGAATCAAATTGTTGCAGATGAAGAAAGACTAGCCACTGAGAAAGAGAAGATGGAGAACCTGCGATCTGAGATGAAAGCATGGGAGGAAAACTCAAAAACCAACATTCAGTCAGTTGAAATCCTGAAGGCCAATCTACTGGACTTGAAGGAGAAGATACTTGGAAGCATCACCCAAAAATCGGTCAAATTAGAAGCCAACAAGATTGGCATAGAAAACACAACGCTTTCCTTGAAGACCATGCTTGCAGATGTTGAAGAAACAGCAGACAAAATACACAACAAAAACAAACCGTTGCAGGGAGAATTGATCAAACTGCAGGGTCTGCTGGCCAGTATGGTCAAACAACGAGAAGAACTTGATGAGAAGAGGAGGGATGTTGATGCTGGTTTAGAAAGAGTCAATCATGAGACAGAAAAGTTACTTTCAAGGAGGAATCAAATTGATGCAGATGAAGAAAGACTAGCCACTGCGAAAGAGAAGATGGAGCAACTGCAATCTGAGATGAAAGCATGGGAGGAAAACTCCAAAACCAACATTCAGTCAGTTGAAATCCTGAAGGCCAATCTGCTGGACCTGATGGAGAAGATACTTGGAAGCATCTCCCAAAAATCGGTCAAATTAGAAGCCAACAAGATTGGCATAGAAAAGACAACGCTTTCCTTGAAGACCATGCTTGCAGATGTCGAAGAAACAGCAGACAAAATACACAACAAAAACAAACCGTTGCAGGGAGAATTGATCAAACTGCAGGGTCTGCTGGCCAGCATGGTCAAACAAAGAGCAGAACTTGATGAGAAGAGGAGGGATGTTGATGCTGGTTCAGAAAGAGTCAATCATGAGACAGAAAAGTTACTTTCAAGGAGGAATCAAATTGATGCAGATGAAGAAAGACTAGCCACTGAGAAAGAGAAGATGGAGCAACTGCGATCTGAGATGAAAGCATGGGAGGAAAACTCAAAAACCAACATTCAGTCAGTTGAAATCCTGAAGGCGAGACTGCGAGACCTGAATGAGAAGATACTTGGAAGCATTTCCAATGAATCGGTCAAGTTAGAAGCCCACGAAATAGGCACACAAAAAACAAGGCTTACTCTGAAGAGCAAGCTCGCAGATTTTGAAGAAACGGCAGACAAAATATACAACAAAAACAAACCGTTGCAGGGAGAAATGATCAAACTGCAGGGTCTGCTGGCCAGCATGGTCAAACAAAGAGCAGAACTTGATGAGAAGAGGAGGGATGTTGATGCTGGTTCAGAAAGAGTCAATCATGAGACAGAAAAGTTACTTTCAAGGAGGAATCAAATTGATGGAGATGAAGAAAGACTAGCCACTGAGAAAGAGAAGATGGAGGAACTGCGATCTGAGATGAAAGCATGGGAGGAAAACTCAAAAACCAACATTCAGTCAGTTGAAATCCTGAAGGCCAAACTGCGGGACCTGAATGAGAAGATACTTGGAAGCATTTCCAATGAATCGGTCAAGTTAGAAGCCCACGAAATGGGCACACAAAAAAACAGGCTTACTCTGAAGAGCAAGCTCACAGATTTTGAAGAAACGGCAGACAAAATATACAACAAAAACAAACCGTTGCAGGGAGAATTGATCAAACTGCAGGGTCTGCTGGCCAGCATGGTCAAACAAAGAGTAGAACTTGATGAGAAGAGGAGGGATGTTGATGCTGGTTCAGAAAGAGTCAATCATGAGACAGAAAAGCTACTTTCAAGGAGGAATCAAATTGATGCAGATGAAGAAAGACTAGCCACTGCGAAAGAGAAGATGGAGCAACTGCAATCTGAGATGAAAGCATGGGAGGAAAACTCAAAAACCAACATTCAGTCAGTTGAAATCCTGAAGGCCAATCTGCTGGACCTGAAGGAGAAGATACTTGGAAGCATCTCCCAAAAAGCGGTCAAATTAGAAGCCCACAAAATTGGCATAGAAAAGACAACGCTTACCTTGAATACCATGCTTGCAGGTGTCAAAGAAACAGCAGACAAAATACATAACAAAAACAAACCGTTGCAGGGAGAATTGATCAAACTGCAGGGTCTGCTGGCCAGCATGGTCAAACAAAGAGCAGAACTTGATGAGAAGAGGAGGGATGTTGATGCTGGTTCAGAAAGAGTCAATCATGAGACAGAAAAGTTACTTTCAAGGAGGAATCAAATTGATGCAGATGAAGAAAGACTGGCCACTGAGAAAGAGAAGATGGAGCAACTGCAATCTGAGATGAAAGCATGGGAGGAAAACTCAAAAACCAACATTCAGTCAGTTGAAATCCTGAAGGCCAATCTGCTGGACCTGAAGGAGAAGATAATTGGAAGCATCTCCCAAAAATCGGTCAAATTAGAAGCCCACAAGATTGGCATAGAAAAGAAAACTCTTTCCTTGAATACCATGCTTGCAGGTGTCAAAGAAACAGCAGACAAAATACACAACAAAAACAAACCGTTGCAGGGAGAGATGATCAAACTGCAGGGTCTGCTGGCCAGCATGGTCAAACAAAGAGCAGAACTTGATGAGAATAGGAGGGATGTTGATGCTGGTTCAGAAAGAGTCAATCATGAGACAGAAAAGTTACTTTCAAAGCGGAATCAAATTGATGCAGATGAAGAAAGACTAGCCACTGAGAAAGAGAAGATGGAGCAACTGCGATCTGAGATGAAAGCATGGAAGGAAAACTCAAAAACCAACATTCAGTCAGTTGAAATCCTGAAGGCGAAACTGCGGGACCTGAATGAGAAGATACTTGGAAGCATTTCCAATGAATCGGTCAAGTTAGAAGCCCACGAAATAGGCACACAAAAAACAAGGCTTACTCTGAAGAGCAAGCTCGCAGATTTTGAAGAAACGGCAGACAAAATACACAACAAAAACAAACCGTTGCAGGGAGAAATGATCAAACTGCAGGGTCTGCTGGCCAGCATGGTCAAACAAAGAGCAGAACTTGATGAGAAGAGGAGGGATGTTGATGCTGGTTCTGAAAGAGTCAATCATGAGACAGAAAAGTTACTTTCAAGGAGGAATCAAATTGTTGCAGATGAAGAAAGACTAGCCACTGAGAAAGAGAAGATGGAGCAACTGCGATCTGAGATGACAGCATGGGAGGAAAACTCAAAAAGCAACATTCAGTCAGTTGAAATCCTGAAGGCTAATCTCCAATCGGTTGATATCTTGAAGGCCAATCTACTGGACTTGAAGGAGAAGATACTTGGAAGCATCACCCAAAAATCGGTCAAATTAGAAGCCAACAAGATTGGCATAGAAAACACAACGCTTTCCTTGAAGACCATGCTTGCAGATGTCGAAGAAACAGCAGACAAAATACACAACAAAAACAAACCGTTGCAGGGAGAATTGATCAAACTGCAGGGTCTGCTGGCCAGCATGGTCAAACAAAGAGCAGAACTTGATGAGAAGAGGAGGGATGTTGATGCTGGTTCAGAAAGAGTCAATTATGAGACAGAAAAGTTACTTTCAAGGAGGAATCAAATTGATGCAGATGAAGAAAGACTAGCCACTGAGAAAGAGAAGATGGAGCAACTGCGATCTGAGATGAAAGCATGGGAGGAAAACTCAAAAACCAACATTCAGTCAGTTGAAATCCTGAAGGCCAATCTGCTGGACCTGAAGGAGAAGATACTTGGAAGCATCTCCCAAAAATCGGTCAAATTAGAAGCCCACAAGATTGGCATAGAAAAGACAACTCTTTCCTTGAAGACCATGCTTGCAGGTGTCAAAGAAACAGCAGACAAAATACACAACAAAAACAAACCGTTGCAGGGAGAGATGATCAAACTGCAGGGTCTGCTGGCCAGCATGGTCAAACAAAGAGCAGAACTTGATGAGAAGAGGAGGGATGTTGATGCTGGTTCAGAAAGAGTCAATCATGAGACAGAAAAGTTACTTTCAAGGAGGAATCAAATTGTTGCAGATGAAGAAAGACTAGCCACTGAGAAAGAGAAGATGGAGCAACTGCGATCTGAGATGAAAGCATGGGAGGAAAACTCAAAAACCAACATTCAGTCAGTTGAAATCCTGAAGGCGAAACTGCGGGACCTGAATGAGAAGATACTTGGAAGCATTTCCAATGAATCGGTCAAGTTAGAAGCCCACGAAATAGGCACACAAAAAACAAGGCTTACTCTGAAGAGCAAGCTCGCAGATTTTGAAGAAACGGCAGACAAAATACACAACAAAAACAAACCGTTGCAGGGAGAAATGATCAAACTGCAGGGTCTGCTGGCCAGCATGGTCAAACAAAGAGCAGAACTTGTTGAGAAGAGGAGGGATGTTGATGCTGGTTCTGAAAGAGTCAATCATGAGACAGAAAAGTTACTTTCAAGGAGGAATCAAATTGTTGCAGATGAAGAAAGACTAGCCACTGAGAAAGAGAAGATGGAGCAACTGCGATCTGAGATGAAAGCATGGGAGGAAAACTCAAAAAGCAACATTCAGTCAGTTGAAATCCTGAAGGCTAATCTCCAATCGGTTGATATCTTGAAGGCCAATCTGCGGGACCTGAAAGAGAAGTTACTTGGAAGCATCTCCCAAAAATCGGTCAAATTAGACGAAAACAAGATTGGCATAGAAAAGACAACGCTTTCCTTGAAGACCATGCTTGCAGATGTCGAAGAAACAGCAGACAAAATACACAACAAAAACAAACCGTTGCAGGGAGAATTGATCAAACTGCAGGGTCTGCTGGCCAGCATGGTCAAACAAAGAGCAGAACTTGATGAGAAGAGGAGGGATGTTGATGCTGGTTCAGAAAGAGTCAATCATGAGACAGAAAAGTTACTTTCAAGGAGGAATCAAATTGATGCAGATGAAGAAAGACTAGCCACTGAGAAAGAGAAGATGGAGCAACTGCGATCTGAGATGAAAGCATGGGAGGAAAACTCAAAAACCAACATTCAGTCAGTTGAAATCCTGAAGGCCAATCCGCTGGACCTGAAGGAGAAGATACTTGGAAGCATCTCCCAAAAATCGGTCAAATTAGAAGCCCACAAGATTGGCATAGAAAAGACAACTCTTTCCTTGAAGACCATGCTTGCAGGTGTCAAAGAAACAGCAGACAAAATACACAACAAAAACAAACCGTTGCAGGGAGAGATGATCAAACTGCAGGGTCTGCTGGCCAGCATGGTCAAACAAAGAGCAGAACTTGATGAGAAGAGGAGGGATGTTCATGCTGGTTCAGAAAGAGTCAATCATGAGACAGAAAAGTTACTTTCAAGGAGGAATCAAATTGATGCAGATGAAGAAAGACTAGCCACTGCGAAAGAGATGATGGAGCAACTGCAATCTGAGATGAAAGCATGGGAGGAAAACTCAAAAACCAACATTCAGTCAGTTGAAATCCTGAAGGCCAATCTGCTGGACCTGAACGAGAAGATACTTGGAAGCATCTCCCAAAAATCGGTCAAATTAGAAGCCAACAAGATTGGCATAGAAAAGACAACGCTTTCCTTGAAGACCATGCTTGCAGGTGTCAAAGAAACAGCAGACAAAATACACAACAAAAACAAACCGTTGCAGGGAGAAATGATCAAACTGCAGGGTCTGCTGGCCAGCATGGTCAAACAAAGAGTAGAACTTGATGAGAAGAGGAGGGATGTTGATGCTGGTTCAGAAAGAGTCAATCATGAGACAGAAAAGTTACTTTCAAGGAGGAATCAAATTGTTGCAGATGAAGAAAGACTAGCCACTGAGAAAGAGAAGATGGAGCAACTGCGATCTGAGATGAAAGCATGGGAGGAAAACTCAAAAACCAACATTCAGTCAGTTGAAATCCTGAAGGCGAAACTGCGGGACCTGAATGAGAATATACTTGGAAGCATTTCCAATGAATCGGTCAAGTTAGAAGCCCACGAAATAGGCACACAAAAAACAAGGCTTACTCTGAAGAGCAAGCTCGCAGATTTTGAAGAAACGGCAGACAAAATACACAACAAAAACAAACCGTTGCAGGGAGAAATGATCAAACTGCAGGGTCTGCTGGCCAGCATGGTCAAACGAAGAGCAGAACTTGTTGAGAAGAGGAGGGATGTTGATGCTGGTTCTGAAAGAGTCAATCATGAGACAGAAAAGTTACTTTCAAGGAGGAATCAAATTGTTGCAGATGAAGAAAGACTAGCCACTGAGAAAGAGAAGATGGAGCAACTGCGATCTGAGATGACAGCATGGGAGGAAAACTCAAAAAGCAACATTCAGTCAGTTGAAATCCTGAAGGCTAATCTCCAATCGGTTGATATCTTGAAGGCCAATCTGCGGGACCTGAAAGAGAAGTTACTTGGAAGCATCTCCCAAAAATCGGTCAAATTAGACGCCAACAAGATTGGCATAGAAAAGACAACGCTTTCCTTGAAGACCATGCTTGCAGATGTCGAAGAAACAGCAGACAAAATACACAACAAAAACAAACCGTTGCAAGGAGAATTGATCAAACTGCAGGGTCTGCTGGCCAGCATGGTCAAACAAAGAGCAGAACTTGATGAGAAGAGGAAGGATGTTGATGCTGGTTCAGAAAGAGTCAATCATGAGACAGAAAAGTTACTTTCAAGGAGGAATCAAATTGATGCAGATGAAGAAAGACTAGCCACTGAGAAAGAGAAGATGGAGCAACTGCGATCTGAGATGAAAGCATGGGAGGAAAACTCAAAAACCAACATTCAGTCAGTTGAAATCCTGAAGGCGAAACTGCGGGACCTGAATGAGAAGATACTTGGAAGCATTTCCAATGAATCGGTCAAGTTAGAAGCCCACGAAATAGGCACACAAAAAACAAGGCTTACTCTGAAGAGCAAGCTCGCAGATTTTGAAGAAACGGCAGACAAAATACACAACAAAAACAAACCGTTGCAGGGAGAAATGATCAAACTGCAGGGTCTGCTGGCCAGCATGGTCAAACAAAGAGCAGAACTTGTTGAGAAGAGGAGGGATGTTGATGCTGGTTCAGAAAGAGTTAATCATGAGACAGAAAACTTACTTTCAAGGAGGAATCAAATTGTTGCAGATGAAGAAATACTAGCCACTGAGAAAGAGAAGATGGAGGAACTGCGATCTGAGATGAAAGCATGGGAGGAAAACTCAAAAACCAACATTCAGTCAGTTGAAATCCTGAAGGCCAATCTACTGGACTTGAACGAGAAGATACTTGGAAGCATCACCCAAAAATCGGTCAAATTAGAAGCCAACAAGATTGGCATAGAAAACACAACGCTTTCCTTGAAGACCATGCTTGCAGATGTCGAAGAAACAGCAGACAAAATACACAACAAAAACAAACCGTTGCAGGGAGAATTGATCAAACTGCAGGGTCTGCTGGCCAGCATGGTCAAACAAAGAGCAGAACTTGATGAGAAGAGGAGGGATGTTGATGCTGGTTCAGAAAGAGTCAATCATGAGACAGAAAATTTACTTTCAAGGAGGAATCAAATTGATGCAGATGAAGAAAGACTAGCCACTGAGAAAGAGAAGATGGAGCAACTGCGATCTGAGATGAAAGCATGGGAGGAAAACTCAAAAACCAACATTCAGTCAGTTGAAATCCTGAAGGCCAATCTGCTGGACCTGAAGGAGAAGATACTTGGAAGCATCTCCCAAAAATCGGTCAAATTAGAAGCCCACAAGATTGGCATAGAAAAGACAACGCTTTCCTTGAAGACCATGCTTGCAGGTGTCAAAGAAACAGCAGACAAAATACACAACAAAAACAAACCGTTGCAGGGAGAAATGATCAAACTGCAGGGTCTGCTGGCCAGCATGGTCAAACAAAGAGTAGAACTTGATGAGAAGAGGAGGGATGTTGATGCTGGTTCAGAAAGAGTCAATCATGAGACAGAAAAGTTACTTTCAAGGAGGAATCAAATTGTTGCAGATGAAGAAAGACTAGCCACTGAGAAAGAGAAGATGGAGCAACTGCGATCTGAGATGAAAGCATGGGAGGAAAACTCAAAAACCAACATTCAGTCAGTTGAAATCCTGAAGGCGAAACTGCGGGACCTGAATGAGAATATACTTGGAAGCATTTCCAATGAATCGGTCAAGTTAGAAGCCCACGAAATAGGCACACAAAAAACAAGGCTTACTCTGAAGAGCAAGCTCGCAGATTTTGAAGAAACGGCAGACAAAATACACAACAAAAACAAACCGTTGCAGGGAGAAATGATCAAACTGCAGGGTCTGCTGGCCAGCATGGTCAAACGAAGAGCAGAACTTGTTGAGAAGAGGAGGGATGTTGATGCTGGTTCTGAAAGAGTCAATCATGAGACAGAAAAGTTACTTTCAAGGAGGAATCAAATTGTTGCAGATGAAGAAAGACTAGCCACTGAGAAAGAGAAGATGGAGCAACTGCGATCTGAGATGACAGCATGGGAGGAAAACTCAAAAAGCAACATTCAGTCAGTTGAAATCCTGAAGGCTAATCTCCAATCGGTTGATATCTTGAAGGCCAATCTGCGGGACCTGAAAGAGAAGTTACTTGGAAGCATCTCCCAAAAATCGGTCAAATTAGACGCCAACAAGATTGGCATAGAAAAGACAACGCTTTCCTTGAAGACCATGCTTGCAGATGTCGAAGAAACAGCAGACAAAATACACAACAAAAACAAACCGTTGCAGGGAGAATTGATCAAACTGCAGGGTCTGCTGGCCAGCATGGTCAAACAAAGAGCAGAACTTGATGAGAAGAGGAAGGATGTTGATGCTGGTTCAGAAAGAGTCAATCATGAGACAGAAAAGTTACTTTCAAGGAGGAATCAAATTGATGCAGATGAAGAAAGACTAGCCACTGAGAAAGAGAAGATGGAGCAACTGCGATCTGAGATGAAAGCATGGGAGGAAAACTCAAAAACCAACATTCAGTCAGTTGAAATCCTGAAGGCGAAACTGCGGGACCTGAATGAGAAGATACTTGGAAGCATTTCCAATGAATCGGTCAAGTTAGAAGCCCACGAAATAGGCACACAAAAAACAAGGCTTACTCTGAAGAGCAAGCTCGCAGATTTTGAAGAAACGGCAGACAAAATACACAACAAAAACAAACCGTTGCAGGGAGAAATGATCAAACTGCAGGGTCTGCTGGCCAGCATGGTCAAACAAAGAGCAGAACTTGTTGAGAAGAGGAGGGATGTTGATGCTGGTTCAGAAAGAGTTAATCATGAGACAGAAAACTTACTTTCAAGGAGGAATCAAATTGTTGCAGATGAAGAAATACTAGCCACTGAGAAAGAGAAGATGGAGGAACTGCGATCTGAGATGAAAGCATGGGAGGAAAACTCAAAAACCAACATTCAGTCAGTTGAAATCCTGAAGGCCAATCTACTGGACTTGAACGAGAAGATACTTGGAAGCATCACCCAAAAATCGGTCAAATTAGAAGCCAACAAGATTGGCATAGAAAACACAACGCTTTCCTTGAAGACCATGCTTGCAGATGTCGAAGAAACAGCAGACAAAATACACAACAAAAACAAACCGTTGCAGGGAGAATTGATCAAACTGCAGGGTCTGCTGGCCAGCATGGTCAAACAAAGAGCAGAACTTGATGAGAAGAGGAGGGATGTTGATGCTGGTTCAGAAAGAGTCAATCATGAGACAGAAAAGTTACTTTCAAGGAGGAATCAAATTGATGCAGATGAAGAAAGACTAGCCACTGAGAAAGAGAAGATGGAGCAACTGCGATCTGAGATGAAAGCATGGGAGGAAAACTCAAAAACCAACATTCAGTCAGTTGAAATCCTGAAGGCCAATCTGCTGGACCTGAAGGAGAAGATACTTGGAAGCATCTCCCAAAAATCGGTCAAATTAGAAGCCCACAAGATTGGCATAGAAAAGACAACTCTTTCCTTGAAGACCATGCTTGCAGGTGTCAAAGAAACAGCAGACAAAATACACAACAAAAACAAACCGTTGCAGGGAGAAATGATCAAACTGCAGGGTCTGCTGGCCAGCATGGTCAAACAAAGAGCAGAACTTGATGAGAAGAGGAGGGATGTTGATGCTGGTTCAGAAAGAGTCAATCATGAGACAGAAAAGTTACTTTCAAGGAGGAATCAAATTGATGCAGATGAAGAAAGACTAGCCACTGAGAATGAGAAGATGGAGCAACTGCGATCTGAGATGAAAGCATGGGAGGAAAACTCAAAAACCAACATTCAGTCAGTTGAAATCCTGAAGGCGAAACTGCGGGACCTGAATGAGAAGATACTTGGAAGCATTTCCAATGAATCGGTCAAGTTAGAAGCCCACGAAATAGGCACACAAAAAACAAGGCTTACTCTGAAGAGCAAGCTCGCAGATTTTGAAGAAACGGCAGACAAAATACACAACAAAAACAAACCGTTGCAGGGAGAAATGATCAAACTGCAGGGTCTGCTGGCCAGCATGGTCAAACAAAGAGCAGAACTTGTTGAGAAGAGGAGGGATGTTGATGCTGGTTCTGAAAGAGTCAATCATGAGACAGAAAAGTTACTTTCAAGGAGGAATCAAATTGTTGCAGATGAAGAAAGACTAGCCACTGAGAAAGAGAAGATGGAGCAACTGCGATCTGAGATGACAGCATGGGAGGAAAACTCAAAAAGCAACATTCAGTCAGTTGAAATCCTGAAGGCTAATCTCCAATCGGTTGATATCTTGAAGGCCAATCTGCGGGACCTGAAAGAGAAGTTACTTGGAAGCATCTCCCAAAAATCGGTCAAATTAGACGCCAACAAGATTGGCATAGAAAAGACAACGTTTTCCTTGAAGACCATGCTTGCAGATGTCGAAGAAACAGCAGACAAAATACACAACAAAAACAAACCGTTGCAGGGAGAATTGATCAAACTGCAGGGTCTGCTGGCCAGCATGGTCAAACAAAGAGCAGAACTTGATGAGAAGAGGAAGGATGTTGATGCTGGTTCAGAAAGAATCAATCATGAGACAGAAAAGTTACTTTCAAGGAGGAATCAAATTGATGCAGATGAAGAAAGACTAGCCACTGAGAAAGAGAAGATGGAGCAACTGCGATCTGAGATGAAAGCATGGGAGGAAAACTCAAAAACCAACATTCAGTCAGTTGAAATCCTGAAGGCTAATCTGCTGGACCTGAAGGAGAAGATACTTGGAAGCATCTCCCAAAAATCGGTCAAATTAGAAGCCCACAAGATTGGCATAGAAAAGACAACTCTTTCCTTGAAGACCATGCTTGCAGGTGTCAAAGAAACAGCAGACAAAATACACAACAAAAACAAACCGTTGCAGGGAGAGATGATCAAACTGCAGGGTCTGCTGGCCAGCATGGTCAAACAAAGAGCAGAACTTGATGAGAAGAGGAGGGATGTTGATGCTGGTTCAGAAAGAGTCAATCATGAGACAGAAAAGTTACTTTCAAGGAGGAATCAAATTGTTGCAGATGAAGAAAGACTAGCCACTGAGAAAGAGAAGATGGAGCAACTGCGATCTGAGATGAAAGCATGGGAGGAAAACTCAAAAACCAACATTCAGTCAGTTGAAATCCTGAAGGCGAAACTGCGGGACCTGAATGAGAAGATACTTGGAAGCATTTCCAATGAATCGGTCAAGTTAGAAGCCCACGAAATAGGCACACAAAAAACAAGGCTTACTCTGAAGAGCAAGCTCGCAGATTTTGAAGAAACGGCAGACAAAATACACAACAAAAACAAACCGTTGCAGGGAGAAATGATCAAACTGCAGGGTCTGCTGGCCAGCATGGTCAAACAAAGAGCAGAACTTGTTGAGAAGAGGAGGGATGTTGATGCTGGTTCTGAAAGAGTCAATCATGAGACAGAAAAGTTACTTTCAAGGAGGAATCAAATTGTTGCAGATGAAGAAAGACTAGCCACTGAGAAAGAGAAGATGGAGCAACTGCGATCTGAGATGACAGCATGGGAGGAAAACTCAAAAAGCAACATTCAGTCAGTTGAAATCCTGAAGGCTAATCTCCAATCGGTTGATATCTTGAAGGCCAATCTGCGGGACCTGAAAGAGAAGTTACTTGGAAGCATCTCCCAAAAATCGGTCAAATTAGACGAAAACAAGATTGGCATAGAAAAGACAACGCTTTCCTTGAAGACCATGCTTGCAGATGTCGAAGAAACAGCAGACAAAATACACAACAAAAACAAACCGTTGCAGGGAGAATTGATCAAACTGCAGGGTCTGCTGGCCAGCATGGTCAAACAAAGAGCAGAACTTGATGAGAAGAGGAGGGATGTTGATGCTGGTTCAGAAAGAGTCAATCATGAGACAGAAAAGTTACTTTCAAGGAGGAATCAAATTGATGCAGATGAAGAAAGACTAGCCACTGAGAAAGAGAAGATGGAGCAACTGCGATCTGAGATGAAAGCATGGGAGGAAAACTCAAAAACCAACATTCAGTCAGTTGAAATCCTGAAGGCCAATCTGCTGGACCTGAAGGAGAAGATACTTGGAAGCATCTCCCAAAAATCGGTCAAATTAGAAGCCCACAAGATTGGCATAGAAAAGACAACTCTTTCCTTGAAGACCATGCTTGCAGGTGTCAAAGAAACAGCAGACAAAATACACAACAAAAACAAACCGTTGCAGGGAGAAATGATCAAACTGCAGGGTCTGCTGGCCAGCATGGTCAAACAAAGAGCAGAACTTGATGAGAAGAGGAGGGATGTTGATGCTGGTTCAGAAAGAGTCAATCATGAGACAGAAAAGTTACTTTCAAGGAGGAATCAAATTGATGCAGATGAAGAAAGACTAGCCACTGAGAAAGAGAAGATGGAGCAACTGCGATCTGAGATGAAAGCATGGGAGGAAAACTCAAAAACCAACATTCAGTCAGTTGAAATCCTGAAGGCGAAACTGCGGGACCTGAATGAGAAGATACTTGGAAGCATTTCCAATGAATCGGTCAAGTTAGAAGCCCACGAAATAGGCACACAAAAAACAAGGCTTACTCTGAAGAGCAAGCTCGCAGATTTTGAAGAAACGGCAGACAAAATACACAACAAAAACAAACCGTTGCAGGGAGAAATGATCAAACTGCAGGGTCTGCTGGCCAGCATGGTCAAACAAAGAGCAGAACTTGTTGAGAAGAGGAGGGATGTTGATGCTGGTTCTGAAAGAGTCAATCATGAGACAGAAAAGTTACTTTCAAGGAGGAATCAAATTGTTGCAGATGAAGAAAGACTAGCCACTGAGAAAGAGAAGATGGAGCAACTGCGATCTGAGATGACAGCATGGGAGGAAAACTCAAAAAGCAACATTCAGTCAGTTGAAATCCTGAAGGCTAATCTCCAATCGGTTGATATCTTGAAGGCCAATCTGCGGGACCTGAAAGAGAAGTTACTTGGAAGCATCTCCCAAAAATCGGTCAAATTAGACGCCAACAAGATTGGCATAGAAAAGACAACGTTTTCCTTGAAGACCATGCTTGCAGATGTCGAAGAAACAGCAGACAAAATACACAACAAAAACAAACCGTTGCAGGGAGAATTGATCAAACTGCAGGGTCTGCTGGCCAGCATGGTCAAACAAAGAGCAGAACTTGATGAGAAGAGGAAGGATGTTGATGCTGGTTCAGAAAGAATCAATCATGAGACAGAAAAGTTACTTTCAAGGAGGAATCAAATTGATGCAGATGAAGAAAGACTAGCCACTGAGAAAGAGAAGATGGAGCAACTGCGATCTGAGATGAAAGCATGGGAGGAAAACTCAAAAACCAACATTCAGTCAGTTGAAATCCTGAAGGCTAATCTGCTGGACCTGAAGGAGAAGATACTTGGAAGCATCTCCCAAAAATCGGTCAAATTAGAAGCCCACAAGATTGGCATAGAAAAGACAACTCTTTCCTTGAAGACCATGCTTGCAGGTGTCAAAGAAACAGCAGACAAAATACACAACAAAAACAAACCGTTGCAGGGAGAGATGATCAAACTGCAGGGTCTGCTGGCCAGCATGGTCAAACAAAGAGCAGAACTTGATGAGAAGAGGAGGGATGTTGATGCTGGTTCAGAAAGAGTCAATCATGAGACAGAAAAGTTACTTTCAAGGAGGAATCAAATTGTTGCAGATGAAGAAAGACTAGCCACTGAGAAAGAGAAGATGGAGCAACTGCGATCTGAGATGAAAGCATGGGAGGAAAACTCAAAAACCAACATTCAGTCAGTTGAAATCCTGAAGGCGAAACTGCGGGACCTGAATGAGAAGATACTTGGAAGCATTTCCAATGAATCGGTCAAGTTAGAAGCCCACGAAATAGGCACACAAAAAACAAGGCTTACTCTGAAGAGCAAGCTCGCAGATTTTGAAGAAACGGCAGACAAAATACACAACAAAAACAAACCGTTGCAGGGAGAAATGATCAAACTGCAGGGTCTGCTGGCCAGCATGGTCAAACAAAGAGCAGAACTTGTTGAGAAGAGGAGGGATGTTGATGCTGGTTCTGAAAGAGTCAATCATGAGACAGAAAAGTTACTTTCAAGGAGGAATCAAATTGTTGCAGATGAAGAAAGACTAGCCACTGAGAAAGAGAAGATGGAGCAACTGCGATCTGAGATGACAGCATGGGAGGAAAACTCAAAAAGCAACATTCAGTCAGTTGAAATCCTGAAGGCTAATCTCCAATCGGTTGATATCTTGAAGGCCAATCTGCGGGACCTGAAAGAGAAGTTACTTGGAAGCATCTCCCAAAAATCGGTCAAATTAGACGAAAACAAGATTGGCATAGAAAAGACAACGCTTTCCTTGAAGACCATGCTTGCAGATGTCGAAGAAACAGCAGACAAAATACACAACAAAAACAAACCGTTGCAGGGAGAATTGATCAAACTGCAGGGTCTGCTGGCCAGCATGGTCAAACAAAGAGCAGAACTTGATGAGAAGAGGAGGGATGTTGATGCTGGTTCAGAAAGAGTCAATCATGAGACAGAAAAGTTACTTTCAAGGAGGAATCAAATTGATGCAGATGAAGAAAGACTAGCCACTGAGAAAGAGAAGATGGAGCAACTGCGATCTGAGATGAAAGCATGGGAGGAAAACTCAAAAACCAACATTCAGTCAGTTGAAATCCTGAAGGCCAATCTGCTGGACCTGAAGGAGAAGATACTTGGAAGCATCTCCCAAAAATCGGTCAAATTAGAAGCCCACAAGATTGGCATAGAAAAGACAACTCTTTCCTTGAAGACCATGCTTGCAGGTGTCAAAGAAACAGCAGACAAAATACACAACAAAAACAAACCGTTGCAGGGAGAGATGATCAAACTGCAGGGTCTGCTGGCCAGCATGGTCAAACAAAGAGCAGAACTTGATGAGAAGAGGAGGGATGTTGATGCTGGTTCAGAAAGAGTCAATCATGAGACAGAAAAGTTACTTTCAAGGAGGAATCAAATTGATGCAGATGAAGAAAGACTAGCCACTGAGAAAGAGAAGATGGAGCAACTGCGATCTGAGATGAAAGCATGGGAGGAAAACTCAAAAACCAACATTCAGTCAGTTGAAATCCTGAAGGCGAAACTGCGGGACCTGAATGAGAAGATACTTGGAAGCATTTCCAATGAATCGGTCAAGTTAGAAGCCCACGAAATAGGCACACAAAAAACAAGGCTTACTCTGAAGAGCAAGCTCGCAGATTTTGAAGAAACGGCAGACAAAATACACAACAAAAACAAACCGTTGCAGGGAGAAATGATCAAAATGCAGGGTCTGCTGGCCAGCATGGTCAAACAAAGAGCAGAAATTGTTGAGAAGAGGAGGGATGTTGATGCTGGTTCAGAAAGAGTTAATCATGAGACAGAAAAGTTACTTTCAAGGAGGAATCAAATTGTTGCAGATGAAGAAAGACTAGCCACTGAGAAAGAGAAGATGGAGGAACTGCGATCTGAGATGAAAGCATGGGAGGAAAACTCAAAAACCAACATTCAGTCAGTTGAAATCCTGAAGGACAATCTACTGGACTTGAAGGAGAAGATACTTGGAAGCATCACCCAAAAATCGGTCAAATTAGAAGCCAACAAGATTGGCATAGAAAACACAACGCTTTCCTTGAAGACCATGCTTGCAGATGTCGAAGAAACAGCAGACAAAATACACAACAAAAACAAACCGTTGCAGGGAGAATTGATCAAACTGCAGGGTCTGCTGGCCAGTATGGTCAAACAACGAGAAGAACTTGACGAGAAGAGGAGGGATGTTGATGCTGGTTCAGAAAGAGTCAATCATGAGACAGAAAAGTTACTTTCAAGGAGGAATCAAATTGATGCAGATGAAGAAAGACTAGCCACTGCGAAAGAGAAGATGGAGCAACTGCAATCTGAGATGAAAGCATGGGAGGAAAACTCCAAAACCAACATTCAGTCAATTGAAATCCTGAAGGCCAATCTGCTGGACCTGATGGAGAAGATACTTGGAAGCATCTCCCAAAAATCGGTCAAATTAGAAGCCAACAAGATTGGCATAGAAAAGACAACGCTTTCCTTGAAGACCATGCTTGCAGATGTCGAAGAAACAGCAGACAAAATACACAACAAAAACAAACCGTTGCAGGGAGAATTGATCAAACTGCAGGGTCTGCTGGCCAGCATGGTCAAACAAAGAGCAGAACTTGATGAGAAGAGGAGGGATGTTGATGCTGGTTCAGAAAGAGTCAATCATGAGACAGAAAAGTTACTTTCAAGGAGGAATCAAATTGATGCAGATGAAGAAAGACTAGCCACTGCGAAAGAGAAGATGGAGCAACTGCGATCTGAGATGAAAGCATGGGAGGAAAACTCAAAAACCAACATTCAGTCAGTTGAAATCCTGAAGGCGAGACTGCGAAACCTGAATGAGAAGATACTTGGAAGCATTTCCAATGAATCGGTCAAGTTAGAAGCCCACGAAATAGGCACACAAAAAACAAGGCTTACTCTGAAGAGCAAGTTCGCAGATTTTGAAGAAACGGCAGACAAAATATACAACAAAAACAAACCGTTGCAGGGAGAAATGATCAAACTGCAGGGTCTGCTGGCCAGCATGGTCAAACAAAGAGCAGAACTTGTTGAGAAGAGGAGGGATGTTGATGCTGGTTCAGAAAGAGTCAATCATGAGACAGAAAAGTTACTTTCAAGGAGGAATCAAATTGATGCAGATGAAGAAAGACTAGCCACAGAGAAAGAGAAGATGGAGAACCTGCGATCTGAGATGAAAGCATGGGAGGAAAACTCAAAAACCAACATTCAGTCAGTTGAAATCCTGAAGGCCAATCTGCTGGACTTGAAGGAGAAGATACTTGGAAGCATCACCCAAAAATCGGTCAAATTAGAAGCCAACAAGATTGGCATAGAAAAGACAACGCTTTCCTTGAAGACCATTCTTGCAGATGTCGAAGAAACAGCAGACAAAATACACAACAAAAACAAACCGTTGCAGGGAGAATTGATCAAACTGCAGGGTCTGCTGGCCAGCATGGTCAAACAAAAAGTAGAACTTGATGAGAAGAGGAGGGATGTTGATGCTGGTTCAGAAAGAGTCAATCATGAGACAGAAAAGTTACTTTCAAGGAGGAATCAAATTGATGCAGATGAAGAAAGACTAGCCACTGAGAAAGAGAAGATGGAGCAACTGCGATCTGAGATGAAAGCATGGGAGGAAAACTCAAAAACCAACATTCAGTCAGTTGAAATCCTGAAGGCCAATCTGCTGGACTTGAAGGAGAAGATACTTGGAAGCATCACCCAAAAATCGGTCAAATTAGAAGCCAACAAGATTGGCATAGAAAAGACAACGCTTTCCTTGAAGACCATGCTTGCAGATGTCGAAGAAACAGCAGACAAAATACACAACAAAAACAAACCGTTGCAGGGAAAATTGGTCAAACTGCAGGGTCTGCTGGCCAGCATGGTCAAACAAAGAGTAGAACTTGATGAGAAGAGGAGGGATGTTGATGCTGGTTCAGAAAGAGTCAATCATGAGACAGAAAAGTTACTTTCAAGGAGGAATCAAATTGATGCAGATGAAGAAAGACTAGCCATTGCGAAAGAGAAGATGGAGCAACTGCAATCTGAGATGAAAGCATGGGAGGAAAACTCAAAAACCAACATTCAGTCAGTTGAAATCCTGAAGGCCAATCTGCTGGACCTGAAGGAGAAGATACTTGGAAGCATCTCCCAAAAATCGGTCAAATTAGAAGCCCACAAAATTGGCATAGAAAGGACAACCTTTACCTTGAAGACCATGCTTGCAGATGTCGAAGAAACAGCAGACAAAATACATAACAAAAACAAACCGTTGCAGGGAGAATTGATCAAACTGCAGGGTCTGCTGGCCAGCATGGTCAAACAAAGAGCAGAACTTGATGAGAAGAGGAGGGATGTTGATGCTGGTTCAGAAAGAGTCAATCATGAGACAGAAAAGTTACTTTCAAGGAGGAATCAAATTGATGCAGATGAAGAAAGACTAGCCACTGAGAAAGAGAAGATGGAGCAACTGCGATCTGAGATGAAAGCATGGGAGGAAAACTCAAAAACCAACATTCAGTCAGTTGAAATCCTGAAGGCTAATCTCCAATCGGTTGATATCTTGAAGGCCAATCTGCGGGACCTGAAAGAGAAGTTACTTGGAAGCATCTCCCAAAAATCGGTCAAATTAGAAGCCAACAAGATTGGCATAGAAAAGACAACGCTTTCCTTGAAGACCATGCTTGCAGATGTCGAAGAAACAGCAGACAAAATACACAACAAAAACAAACCGTTGCAGGGAGAATTGATCAAACTGCAGGGTCTGCTGGCCAGCATGGTCAAACAAAGAGCAGAACTTGATGAGAAGAGGAGGGATGTTGATGCTGGTTCAGAAAGAGTCAATCGTGAGACAGAAAAGTTACTTTCAAGGAGGAATCAAATTGATGCAGATGAAGAAAGACTAGCCACTGAGAAAGAGAAGATGGAGCAACTGCGATCTGAGATGAAAGCATGGGAGGAAAACTCAAAAACCAACATTCAGTCAGTTGAAATCCTGAAGGCGAGACTGCGAGACCTGAATGAGAAGATACTTGGAAGCATTTCCAATGAATCGGTCAAGTTAGAAGCCCACGAAATAGGCACACAAAAAACAAGGCTTACTCTGAAGAGCAAGCTCGCAGATTTTGAAGAAACGGCAGACAAAATATACAACAAAAACAAACCGTTGCAGGGAGAATTGATCAAACTGCAGGGTCTGCTGGCCAGCATGGTCAAACAAAAAGTAGAACTTGATGAGAAGAGGAGGGATGTTGATGCTGGTTCAGAAAGAGTCAATCATGAGACAGAAAAGTTACTTTCAAGGAGGAATCAAATTGATGCAGATGAAGAAAGACTAGCCACTGAGAAAGAGAAGATGGAGCAACTGCGATCTGAGATGAAAGCATGGGAGGAAAACTCAAAAACCAACATTCAGTCAGTTGAAATCCTGAAGGCCAATCTGCTGGACTTGAAGGAGAAGATACTTGGAAGCATCACCCAAAAATCGGTCAAATTAGAAGCCAACAAGATTGGCATAGAAAAGACAACGCTTTCCTTGAAGACCATGCTTGCAGATGTCGAAGAAACAGCAGACAAAATACACAACAAAAACAAACCGTTGCAGGGAAAATTGGTCAAACTGCAGGGTCTGCTGGCCAGCATGGTCAAACAAAGAGTAGAACTTGATGAGAAGAGGAGGGATGTTGATGCTGGTTCAGAAAGAGTCAATCATGAGACAGAAAAGTTACTTTCAAGGAGGAATCAAATTGATGCAGATGAAGAAAGACTAGCCATTGCGAAAGAGAAGATGGAGCAACTGCAATCTGAGATGAAAGCATGGGAGGAAAACTCAAAAACCAACATTCAGTCAGTTGAAATCCTGAAGGCCAATCTGCTGGACCTGAAGGAGAAGATACTTGGAAGCATCTCCCAAAAATCGGTCAAATTAGAAGCCCACAAAATTGGCATAGAAAGGACAACCTTTACCTTGAAGACCATGCTTGCAGATGTCGAAGAAACAGCAGACAAAATACATAACAAAAACAAACCGTTGCAGGGAGAATTGATCAAACTGCAGGGTCTGCTGGCCAGCATGGTCAAACAAAGAGCAGAACTTGATGAGAAGAGGAGGGATGTTGATGCTGGTTCAGAAAGAGTCAATCATGAGACAGAAAAGTTACTTTCAAGGAGGAATCAAATTGATGCAGATGAAGAAAGACTAGCCACTGAGAAAGAGAAGATGGAGCAACTGCGATCTGAGATGAAAGCATGGGAGGAAAACTCAAAAACCAACATTCAGTCAGTTGAAATCCTGAAGGCTAATCTCCAATCGGTTGATATCTTGAAGGCCAATCTGCGGGACCTGAAAGAGAAGTTACTTGGAAGCATCTCCCAAAAATCGGTCAAATTAGAAGCCAACAAGATTGGCATAGAAAAGACAACGCTTTCCTTGAAGACCATGCTTGCAGATGTCGAAGAAACAGCAGACAAAATACACAACAAAAACAAACCGTTGCAGGGAGAATTGATCAAACTGCAGGGTCTGCTGGCCAGCATGGTCAAACAAAGAGCAGAACTTGATGAGAAGAGGAGGGATGTTGATGCTGGTTCAGAAAGAGTCAATCGTGAGACAGAAAAGTTACTTTCAAGGAGGAATCAAATTGATGCAGATGAAGAAAGACTAGCCACTGAGAAAGAGAAGATGGAGCAACTGCGATCTGAGATGAAAGCATGGGAGGAAAACTCAAAAACCAACATTCAGTCAGTTGAAATCCTGAAGGCGAGACTGCGAGACCTGAATGAGAAGATACTTGGAAGCATTTCCAATGAATCGGTCAAGTTAGAAGCCCACGAAATAGGCACACAAAAAACAAGGCTTACTCTGAAGAGCAAGCTCGCAGATTTTGAAGAAACGGCAGACAAAATATACAACAAAAACAAACCGTTGCAGGGAGAATTGATCAAACTGCAGGGTCTGCTGGCCAGCATGGTCAAACAAAAAGTAGAACTTGATCAGAAGAGGAGGGATGTTGATGCTGGTTCAGAAAGAGTCAATCATGAGACAGAAAAGTTACTTTCAAGGAGGAATCAAATTGATGCAGATGAAGAAAGACTAGCCACTGAGAAAGAGAAGATGGAGCAACTGCGATCTGAGATGAAAGCATGGGAGGAAAACTCAAAAACCAACATTCAGTCAGTTGAAATCCTGAAGGCCAATCTGCTGGACTTGAAGGAGAAGATACTTGGAAGCATCACCCGAAAATCGGTCAAATTAGAAGCCAACAAGATTGGCATAGAAAAGACAACGCTTTCCTTGAAGACCATGCTTGCAGATGTCGAAGAAACAGCAGACAAAATACACAACAAAAACAAACCGTTGCAGGGAAAATTGGTCAAACTGCAGGGTCTGCTGGCCAGCATGGTCAAACAAAGAGTAGAACTTGATGAGAAGAGGAGGGATGTTGATGCTGGTTCAGAAAGAGTCAATCATGAGACAGAAAAGTTACTTTCAAGGAGGAATCAAATTGATGCAGATGAAGAAAGACTAGCCATTGCGAAAGAGAAGATGGAGCAACTGCAATCTGAGATGAAAGCATGGGAGGAAAACTCAAAAACCAACATTCAGTCAGTTGAAATCCTGAAGGCCAATCTGCTGGACCTGAAGGAGAAGATACTTGGAAGCATCTCCCAAAAATCGGTCAAATTAGAAGCCCACAAAATTGGCATAGAAAGGACAACCTTTACCTTGAAGACCATGCTTGCAGATGTCGAAGAAACAGCAGACAAAATACATAACAAAAACAAACCGTTGCAGGGAGAATTGATCAAACTGCAGGGTCTGCTGGCCAGCATGGTCAAACAAAGAGCAGAACTTGATGAGAAGAGGAGGGATGTTGATGCTGGTTCAGAAAGAGTCAATCATGAGACAGAAAAGTTACTTTCAAGGAGGAATCAAATTGATGCAGATGAAGAAAGACTAGCCACTGAGAAAGAGAAGATGGAGCAACTGCGATCTGAGATGAAAGCATGGGAGGAAAACTCAAAAACCAACATTCAGTCAGTTGAAATCCTGAAGGCTAATCTCCAATCGGTTGATATCTTGAAGGCCAATCTGCGGGACCTGAAAGAGAAGTTACTTGGAAGCATCTCCCAAAAATCGGTCAAATTAGAAGCCAACAAGATTGGCATAGAAAAGACAACGCTTTCCTTGAAGACCATGCTTGCAGATGTCGAAGAAACAGCAGACAAAATACACAACAAAAACAAACCGTTGCAGGGAGAATTGATCAAACTGCAGGGTCTGCTGGCCAGCATGGTCAAACAAAGAGCAGAACTTGATGAGAAGAGGAGGGATGTTGATGCTGGTTCAGAAAGAGTCAATCGTGAGACAGAAAAGTTACTTTCAAGGAGGAATCAAATTGATGCAGATGAAGAAAGACTAGCCACTGAGAAAGAGAAGATGGAGCAACTGCGATCTGAGATGAAAGCATGGGAGGAAAACTCAAAAACCAACATTCAGTCAGTTGAAATCCTGAAGGCGAGACTGCGAGACCTGAATGAGAAGATACTTGGAAGCATTTCCAATGAATCGGTCAAGTTAGAAGCCCACGAAATAGGCACACAAAAAACAAGGCTTACTCTGAAGAGCAAGCTCGCAGATTTTGAAGAAACGGCAGACAAAATATACAACAAAAACAAACCGTTGCAGGGAGAATTGATCAAACTGCAGGGTCTGCTGGCCAGCATGGTCAAACAAAAAGTAGAACTTGATCAGAAGAGGAGGGATGTTGATGCTGGTTCAGAAAGAGTCAATCATGAGACAGAAAAGTTACTTTCAAGGAGGAATCAAATTGATGCAGATGAAGAAAGACTAGCCACTGAGAAAGAGAAGATGGAGCAACTGCGATCTGAGATGAAAGCATGGGAGGAAAACTCAAAAACCAACATTCAGTCAGTTGAAATCCTGAAGGCGAGACTGCGAGACCTGAATGAGAAGATACTTGGAAATATTTCCAATGAATCGGTCAAGTTACAAGCCCACGAAATAGGCACACAAAAAACAAGGCTTACTCTGAAGAGCAAGCTCGCAGATTTTGAAGAAACTGCAGATAAAATAAACAACAAAAACAAACCGTTGCAGGGAGAAATGATCAAACTGCAGGGTCTGCTGGCCAGCATGGTCAAACAAAGAGCAGAACTTGATGAGAAGAGGAGGGATGTTGATGCTGGTTCAGAAAGAGTCAATCATGAGACAGAAAAGTTACTTTCAAGGAGGAATCAAATTGATGCAGATGAAGAAAGATTAGCCACTGCGAAAGAGAAGATGGAGCAACTGCAATCTGAGATGAAAGCATGGGAGGAAAACTCAAAAACCAACATTCAGTCAGCTGAAATCCTGAAGGCCAATCTGCTGGACCTGAAGGAGAAGATAATTGGAAGCATCTCCCAAAAATCGGTCAAATTAGAAGCCCACAAGATTGGCATAGAAAAGACAACTCTTTCCTTGAAGACCATGCTTGCAGGTGTCAAAGAAACAGCAGACAAAATACACAACAAAAACAAACCGTTGCAGGGAGAGATGATCAAACTGCAGGGTCTGCTGGCCAGCATGGTCAAACAAAGAGCAGAACTTGATGAGAAGAGGAGGGATGTTGATGCTGGTTCAGAAAGAGTCAATCATGAGACAGAAAAGTTACTTTCAAGGAGGAATCAAATTGATGCAGATGAAGAAAGACTAGCCACTGAGAAAGAGAAGATGGAGCAACTGCGATCTGAGATGAAAGCATGGGAGGAAAACTCAAAAACCAACATTCTGTCAGTAGAAATCCTGAAGGCTAATCTCCAATCGGTTGATATCTTGAAGGCCAATCTGCGGGACCTGAAAGAGAAGTTACTTGGAAGCGTCTCCCAAAAATCGGCCAAATTAGAAGCCAACAAGATTGGCATAGAAAAGACAACGCTTTCCTTGAAGACCATGCTTGCAGATGTCGAAGAAACAGCAGACAAAATACACAACAAAAACAAACCGTTGCAGGGAGAATTGATCAAACTGCAGGGTCTGCTGGCCAGCATGCTCAAACAAAGAGCAGAACTTGATGAGAAGAGGAGGGATGTTGATGCTGGTTCAGAAAGAGTCAATCGTGAGACAGAAAAGTTACTTTCAAGGAGGAATCAAATTGATGCAGATGAAGAAAGACTAGCCACTGAGAAAGAGAAGATGGAGCAACTGCGATCTGAGATGAAAGCATGGGAGGAAAACTCAAAAACCAACATTCAGTCAGTTGAAATCCTAAAGGCGAGACTGCGAGACCTGAATGAGAAGATACTTGGAAGCATTTCCAATGAATCGGTCAAGTTAGAAGCCCACGAAATAGGCACACAAAAAACAAGGCTTACTCTGAAGAGCAAGCTCACAGATTTTGAAGAAACGGCAGACAAAATACACAACAAAAACAAACCGTTGCAGGGAGAAATGATCAAACTGCAGGGTCTGCTGGCCAGCATAGTCAAACAAAGAGCAGAACTTGTTGAGAAGAGGAGGGATGTTGATGCTGGTTCAGAAAGAGTCAATCATGAGACAGAAAAGTTACTTTCAAGGAGGAATCAAATTGATGCAGATGAAGAAAGACTAGCCACTGAGAAAGAGAAGATGGAGAACCTGCGATCTGAGATGAAAGCATGGGAGGAAAACTCAAAAACCAACATTCAGTCAGCTGAAATCCTGAAGGCCAATCTGCTGGACCTGAAGGAGAAGATAATTGGAAGCATCTCCCAAAAATCGGTCAAATTAGAAGCCCACAAGATTGGCATAGAAAAGACAACTCTTTCCTTGAAGACCATGCTTGCAGGTGTCAAAGAAACAGCAGACAAAATACACAACAAAAACAAACCGTTGCAGGGAGAGATGATCAAACTGCAGGGTCTGCTGGCCAGCATGGTCAAACAAAGAGCAGAACTTGATGAGAAGAGGAGGGATGTTGATGCTGGTTCAGAAAGAGTCAATCGTGAGACAGAAAAGTTACTTTCAAGGAGGAATCAAATTGATGCAGATGAAGAAAGACTAGCCACTGAGAAAGAGAAGATGGAGCAACTGCGATCTGAGATGAAAGCATGGGAGGAAAACTCAAAAACCAACATTCTGTCAGTAGAAATCCTGAAGGCTAATCTCCAATCGGTTGATATCTTGAAGGCCAATCTGCGGGACCTGAAAGAGAAGTTACTTGGAAGCGTCTCCCAAAAATCGGCCAAATTAGAAGCCAACAAGATTGGCATAGAAAAGACAACGCTTTCCTTGAAGACCATGCTTGCAGATGTCGAAGAAACAGCAGACAAAATACACAACAAAAACAAACCGTTGCAGGGAGAATTGATCAAACTGCAGGGTCTGCTGGCCAGCATGCTCAAACAAAGAGCAGAACTTGATGAGAAGAGGAGGGATGTTGATGCTGGTTCAGAAAGAGTCAATCGTGAGACAGAAAAGTTACTTTCAAGGAGGAATCAAATTGATGCAGATGAAGAAAGACTAGCCACTGAGAAAGAGAAGATGGAGCAACTGCGATCTGAGATGAAAGCATGGGAGGAAAACTCAAAAACCAACATTCAGTCAGTTGAAATCCTAAAGGCGAGACTGCGAGACCTGAATGAGAAGATACTTGGAAGCATTTCCAATGAATCGGTCAAGTTAGAAGCCCACGAAATAGGCACACAAAAAACAAGGCTTACTCTGAAGAGCAAGCTCACAGATTTTGAAGAAACGGCAGACAAAATACACAACAAAAACAAACCGTTGCAGGGAGAAATGATCAAACTGCAGGGTCTGCTGGCCAGCATAGTCAAACAAAGAGCAGAACTTGTTGAGAAGAGGAGGGATGTTGATGCTGGTTCAGAAAGAGTCAATCATGAGACAGAAAAGTTACTTTCAAGGAGGAATCAAATTGATGCAGATGAAGAAAGACTGGCCACTGAGAAAGAGAAGATGGAGAACCTGCGATCTGAGATGAAAGCATGGGAGGAAAACTCAAAAACCAACATTCAGTCAGTTGAAATCCTGAAGGCCAATCTGCTGGACTTGAAGGAGAAGATACTTGGAAGCATCACCCAAAAATCGGTCAAATTAGAAGCCAACAAGATTGGCATAGAAAAGACAACGCTTTCCTTGAAGACCATGCTTGCAGATGTCGAAGAAACAGCAGACAAAATACACAAAAAAAACAAACCGTTGCAGGGAGAATTGATCAAACTGCAGGGTCTGCTGGCCAGCATGGTCAAACAAAGAGCAGAACTTGATGAGAAGAGGAGGGATGTTGATGCTGGTTCAGAAAGAGTCAATCGTGAGACAGAAAAGTTACTTTCAAGGAGGAATCAAATTGATGCAGATGAAGAAAGACTAGCCACTGAGAAAGAGAAGATGGAGCAACTGCGATCTGAGATGAAAGCATGGGAGGAAAACTCAAAAACCAACATTCAGTCAGTTGAAATCCTAAAGGCGAGACTGCGAGACCTGAATGAGAAGATACTTGGAAGCATTTCCAATGAATCGGTCAAGTTAGAAGCCCACGAAATAGGCACACAAAAAACAAGGCTTACTCTGAAGAGCAAGCTCACAGATTTTGAAGAAACGGCAGACAAAATACACAACAAAATCAAACCGTTGCAGGGAGAAATGATCAAACTGCAGGGTCTGCTGGCCAGCATGGTCAAACAAAGAGCAGAACTTGTTGAGAAGAGGAGGGATGTTGATGCTGGTTCAGAAAGAGTCAATCATGAGACAGAAAAGTTGATTTCAAGGAGGAATCATATTGATGCAGATGAAGAAAGACTAGCTACTGAGAAAGAGAAGATGGAGCAACTGCGATCTGAGATGAAAGCATGGGAGGAAAACTCAAAAACCAACATTCAGTCAGTTGAAATCCTGAAGGCCAATCTCCAATCTGTTCAAATCTTGAAGGCCAATCTGCGGGACCTGAAGCAGAAGCTACTTGGAAGCATCTCCCAAAAATCGGTCAAATTAGAAGCCCACAAGATTGGCATAGAAAAGACAACGCTTTTCTTGAAGACCATGCTTGCAGATGTCGAAGAAACAGCATACAAAATCCACAACAAAAACAAACCGTTGCAGGGAGAAATGATCAAACTACAGGGTCTGCTGGCCAGCATGGTCAAACAAATAGCAGAACTTGATGAGAAGAGGAGGGATGTTGATGCTGGTTCAGAAAGAGTCAATCATGAGACAGAAAAGTTACTTTCAAGGAGGAATCAAATTGATGCAGATGAAGAAAGACTAGCCACTGAGAAAGAGAAGATGGAGCAACTGCGATCTGAGATGAAAGCATGGGAGGAAAACTCAAAAACCAACGTTCAGTCAGTTGAAATCCTGAAGGCCAATCTCCAATCTGTTCAAATCTTGAAGGCCAATCTGCGGGACCTGAAACAGAAGTTACTTGGAAGCACCTCCCAAAAATTGGTCGAATTAGAAGCCCACGAAATAGGCACACAAAAAACAAGGCTTACTCTGAAGAGAAAGCTCGCAGATTTTGAAGAAACGGCAGACAAAATACACAACAAAAACAAACCGTTGCAGGGAGAAATGATCAAACTGCAGGGTCTGCTGGCCAGCATGGTCAAACAAAGAGCAGAACTTGATGAGAAGCGGAGGGATGTTGATGCTGGTTCAGAAAGAGTCAATCATGAGACAGAAAAGTTACTTTCAAGGAAGAATCAAATTGATGCAGATGAAGAAAGACTAGCCACTGAGAAAGAGAAGATGGAGCAACTGCGATCTGAGATGAAAGCATGGGAGGAAAACTCAAAAACCAACATTCAGTCAGTTGAAATCCTGAAGGCCAATCTGCTTGACTTGAAGGAGAAGATACTTGGAAGCATTTCCAAAGAATCGGTCAAGTTAGAAGCCCACGAAATAGACACACAAAAAACAAGGCTAACTCTGAAGAGCAAGCTCGCAGATTTTGAAGAAACAGCAGACAAAATTCACAACAAAAACAAACTGTTGCAGCGAGAAATGATCAAACTACAGGGTCTGCTGGCCAGCATGGTCAAACATACAGCAGAACTTGATGAGAAGAGGAGAGATGTTGATGCTGGTACAGAAAGAGTCAATCATGAGACAGAAAAGTTACTTTCAAGGAGGAATCAAATTGATGCAGATGAAGAAAGACTAGCCACTGAGAAAGAGAAGATGGAGCAACTGCGATCTGAGATGAAAGCATGGGAGGAAAACTCAAAAACCAACATTCAGTCAGTTGAAATCCTGAAGGCCAATCTCCAATCTGTTGAAATCTTGAAGGCCAAACTGTGGGACCTGAATGAGAAGATACTTGGAAGCATTTCCAAAGAATCGGTCAAATTAGAAGCCCACAAGATTGGCATAGAAAAGACAACGCTTTCCTTGAAGACCATGCTTACAGATGTCGAAGAAACAGCAGACAAAATACACAACAAAAACAAACTGTTGCAGGGAGAAATTATCAAACTACAGGGTCTGCTGTCCAACATTGTCAAACAAAGGGCAGAACTTGATGAGAAGAGGAGGGATTTTGATTCTTGTTCAGAAAGCGTAAATAATGGAACAGAAATCTTACTTTCGATGATAAATCATATTGATGGAGCTCATAGCATTTATCCAGAAAGTGGATATGCTCCAATTGTATCCCTTCGTGACAAAGTGGGTAAAGAAAAGAGACAAAGGCTTCTCACTCAGCCTGAATCATTGGCCTTTAGAGGTGTTTACATCGTAAATATCTCTGAAAAAGTATGGCTGCGAAAAATCTGGAAGGATACAAATATGGAAAAGAAGGGAATTAATCAGATGAAATGCACAGGCCGTGAGATGAAAAAACACTTGGAGAAACGGTTAAAAGTGGTTACTGGTTTTGTTCAAACATATTGGTTAGACAAGGCAAAGACATTTGTTGAGAAAAAACATTCAAATGAAGAATTTTTTCAAACTTGGCAAAGTAATTCGGAGGAAAAGGATAAAACAAAGAAGAAAAATTGTTTGAACCATCAGAAACTTAAAGCTGAGATTCTCTGTGCCATAGAGGCTCTAGCTTTCATCAAAGAAAAGACGACTAGAGCACTGAATACTTGTGAATTAAGTCAAAACAATCAGTTGGACAAGTGAGTAGAAAATTTTGTTATGGACTGTTTTTGTCAGCTGCAGTTTTCGTATCAAAAATGTCCAAATGACCAAAAAAAAAAAAAAAAATGGAGTGGTCTTTGACTTGGCACATAAGAGCCTCGGCTTGTTTTTGGTCGGAACGCTACGACTTGAATGAAAATATAAACACAACACTTGTTTTTGTTCTTTCTTTCATGATCTGGAGTAAAAAGATCAAAAACCTAAACACTGATGATAGTTGATTTCCCTCAAATATTGTTAACTTTTCTGTCTAAATCTTTGTTGGTCAAAATTTCTCCTTCATCGACATAATCCATCCCACCTCACAGAGGTGGCATAGCAAGATACAACATTATTGTACAGGTGCCCCTGAGGCTGGCCACAATGAAAGGCCACTGTGAAATGTGCAGTTTTTTCACATGGCGCAACGTTGCAAGTTTTAAGGGAGCGTGCAATTGGCATGTTGGCTGCAGGAATGCCCACCGGGACATTTTACTGTGAAATGAATAGTCATTCCACTACCATCATCTCCCAAGGCGTCTCAGACAATTTGTGATTACAACCGCAGACCATGTGTAACCACACCAAGCTAAGATTGTCCTTGTGGTTGTCCTTGCCTGGACTCCCCTCTAGAGTTACTTTTGTGTTACACTTTCTGTTTTACCTCTTGGCGTTAATTCCATTTTTGCAGGCTGGGTGTGGCAGATCTAGAAGTACACCTGCAACTCATCAGCAATTCCCATTGCTTTAAAAGGCATGGCCTAGGCAGCATGCAGGTGCCAGATGCTTCTGCCAATCACCAGTGGTACATCGGTCTACTAAGCCTTCTTGACATTTTGAAGTACTAATTTTTGAATCGTTGACTTATTTCTGTTTTTTTGCCATCAGGTCACCCACCCAGCCAAGTCCTCAAAGCTTCCTGTTTGAAAGAAGCCCCTTGCCATGGCTATTGTCTGACTCATCAACACCATCAGCAGTTCAATCTGTTGTCTTTGACTGGATAAAATCCCTTAAACTCTCCATCTGCTTCCTGGTCGCACTTTGGCCCATGTCAGCTTCACCTACCCTGCCTGAACTAATTATCTGGCTGAAAGGAAAATTGGACCAAGCAACTCCCAACAGTTTCCAAGAAGCTCTCGGACACCAGGGAAGTATGCTGGATAAGCATGAGCAGATGTTACATAGATTTGGAGAAACACTACAGACGATTTACATGGACTTGCAGCAGGTCAAGACCAGTGTTGTTAATAACGGCGTTACAATATAACGGCGTTACTAACGGCGTTATTTTTTTCAGTAGTGGGTAATCTAATTAATTACTTTTCTCATCTTGGCAACGCCGTTACCGTTACTGAGGACGGAAAGGCATGCGTTACTATGCGTTACTATATTGGTCGAAAAGTCTGAGGGAGACGGACTCACCGAGACGACAGAGCAGAGCAGGAGCAGGGAGGAGGCAAGAAAGTTGTGACGCCGAGCAAACGCGATGCTAGGTAGCTCCAATAATACATGTTGTAGCCGATAGCCGACAAACTACGGCCGCATGTTATGGTAGATATGGTAGACATGGTAGATATCACATGTACTGTATATAGATATAACTAGATGCAAAATGACAGACATGGCACTAAATGCGTTAGTAGACAGCCGCCATCTTAAAGCAGTAGGCTTTTTAGGACGGCTCTGTTGTAGAGAACCTTCCTAGCGAACCTAAGTAACTTTTTATCTAAAATACTTCTAAATCGGCAAAATCTTGACTTGAATCTATCTTTAAATGATGAAACAGTTTTAAAACTTTCATATGTCGAAAGTAGAGAGAAGGGAACTAATGCAATAATGGGAGCAATTTTAACAACTTTTAACAGTTGATTCAGGGTAAAGGGTAAATTAGGGTAAAGAATTGGGCTCGGGCCAATTGTACCAAAAACCTCCACAAAAAAACTTCACATAGTGTGGCCAATGTTTTTTTTTTTTTTTTGGAAAAAAAAAAGTCATTATCACCAATTACTTTGCCAAGTAACTAATTACTCTTACATTCAGGTAATTGAGTTACAAACACAATTACTTTTTGGGAGAAGTAATTTGTCACTATAATTAATTACTTTTTTTCAGTAAGATTAACAACACTGGTCAAGACACAGCACTGGCAACCACCACAAAGACCTCCACATCTAGCATGTTCATCTCCAAGATGATCTGAGATCTGCTGGGTATTGCAGCAATTGGTTTTCATGAGCAATTCATGTCTGTGCATACTGTCAAAAACATTCTCAGGCAAGCTCATGCATGCTCCTCGTGCTCATCGAGATTGCAACCTGACAGCAGTTTGTTACAGTTACAGATTTGAGTGGGTGAATGCTCGCATATAAATTGGACATATGATAAGACATTCTTTCTGTATATGTGTACTTGCAAATTTGGACGCAACAATACAAAAAGTACACCCACAACATTTTTCAACAAAGTCACCGTGTTTTTCACTACACTTGCACCGTTGTTGCACAAGGTTTCTAATGCCTTCATTAAGTTTTTGATTGAGCAGCAGGCAACGTATGCACCGCCTCCTTCACCTGTTGATTTGGTGGCGAAACGACTGCGGCTAAAGCATCTTTAAGCGGACTGAAAAGATGGTAATCCGACGAGGCGAGATCAGGACGGTATAGAGGATACTCAAACACTTTGAAATGTGTGGGCAGCAATATGTAAATGAACATTGTCAAGCAAATAAGGAACACCTTCTGAGAATAGACCTTGGTTTGTTGCAAATGGATGACTTCAGCTTGTGCCTCTACACTTGTCCGACCGCTTTTGAACTGTTTCATCCACTGGTAAACACTGCGCCGTGGTAAAACATTGCCCCCTTACTGTACTGAAAGTCTTCTATAGATTTCAGTTCCTGGTACACACAAAATGGATTACACGTCTCTGTTCTTCTTTGGTATAAATGGAGAGTTGTGCAGCTATCGTTTCATCCCAACGATGCAAAGTGGCCTGAGGTGATAACGTAGAAATTTACCACAAGGAAGGTGGCTTGCGCCATCTAGAAGCTGACATATCATGCAAAGCCTTACAGCCAATATACACGCAATTAAAGTAAGAGTGCAGCTACGTATTGACTTACTCTCGTGTGTGTGTGTGTTTGTGTATTTATACTACATATATACATATATTTGTTTTTTTACTTCCCTGGTCTACCTTCAGTTATATTTTAGTGGTTTTAAAATCGAACTTGTTTGTCTTCATGTAATAAACCTTTTGAAAATTTGGAAATTGTCCTGTTGTCTTAATAAATGAAAATGGCTGAAAGTTGGACTTTTTCCTCATATAATTCCGTGCAGATTGTGGGTTTTTTTGCGTGCTTTTTTTTTTATTAGATTTTTTTTAAACTGGTTGTTCTAAAGATTCTGGAATGCAAATATATGAAACTAAAGGGTATTTAAACATTAAATGTTTCACCAGAATAAAATCATTGGCTGCTATTGACAGCAACAGATGCTTTAAAACAGTTTTTCCAATTGCCACAGTATTTTGGTCAAATTACTACTTAAAACACTGACAATAATGAAACAGGTCAACAACCTTTTTACTGTTCTAACAGCTTAAACTGACAGAAAACGAACATAATGATTCAACGACATCCATCTTAGTTCAAATGGATCTTGTCTATCGCTGTCAAGTCTACTGAATGAGTTAGTTTACAATTTTAAAAAAATTTATTATTTTACTTTATCAGTGTTGCCAGATCGGCTAGTTCCTGCCCAGTTGGGGTATTTTCAAAGATCGGGGTGGAAGAAAGATGCCCTGGGCGGGTTGCTCAAATTTTGGCTACTTCTGACAAAAGTTGGCGTTTTGGAAGAAACCGTTTTGATTAGTTATAATAGTTAAACCCGTGTATCTAACACCTTAAGGTTCAGCTACATTGCTTGTAGCTGTCCCTTGGTCCAAAAAAGGCAAAGTAGTCTTGACTGATGCTCCAGTTTCTTTCATTTTTCTCTCCATTCTCGTTAGCATCATAAGCACCTGGTGCACCGTGAAAACTAGACAATTTTACATACAAAAATATGTGCAAACAAAATCAAACTTACATTCAGAAACAAAACAAGATATAATATTAAACTAGGCCTGCAAGCAGGACTGAACGGGCCCTCGCGATCTAGCGCAACTCGGACGTCACGCAACTCGGACAGTGTGCAGGTCAGGGTGGTGGCAGATCGTCCTCTCTAATCATCTCATTAGAGCCTAACATGCTCAAAAGTCGCCTCTTTACATTCACAGACCTAAGAGATAAAAACCACTATTGGAGAAAGTACTACAAAAAAGCAGCGAATAAAGGGTCATCACGGCAACAGAGACATGGGCGTGGACATGGGCCGTAAAATAAGTATTTCAAAAGGTCTTGAAACTACAATGACCAACCTGAAAAGAACTGGACATATATTAGAAAAATGAGTGACTTTCTATTGCCACTAGTTGGCGCTGTAGGGTTGATGCAAATGACCCCTACAGGACCCTTCAGAGTATGACTCAACAAGCACGAGATGTTTGGCGCAGATATGTTATAGAAGTTATGACTGTTCAAAACTTGTGGTGAGACGAAATGGCTTCAGTCATTTTCACCTCTCCTGTTGGACTCTTATGCTTCAACCAAACCTCAGTATTTTTCATCAGGCACCTGAACACATGTCTTATGGCTCCCCTGATCCAGGTTTCAGGTGAATATATTTTTTTCCTTGGAGGAGGAGCCTGTTTAGTAAAAAAAAGACATTTCCTGTTCCCAATAGGGGGCGCTAGGCCTAATGGGTAATGTTTCAATGCACTCGTGTTAAGGGTGGGATCCCGCACATACATGCCAGATATGAAAAAGATTGAACGTTGTGTCAAGGAGCTATTAGTCTTTTACTGAATTTGTCATTTTGCCGAAAAAATGGCCGACTTAGGTCCACGCCCAGGTCAGACCCGTGAATGAAAACGCACCATTTTGAAAATTTTAGATCTCCTACGTCTCCTGAATAGTCTCACCAATTTTGAAGATGATCCAACTGACTCCCTCTGTGACAAGGTCTCAAATGTGCATCCTGTTAATTGATAAAAATTTCACATTCGATCCAAAATACCCGATTTCCTGTTGGGTTTGGAATATGGGTTCAAGAGACTTTTTGGAGCAGTTTTGCACAAGGTATCGACTCCCCAAATTTCATTGCTCTACATTAAAAAAACCTAATAGGAAACGCCTTTTTGAAAAATTCAAGGGGGCGCCACTGAGCTATTTTGTTACATTTTTTTGTAACGTTGCAAGATTATCGAAATCAATGCAAAGCCGCATGTATGTGCAAAATTTGGTGAGTTTTCGTGCATGTTCAGGACTCCAAATGTAAACTATACTACAAATGGATAAAAATTTCACATTCGATCCAAAATACCCATTTTCTGTTTGATTTGGAAAATGGGTGCAAGAGACTATTTGGAACTGTTTTGCATAAGGTATGGACTCCCCAAATTTCATTGCTCTACGTTGAAAAAACCCAATATGAAAGGCCTATTTTAAAACTCCTTTCTGTCGCCACTAGTTAGCACTGTAGAGTTGATGCAAATTACCCTTACAAGACCCTTCAGGGTATGACTCTCAACAAGCACGGGAAGTTTGGCGCAGAAATGTATATCTGCTGAGTTATGACTGTTCAAAGTTTTTTGCGAGACAAATTGTTGACGGTCATTTTCACTGAGCCATTTTGTTAGATTTTTTTGCAACGTTGCAAAATTATCGAAATTTACAATTTTCCGCACGTATGTGCAAATTTTGGTGACTTTTCGTGCATGTTCAGGCCTCCAAATTGGCCGTTTTTATTTGCCCTGGGGAAAAAAAAAAAAAACCCTTTGCAAAACAATAGGGTCTTCGCACGCTTAGTGCTCGGGCCCTAATTATAATTTGCAATATATTCATCTTATTCAGCCGACCAATTGTGCTAAAAACAATATGACCTGGGTCTGCAGCTTTAATGGCAACTCAAAGAAAATGAACAATGGGCACCATTAGACAAACATAAAGCAGGCAAAAATGTGCTTGAACAAATGAATAGACCCTACCCACCGACGTCACAAAATCACGTGCTCGCTGTGTGGTTCCGCCCACTTGTCCGTCATTTTGTGTCTGTATTATCAATGGTCTCAATTGATCGAGCAATTTATAATGCATTTCATGGAAGACCCGGTGCTTTCGGATGCCGTAAACTCACTTGATGCGTTGCATAAAAGGCGTTATGTGGAAAAGCTTCAGTTTATCGATTCGCCAGATCCATATTTGATGCCTAAATCGATGTTTTTCGACCCGCTGTCTCCGCCGTATTTGCCTGACATCTGCTAGCTACCCTGAACTGTACAACTATCTTGTCCACACAAAATCAGCCTATTCTCACGAAAGTTTGAAAAACTTTAAGAGCTTGGAGGCTTATAAATACTTCGTTGCTGGTTGGGTGAAACAGGTCCTCGTCCACGAAAATTCGGCAGGAATCTATCTTGTGCTTGGAAAGGTGAGTTACGAAATTTTCAATTCAAAATCTTTTGTTATTGCTAACATCCACTGTCAAGTCTAATGTATTTCATGTCGTTTGTCAATGAAGTTAGGGCTTTTAATGTTTATATGGTTTAGCGATAGCACTCTCACTACATACATACGTGTATGTTGTCGGCGATTAGCCTAGCAATGATCTTAATTGTGGTTGTCAGCCCAAAACCCTCTAAATATATATTAAATGCATCTTACCAGATATAAAATGACTACTACATAATCTGTGGTAATCGTTTGGAGCCCAGTTTTCTCGTCGAATTGCAGCAGCCCATCTCGCTCTCTTCTCTCTCGGAATCCGGTAGAACTTCAAGTCTCTCCGTCTTCTCCGTCTATCTTCTCTGTTATTGCAACCGACCGCCACACACGCCTTCACCATTTTGATTATTAATGTTAACGAGCAGAAAAACACGTCGTAAATAGGAGGAATGTACGTAGCCGTAACAGGGAAACATGATGTGTTGACGGACAATTGGGCGGCACCAGTCAGGAGGAAGGAGTTGTGACGTCACGTGGGTAGGGTCTATAGAGAACTTAATGTGACACTATACAAACAAAATATGCTATATTGGTTAAATAAGGTTACCTTGAACGATTGTAGGTTCATAATTTATCTCTTCATTCGCCTCTAGCTTTCTTTTTTGCCACCTTACAAGCAAACATACAATGTATGGCCGCATTGAGCAGTGCCTCCTAGTGTTGTATCGGTCGCGAATGATTCGGTCTTTTTGAACGAATTGTTTGGGTGAACGACACCGAACTAATCACCATCTGCACTGATTCGTTCTATGAAGTTAGGGCTTGTTCGCTGCGTGGGAGGGCGTTGAGCAAGCGGCAGCTTACCGTTACTGAGGATGTAAAAGCGTGCATTACTATGCGTTACTACGTTGGTTGAATGACATGAGAAAAGTGAGAGACACGGACTCACGGAGAAGGCAGAGTTCTTGTACTTGTTCAAGTCAATGATTCACTTTTTTAGATCCATGTATGTATATTTTTGACCCAGCAGATTTGATCACTTTTTCTGTTAACCCCATAATAAAGTCATAAAAGAATCAAACTTCATGAATGTTTTTTGTGACAAAGAAGTATCTGTTCCAATCACTCTATCGGAGAAAAATCAGAGTTGTAGAAATAACTGGAAACTAAGGTCCTGGAAAAGTTTGGACTCGGTCCAATACTTGTAGCATCAATAAAACTGCTGTACGCGTCTCCCATTGCAAAAGTTCAAACAAATAGTATAAGTTCTCAACCCTTTGCATTAAATCGTGGAACCCGCCAGAGCTGTCCACTGAGCCCCATACTTTTTGACTTGGCAATTGAACCGCTCGCAATTGCACTTCGGAACAACCAGGATATCTCCGGTATTTGGAGGGGGGGTACAGAGCATAGGGTGTCTCTGTACGCAGATGATCTCCTCCTTTATGTGTCACATCCAAATACCTCTCTTCCTGCTGCTCTTTCACTGCTTGAGCAATTTGGTTCAGTGTCTGGATATAAGATCAATATATCTAAGAGTCAGTTATTCCCAGTTAATAGAGAAGCGTCAGATTTGGACCATAGCAGCACGCCGTTCCAGATTGTAGAGAGACAGTTTACATATCTGGGGGTGGTCGTTACACAGCAATTTAAGAATCTTTTAAAAGATAATTTTACTGTTTTGTTAGATCAGGTTAAAACATCATTATCACAGTGGTCTCCCTTAACATTATCGCTTGCTGGACGTGTAAACTCAATAAAAATGAACATACTTCCAAAGTTTATGTACTTATTCCAGAATGTTCCAGTACTTATTCCAAAATCGTATTTTGCTTCTTTAGACTCCATTGTTTCCTCAAACATATGGCAAGGCAAAAGGCCTCGGATCAGTAAAACCATACTACAGAGATCCAAGAAGGATGGAGGCATGGGGCTCCCGGATTTTCGATATTACTACTGGGCTGCTAATATACGTTGTATCACTTTCTGGACTCACTTTTTTCTTCAACTCGATAGTCCAGGCTGGACGTCTTTGGAGCTGGACTCCTGTGAAAACATCTCTCTTCCTACACTTCTTGCTGCACCTCTCGACTGTCGTATACCAAACTCACTTAATCCAGTGGTACGTCACACCTTTCGAATATGGGTCCAGTTTAGGAGATTCTTTAATTACAAACTAAGTCCAATTGCCTCCAACCACCTTTTCAGTCCCTCTTCCTCTGATTATAACTTTCGGATGTGGCACAATAAGGGTATCAAATCCTTTGCCGACATGTTTGAAGATGGAAATTTTGTTTCATTTACTCAACTGACTGAGAAATATAATCTGCCCAAAACTCACTTTTTTCGTCATTTGCAAGTCAGGCATTATGTACGCTCGAATGTGCCCAATTTCCCCTCAGTACCCAGTACGAATCCAATCGACCGTTTTCTTTCCTTCGATCCAATCCCTAAAGGTGCACTGTCGAAACTGCACAGTTATATTTCATTGTCATTGGGCTCGGCGACTGATAAAGTGAGGGCAGCCTGGGAACAGGATCTGGGGCACCTCCCTGATAATCTGTGGGATTCTATATTATCTGCAATACATAAATCATCAATCTGTGCTAGGCACTGCCTCCTTCAGCTCAAGGTGGTGTACAGAGCTCACATGTCAAAAGCCAAGCTTTCCAGTTTTTACCCGAACATAACTTCCACCTGTGATAAATGCAAATCAGGGGACGCTACATTGATACACATGTATTGGCTATGCCCCAAATTGCAAAAATTTTGGCACAATGTTTTTCAAACTCTGTCTACAGTACTAAATAAGAATATTGGCATCAATCCCACCCTAGCTCTGTTTGGTGTTTTTGGGGAAAACTATGGTCATTTGTCATCTACAGAACACCGTATGATCACTTTTGCACTGCTCTTGGCTAGACGCACAATTTTGCTAAGATGGAAAGGTGCTGCTCTGCCCACGCTTGACCATTGGCTTCGCGATCTAATGTCTTGTCTCAAGTTAGAAATGCTGCGCTTCTCTATGACCAGGTCAAGGAGAAAGTTTCATTTGACATTGGATCCTTTTTTGACCTATTTTCACAATACTCTAACAAAGCCATGAGTTATGCTTAGATGTGGGGAGACGGCTCTTGCGACATGTGTATAAATATTACTATTATTATATTTAATTTTCCCTTTCTAGAGGTTAGCGAATATATGTATATGGACATAAATACAACAGCTTTGATTGTCTGTGATGCACTGCTAATAACCTATCATTGGTATGCATGGTGTGCCTGAATTATATAACTAGTCAGGACAGTTGGGGTTGTGGGTGGGAGGGGCTGTTTTGATTTTCTTTACGTTTCTGTTTTTCATTTGTAATAATATTTTGTTCATAATTGTTGTTGTTTATTGTGGTTCTATGTACATTAAAAATGAATAAAAATATTTGAAAGAAAAAAAAAAAAGAAATAACTGGAAACTCAAGAGAGCCATGATATTATGTTCTTCACAAGTGTATGTAAAGTTTTGACCACAACTAGATATGCATAATGATAACAAATCAAAGCCTGTCTTTTGTAACCAATTCTCCCAGTTAAACAAGACTGTAAGATGGATATTCAATAAACATTTTTATCTTTTATATTTGTGTGTCTGTTCCGTCAGTGGATTTGACATTTATTTTAATCTGTTCGAGTTGGCAGAAAAAAACTCAAGTTTTCTCAATGTTTAAATAGTCTACATATTTTTATTATCATTATAAATGCATTTACACGACGAAATAACGCTGGAAAAGTTTGTTAAATACATTTCTCGTATGAGAAATTCGTTTACATTCGTTTACCTTCAGCGAAGCGACACAGGTTTTTGTTTCCATACCCCACTCCTACCACAGTTTTTTGCTTTTTAATTCCCCTGTCTTGAGTTTGTTTTTCACTCCAAGCTGCTCTATATCGAAAAGGAAATACCAGGATGCCACTCGCGGAGGGCGTTAGAACGGGAGGGGAAGATTGAAAAAAGAGCGGGGCCACGCGTGTTCACGTGTGCAAGCATGCACAGCGCCTTCTCTGTTTTAGCAAAATTATTTACTTTATTTAACATCCATACATCATTTTAGTGTAAATATATGAATATATATTTTTTGAAAAGTTAGTGAGAGAGAAGTCCGGCCCGACTCGACCGTAAATAATCACACATAAGTCGCTCAAGAGTATAAGACGCACCCTCTGCCAAACTACGAAAAAACCTGCGACTTATAGTCCCAAAAATACGGTACGCGTCCTGTATCTAGCTTTCTAAGTACGCGCTTTGTCCCGTACTGTCATGAAACTCAAAATAGTGTCTTATTTGTAGAATGAACAAATGGTGCTTTACAATAGGGGGTGCCCAAAACCGGTCCTCAAGGGCCGGTTGGGGTCCTGTTTTTGTTCCACTCGATCGAGCACAGACTGTTTAACCAATGAGGTTTCTGTTAAAACAAGCAGCACCTGACTACAATCAAGTAATTAGACTTGTATACGCCAGATTGGTGCAAAGGTGTCGTCCTGTTTTGTTGGAAAGAAATCCTGCACCCACTGTGTCCCGTTGTAGAATAGTTTGAGGACCCCTGTTTTATAAGGATATACAAGGAAACACACTCTACTGCTTTTTGACCAATGAACTGACGGAACAAGGACAATACGAAATCACCACTCATCTTATTGGTCGAGGTACTGTCACTTGCCATGATGATAACGGAAAATAAAATAACGGAAAATAAAATAAGTATGTGAAAGATAAGAGGCTTGAGTGAAGCTTGAGTAAAAAGCTTGTTCAAAATGATTATAATTTGTTTTCTTGTTCTTTTCTCTGTACTATATTTTCACTACCGGTAATTGTATTATATTTTTGTGTTCTGCCAATTTCATTTGTATTTCAACATAATTGGAGTGATCATTTGAGAAAATGTTATTGCTGACTTTGGCTTTGAATGCACCTAAGTTGCAAAAAAAAAGTCAAGTTTACTATTTAATCTTAAGGGTTAAATTACATAGTTTTAAATTTACCAGGACAGATGTTAATTTTATTCTATTATTTTTTTTGTATTAAAAATACATGGCTTATAATGATTGTTTCCCATGTGCTTATATAAATCAAATATGTACTTAATTTAATTCAGGATTAGGTTAAATTATTATAATACTATATATATAAACTATTAGTACTAATGACAAAAACTTCTCACGTCCAAAAAAAAAATCATTAAAAGGGTGACAGTTATCGGGCCGTTCGGCTCGACCAATGAGGTGTCCCTTTTTTTTTTCCGGGGAGTTGACAACCTTAGCCTCTGGTGTCCTTTGATGAAAATCGCGATAGCACTATTACGTACAATAGGGAGCATGTGTATTTAATTATGTACTGTATTTTTGTTTTGTTCTTCCTTTCTGTCTGCCTCCCCCAACCCCTTTTTGGCCCGCTGCTTTCTATGAATAAACAAAACAATATAAACAACCACAGTGGGAGTACACCAAACTTCCATTTGGCACATTAAACTCTTCAGCCAACAAAGACAACCCATATTCCCATTCTTTGTGTCTAACCTACTGAACAGGACGGCTTTAAAGGGATCCATGGATAGAAAGACTTGTAATTCCTATAAGATAAATGTTTGTGCAAGTTATTATCATTTGATATTGAAACCCCTCTTGATGTTTTCGTTTTAATACAATTTGTAAAATTATTTTAACTCATAGGTCGCCATTGTTGTTGATGTCGCAGGGCGGTGACGTCACAGGGCCACGATGCCAGAATTCCACCCAAAAAAAAAAAAAAGTGTCACTCTTAAATTATGTAAGGTAGTCATTTAAATACGCCACAAGGTGTCAATGACAAGTTTTACATTAATTAGGGATCAAGCCAATGAGTGCATTTTTTCCCTCGACTGACGCTATAGTTTCTTTACTCCACAGTGGGAGAGAGAAAGGACAGTGAACACAGGCATTCAGATTCGTAGCTCGGACCTTGCCGCTTATTGGCATAAGCTTCGGCAAGTCTTTCACAACACACATAAGTATCATATAGTGAAAATACTACAAAACTAATCTCTCAAAAAATGTCACCAAGAAGAAAAGTGCTTCAATCTGTATTACCGAGGCCCTATTCTCACACAGTTAACACAACACTGCAAAGAGAGCTGGCATTCACAATCGTAATAGATGCACAAAATGCACATAAAACTTACTCAGACTTTGGTCAAACTATATTTAAACATTTTAGAAACTAATTTACTTCAACAAATACACTGGATGGCAGTATTTAGTCACAATACACAAACTATGATGCTGGGAGCCATTTTCAGGAGTCTTGTGAAGACAACACTCAAATGAACCTGAATCAAAATAGACCCAGTCTAAAAAAAAATACAGGGAGCTACAGCGTCAGTTGAGGGACAAAACACACTCATTGGCTTGATGTCTTATTAATGTAAAACTCGCCATTGACACCTTGTGGTGTATTTAAATCACGACCTTATATAGTAACAGTGACTGTGAAGTACGGCAGCGTGGCCCTGTGACGTCACCGCCCTGCGACGTCAACAACAACGGCGAGTTACACGTTTATTTTTTTTTAATTAAAAATTTTACAAAATTTATTAAAACGAAAACATTAAGAGGGGTTTTAATATCAAATTATTATTACCCGTGCCAACACTGATCTTTTAAGAACGAAATGTCTTTTTATCCGTGGTTCCCTTTAAAAACAAAACAAAAAAAAGTGGTGGGAGAGCTAGCTATTTGACAGTGTCGATCATGTGGATGTGAATTTTTTTCTTCAACTAAGTATTTCCTTTTTAATTTTTCATAAACAATATTTTATTGAAAGAATACTGTGCTGGTATAATAAACGACAAAAAACAATTATTGTAATAGAAAATGCAAAAATGATGATATCATTTCTTAAATACATGATTCATGTTTGTATCGCTTTGCCACCCATTTGATTGAGTTCATGCGGTCAGATGAGAATCTCCATCATATCCTTGTCCACTTCCTGTGACGTGGCCGTGGCTGGCAGGTGTTGCTGTGAGTGATTCTGGGACTGGGCAGGGACCCTCCGCTCTAGGGTGTTGCTATAAACCACTGGACCATCTATATGCGGCAGGGAGAAAAGAAAAAGTAAAATAAAATCCATCCATACAAAATGTTTCAATTAGATTTTGCAACATTGCTCAATATGGGCCCAAGCACATCAGTTATTAAACAACACTGTAAGCTATCACTACTGAGTATATTGTACATCCATAAAACGCACATCTGTGAATTACAACTGACCATAAATTGCTGTTCGTGAATGAGGTACAATGGTACCTCCAGACGCAAAATTAATTCGTTATAGAGTGGCTTCTGTATCATGATTCATTTGTATAATGAATCGTGTTTTACACATATATTCAATTCAATTCAATTTTATTTGTATAGCCCTATATCACAACAAGGTTGTCTCAGAGGGCTTTAGCCCAATTTGTTCCAATCTGTACTATAAACACCACATTAAAGTGTGTATTACACCAAAAAGCATGTTTATTTCATATTTCACGCAGCGTTTTATGCTCCTGAATGAAATGGACCGCTTGGATGTGTGTGGAAGCGATTGTTTTATATATTCAATTTTTGAATCCCCTGCCATGAAAATGAGTAACATCCGGCTCCAGTATCGGGTTTAGGACGAATGCGAATGTGACCTCACCCAGGTCAGCGTTTCACAATACAGCATTGCTTTATAGCATGCAGATGAACTGCGGTTTCAGCTGATTTTGCGGATTAATTCGTTTATTTTTTGCATCACGCGACCCAAACGGCTGCAGGCTTTGTAGCTGCACCAAGGAGGGGCGTGTGAGCCTTTTTGGGTTTCCAAAGGTTCCCGTTCACCGTGGATATTGGCCAAAACAAGTGTGCGACAACTGTGGGACCATTGGATTTACGAGGAAGTGAGTAAACATCTTGTTTTGTATAATGTCAAATACTGGGATCATGGCACACGTTTTAATACGGAGGTGGCTTACGTTTTGTGGCTGCTTGTCAACCGAAAATGCCACTCGGCCAACGGCCAGTGGCTTGTCGCACATCCCCCCACCGGGGAAGCACTACTCGGTTTATAGCCCTCTTCGTGTGCCCGGTGTTCTGTCAAATTTTCAACCCGATCAGAAATTGCAACTTTGTGTTAAAAATGGCCATGAATACAGTGATTACAAAGTAAACACTACAAACTTTCTTTAAATAAAGGACTATTTACTTGCATTTGATCATGGACGGATATGTAGAATAGATCTTCTCAGACACATCCTGCCATGTTAGTTGCACAACAACTTCACGCCGCTCTCTTACTGTTTGTCTTCACCGTGTAGTTAAGCACTTATTTACGCCATATTCGTGTTGACCATGTGGCAGCTACGCGCTTTTCCGACGTCGGCCGGTTTGGCCGGGGGTAATTCTCCAGCTGCATCCCCGGCAAACTTGCTCTCCTGCCTGCAGCAGCGGACGAGCTGTAACTTGCTCGCTGCCAGGCGGGTTGCCGATCGGCGAAGACAATCGACAGCCCCGCCGCTGTGTGACATGATCCAGAGTAGTTTTGAGTGATTTCTTGCTTCGAAAGCCGAGAATAAACTTTGAAACATTACTCGGTTCGGGTTAGCATGTCGGCTAGCTGTCACGCCTCCTCGTTTGTTTACGCTTTTCGAAGCTGGGGCAGGGAAATGACAAAAGCCTGACTAATTCCGGTGGCATAAAATATTGTATAAATAAATATATATATATAAATAATATATGTTCGGGAGGTGCGACGGTAAAGGTGAAGTCGACAGTTTTGACCATTATGGAGTAATTTTGCCATGTCGTCCTGAATAAATCCATTTTTAATATTTCATATTCCATTTAGCACAAGACTGTTATTTGTCATGATAATGCCATTTATTTAGCAATTGGGGAAAAATACTCGCTGTTAAGTTATATTCTTTTGTTTCATATACATGAGCCTTGTGGTGTGTATATTTGGTTTGTTTACATTTAAAGTAGTTGTGGTGTTAGGAGAACACCATTCCGCAGCATGCAATAGGATTATGCATGCGGCAACAAGATGTGATGTACAAGTGCACTCTACAATGCACAACAAGAAGTCCCCGAGTTACGAACGAGTTCCGTTCCTACGCAGGAGACGTAACCCGAATTCTGTGCATGTCAGAATTAACCCTTTAAGTACCCCTAAGTACTCTCTACATCTCAAAATAACTATCCAAACACATGCATTATACGTACTGTATATAGTAGTACTAGTAGCAGCAGTATATGTACTATCTTGGCCAAGATGTTGGAACTAAGTCCTAGCTAGACAGCGAACTAAACTCCAAAATGATGATGTCAGACGTCTGTGTGGTTTGCTGAAATGAATTTTTGGGTATCGAAGCTTTTGGTACAACTGTATTTAGTTTGATTTGATACGCATTAAAACTGCTAGAAAAATCATTTTGTTCTCAATAGGAAAGCAAAAGCTCCATTCAACTGTTAATCAGTGAGGCAAGCTGACTTAAAATTATTTATAGGCTGAGAACAGTACATAGGCTATTTTGTTCAACTCTTGTGGTAGTGCATTTAGTCTGTACATCGCCATCCATTTTTTCCAACATGATCCGTATTCGACCTTTCGTATCGCGATGTATCGTCAAATGATATTTTGTAAAAGTCGACCGATATGAGAATTTCAAATGTCGATACGATTCTGTAAGCTGATATCTGAGGCCGATATACTTTTTTTAAAGCACGTAGAATATGAAATGCAGTTTTAAAAAATTGCTTCAACAGCTTCAAATTTACGATGATGAACTGAGACTTAAAGGATTAATTCGGTCTAGTGCTACCAAACTAACGAACGCAGTCCTTCTTTTTATGATTACACACACTCAGCAAGAACACTATATATATTGGCAAATAATTAAACCCACCAGAATGTCATGACGAGATGTAAACAAGTGAGAGTTTAAGAGGATGCTTGCCATGCTAAAGATAATGCTAATGCAACTGCTACGCTAACATTACGAGTTACATTTAGAGTGTAAAGATCACTTAGGTTAGGTTCATACTACGGGTCTTAATGCACAAATCCGACTTTTTGCCATATCTGTTTTTTTGGCGTACCCGTTCAGACTGCCTTTGTCCATTGAGACCGTTCAAGTATCACACATGCGCACTAATTCGCAGTCCGAGATGCGCTCAGCAAAGAGACCCACATGCGCAGAAGCATCAAAACAAATTACACATGCTAGCTGTATGTCATTCCAGAGTGATCATATTTTAATTTCCAAAAAGAGGACACAAATAACAGACATTGAGTCACTGAGACCCCGTTTAGTCTTATATTCAAAATTTATATGGACTGTCACTGATAGAACGCATACACGCACACACGAGCCTTGACTTGTGTGTGTGAAATGACGTGGGTGCATCAGTTTGCCCCGACTCGGCCATGTGTGCAATAATGAAATATTGCTCATTCATCGCACAGAATGAAAATCGAAAATTGTAAGGCTTATTGTTTTCTTCATTTTATTTTTTTATGACTGTGGTCAAGCCCGCTTCGTGCTTAAAAGCAGAGTTCAAACTACATGGCTGCTGTCCTCCGTGCCTCTTGCTCTTTGCTGACGTAATTGCTGCATGGATTTCGATTTGGGAGTGTTGACAGTTCAGACCGCCAGTCACGTTCTGAAAAAATGTGGCCCGGATTGGATTTAAACCACATACGAAAGTGACTCAGATCGGATTTGAAATGGTCCACTTTAATGAGACTTGTCCTGTTCAGACCGTCAAGTTAATGCCTGACTCGAGTCGGAAAAACACGAAAAAATCGGATTCGTGCATTAAGACCTGTAGTATGAACCTAGCCTTAGTTAACACCTTTAAAGGCTAAAGCAACATTACACATTCTCTCATTCAAGATATAAAAAAATCTTACAATATTTACAAAACAGCAAGCCTGAAGTTTCCTGTAGCAGCCTACCTTCAAGCTGCTGCAGGGTCCTTCCGAGGTCCTACCGTCAGTCACCAGTGGCTACAGTTGCCCACACAGATGCCTGATCAAAATCCTTTTTGTCGCCTTATTTTACTTTGTTAATTGGCCGATGCCCGATGTTGGAAATAAGTCCATATATCGGCCTGATAAATTGGCCGGTGGATATATCGGTTGACCACGAGCATTTTGTTCCAAATCTAACATCTAGTGAATGTGCTAGGCACAGTACTTAATTTTGGATTGATCTTGATTTAAAAAAAATAATATCTACTGTACTTACTGTACACAGAAATCAAATCACAAGTTTTTACTTCTCTCAGTTTCCAATCTTACCAGCTACACGTTCAGGAAAGTAGACAGGGCTGGGGCTGGACACTTGGCTCGGCACCATCATGCTTTGAAGGGCTGGAGTGCCAGGCTTACTGGTGTCCTGACTCGGATTCTTGTCAATCTGCGTGGAGCTATCCCTGCTACCAGTCTTCGAGTGAAATGCCGTCGTTTGCGTTGAAGAAAAGACTGGGGAGGGAGATGATGTGATAGAATCTGTTCTAAGAGTGTCCGTGCGAAATTCTGGACCAAGAAGAACCCCTGAAGAAGAAACGTTTACAGATAGTCGTTGTGTCTCTACTACACCTGTATTACAGTTGAAGCCAACTGTTTGTAAAAGTGTGCACTAGGGTTAGGCATCCTTTGAAATTGAATGATTCCTATTCCGGTTCCATTCCGTTTCTTTGAAGAAGCAGGGTCCCCCCCCCCCCCCCCCCCCAAAAAAAAGGCAGGGCCAAAAAATCTTTAGTTTAAAAACGTATTAGTTCATAATAATGTCTTAACTTCTCGATTTTTTTTTTTTATTATATGAATTTAAAATGTATTATTATTGTTATTATTTATATGAATTTAAAATGTATTATTATTATTCACTACGATTTCTTATTAGTACAATTAATATGAAATTTATGAATTACATGAACTTTTCACAGGACTATTTTATATTAACTTGTATAGAAATATCAGTCTTTGAACTTGAACGGGTGTCATGCCACGTACTTCCTGTTTTATTTTGAAAGCTTCACCCTCTTCATAGTCGCGTACTTGCTCTTCCTCTTGTCATCTAATCACCTATTGTTTCCACCTGTTCCCTATTACCTTGTGTGTGTATATAATGCCCTAGTTCTCCTTGTCTTGTGCAGAAGTGTCTTTCATGTAAGGTCAGTCACGTCAGCCTCTCGCCATAGCCATCATAGTTATTCTGTACATTATCCTCCATTGGAGTGCTTTGTGTTTGTAACTTGTGATCCTAGCCAACTTCAATTTTTCCTCCTTTTGGAGCGCTTTATGTTTTTGCATTACCTCCCGTTTGGAGCGCTTTGTGTTTGAAACCTTATTTTGTTTCTAGTCATCCTGACTCATTCCTCCGTTGGAGCGCTTTTTGTTTGTGCTTTTTTTCATCCCCGCATGTTAGCGGAAGAACCTGTGTTTTCAAAATAAATTTTTGCCTGAACCTCCGCAGCTGAGTCCGCCTCGTCATCTCGGCCTGACAACGGGATGAACGGGATGAAGTTTCTTTCCACAGGAGTGCACTTTTACATAGATGTTTATTTTTCAAAAGCTCAAGGAGAAAACATCTACTTATGGCGGAAAACACAGACAAGGCTGAAAAAGCAGTTTCTGCTCTTGCACCCCACTTTAAACGAAATTGCTGCATTTTAAGCCAAAAGAACTGTTGTGTTTGATAAAACAATATGTCTATATGCTGCCATAGCAGATTCATGGTGCATTAATTCCCCAAACTATTTTTAATTTCGAGACCGTGCTTATCAAAGTCCTAAATGATATTCGTCGGAATACCGATGCAGGCAAATAATCTGTTCTGCTACTATTGGATCTCAGCGACGCATTTGACACGGTTGATCACAACATACTACTCAGCAGATTGGAACAGTGGGTAGGGCTTACTGACACTATTCTTCAATGGTTCACATCCTATTTACATGATAGGGATTTCTTTGTGTCAATCGGAAACTATCAGTCAGAACGAACCAAATTCACGTGTGGAGTCCCTCAAGGGTCAATTCTTGGACCACTCTTATTTAACATCTATATGCTTCCGTTAGCTCAGATAATGGAACAGTATGACATCTCCTATCACGCCTATGCAGATGACACACAACTGTACATTTCTGTGTCCCCACATGATTATAGTCCCTTAGTGTTCCTGAGTAAATGCATTCATCAAATCAATGAATGGATGTGCCAGAATTTTCTCCAGTTAAATGTGGAGAAGACAGAGGTGATCATTTTTGGGCCAAAAAAGGAAAGGTCAAAGATAAGCAGGCAACTTAGCACAATGTCACTTACAGCTACAAATCAAGTCAGAAACCTTGGCGTAATTATTGACTCAGACCTAAAATTTGATAGCCATCTAAAGTCCGTCACTAAATCCGCTTATTACCACCTAAAAAATATAACCACAATTAAGCGGCTTCTGACTCAACAAGACATGGAAAAACTTATGCATGCATTCATTTTCAGCAGATTGGACTATTGCAACGGTATATTTACAGGTCTTGATAAAAAATCAGTCAGGAAGCTGCAGCTAGTACAGAATGCTGCAGCCAGAGTCCTCACAAATACAAGGAAGCTGGACCACATTACACCGGTTTTGAAATCGCTACACTGGCTTCCAGTGAGTCAAAGGATAGACTATAAAATACTACTGCTCGTCTACAAAACACTTAATGGCCTTGGACCAAAATACATGCTTGACTTGTTAGATTCCTATGAGACATCTAGACCCCAGTGACGTGCGGTCAGGGGAGGCAGGTGAGTTAGAGCCTCACCTGTCATCATGACAAAAAAAATAATTATAGCATCAAATTTATATGAATATTTGTCCATTGCTCTTTATGTCTGACTCATTTCAAACATTTTTTATAGTCAAAATCGCTGAATTTGCCTATTTCCTGTTCAAATAAAGAAATGAAACGAGAGGTGCGGCAGCAACGAGTAAAGCCTCACCTCTGATTGCGCAATCCATAACAAACTGGGTTGATACATGGAATTGGAGCGTGCTGGTTGCCGTACATCTGCATGTCGCCATTATAATGTTTCCAGATACGTTTATTTGACCTGATTTTCCACATTCTGGCTAATGTCTTTATCCCTTAAAGTTTAATGTTTGTTAGCGACATATTTAGTTTTGCTGATGGGACATAAAACCGCAGTGAAAAGGCACATGTTGCGGCAGATAGTACTCTGCCGCACTGCAAGGGGGCGTACGTGAAACTGGACTTTACGTTAAATGTGGACGCGGTTAACACAACACCGGAGCTAGAAGGTTTGCTTCAAACTACGGGACAGAAGATAACTCGCGCTTTTCAGACGGACTGGTACACCCGAAAAAAAAGACTGGCTATGTGGCTGTCCTTCGAAAAATCGCCTTTGCTGCTTTCCCTGCCTTTTCTTCTCAACTTGTGCCAATGTCTGGACTAACACGAGATATTGTGACATTAAAAAACTACCACGAAGCCTCAGCAAACATGAGAGCTCGACCACTCACATTCAAAGCCTGATTGCTTTAAAAACTTTTGGAAGCTCAAGGATCGATTTGGCTTTGACGAACAGCGGAAGCTCAACGGTAGCATCCTCAATGCTTAGGTAAAGGAAAGAGTTTGAAAGACCTCATTAATGCAACCTGCATCCTAGCTAAACAGGAGTTAATATTTCGTGGTAACGATGAGCATGTAAGCTCTTCTAAACGTGGCATATATGTAGAACGATTACATGGTTTTGCTGAGAAAGATGAAAGGTTAGCTAGACTTTTGGACACATCCACTGTGTTTTCTGACTTGTCAAATAGAACACAGAACGATGTAACTGAAGCAATCCTCTCCATTGAGGCGGAGAGATTTTTTTTTAAGTAAAGGAAAATAAGGAGGACTTTTACAAAAAGGGCGTAGGTTTGCATAGGGACGGTAGGGACATAATACTACCAACTTTTCAGGATGCTAAAATTGTCCCCACCAACTTTTAAGCAACCTTACCTTTTTTGCATGATATAATGTTCAGTTATATAGAGAATTTAGATCTTTCAATAGTTCCATATGTTGTAAGGATAGAATTGACCCTACCATTATTAAGTGAATTATTTTCATTATGTTTATGTTTGCTAATAAAAACCAGACATTTATTCAGGAAGTTTTCAAAATGTTTCTTTAGTATTTTTTGAAAACAAAGATTTGAATCGAACAGTGTATCATCTGAACCAATGCATGTAAAAGTTATTATCAGAAGATAAGGATTTATTTTGCAATGATCATTTTGCCTATTAATTAATTAGGTTCATATACATGAGAAATGTGGCCCTTTGCCCCCTTCATCCAATCTGTTTGGTCTAATTAGTGTCCCGTCCCCAGCAAAAAGTGTACCTACATGCAGGTTATGCTGTTATATCGTCCCTACGAATGTTGATACCAAACCTATACCCTTCCAAAGTAACGCCGGTTTTTGTGGTGAAGGACAGGCGCAAGAGCACAAACAGTTTTCATTTCAATCTTATTTAAAAAAAAAAAAAAAAAAAAAAGAGCTTAGACCAAGAAAAAATACAATAGAATATTGAAAAACTAAATTTTGGCCTTAAATAAAATATTCTTTGTTTTTCTTTTCACACTTTTTGTTTAGCAATCTGTAATAAATTGATTAAAGTATCAGAATTAAAAGTTTTAAAAACAACTGAATATTTCACTAAAGGTCAGAATTGAATTCTGTGGTTTTGTACACCACTCTTTACTCTCATTTATGTTGCATGAATTATAGAATTGCGACGACCAACACATTGAGGGTGTGGGGCAAATGCATGTTATTTTCTTACTTTTACGTATCGATAATATGTACCGTGTGTGCGTGTTTTGTGAAGAATGCTGATGAGATATGAAATAACCAGTAGCCAATTGAATAAGCTACCGTTTTTGGTTTATATATTTGGAAATCTGACACTAAAGGAGTCAGTGCCTCACCAACCATGAACCTCACCGCACGTCACTGCTAGACCCCTAAGGTCGTCTGGAACCGGTCTTCTGCATGTTCTAAGAACAAGAACCAAGCAGGGTGAGGCAGCATTTAGTTATTATGCTCCTCACCTCTGGAACAAGTTACCCGAACGTCTGAAGTATGCTCAAACTGTTAGCTCTTTTAAATCAGGGCTAAAAACGCTTTTGTTTAGCACTGCATATCCATAACTGTCTATATATTTCAATCTACCTGCTTTCTATTCCTCTTGTGCTTATCTCCATTGCTGATTTCAATTATTATTATTAGTAGTAGTTTTTGTTTTATTTTTATTTATTTATTTTTATTCTGTGATTAAATGCGATCTTTTGTCTTGGTTTTTACGTTGTGTTGATTTAAATGTGATTTTTATGATCTTCATGTGATGTAAAGCACTTTGAATTGCCTTGTGTTGAATTGTGCTATATAAATAAATTTGCCTTGCCTTGCCTTGTCCGTTTTACCCTGGAAACCCCTGTTTACAGATGTCGAGCAACCGCTTTTGTTTAAACCTAGCCATAAAAAGAAGGTAAGTAATCGTATTTATTATTTGAAATGATTGCCATTTTTAGCTTAGAATCATTAATTGATGTCTAATATTTAGTTTAAAAAAAACGACTTCAAAAAATTATTCACTTGCATATTTTAAACTTTTAAACAAATACGTCACAATGAAAAAATTAGCGTCTGCAAAAAAGTCAAGGATATCTACCTCATAACTATCGCTTAATTGTATTTTTTTCGTTACTGTCACATTTTCCCCAATATTTTAGATGATAAATAATCGAGCCAAACAAAGAAATATTGGGAAAAAAAAAGTTTAAAAGGATAAATAAATGAAAATCTCGACCACTCGTTGATGTCTGCGATTTCTGCATCGCGACCCTCGTTATATTACCATGTTTCACTCATAAAATCCCCCAAAAATCCGGCTGTGGCCATTCACAGCTGTGTCTTGACACTCGGTGATACATGCTACATGGAGTTTTTGGATTGAAAAGAGGTAAGTACGCGATAATATCTCGTTAAAATCGGGCCGTCTTTAATTCTGCTCTAGCGTGCTCTCACCTCCAGTTAGGGTTTTGCTGTTTAATTTTTTTTTTTTTTTTTTTTTTTTTTTTAATGCCCTCCTGTTCAAAATTTTTCTTCCCCCAGAAAATTGAGATTTTAAGCTTTCCAATGATGTATCACACGTGCATATCAGACAATTTTGAAATTTGGCTAAATTAGTTGTCTCAGAGCGGAAGGAACTTCAAGTCAACTGAGTGTTTTGCGCCTCATATTCTTTTGCCATACATGTAGTACCTTAGCTAGGCGCGACGACAAAGCATTAGTATAAATTCTTCTATTGATTATAAGTTGATGTAGATGAGGCAAAATAATAAGGTTTCCTTATTTGTAAAACTGATTCTTTTGTGTTTACAGACACATTCAATGTTTATGTTGAGACAATACCAGTTAGGCCAGTGAGTGGCGCTGTAGGAGTGTGTAGGTATAATTCTGAGAAGAGATGAGTGTCAGGCTAGGATGCTTTGTGATGTGATGCTGTATTTTCACTGCTAAGAGTTCATTTAAAAAGTAATTGAATGCTTCATATGACTGCTTTTCTCTAAATAAGCAACACAACAGATTCCAAAACAAAAATCCTTTTAATACTGTTGATTTTAACAGAGGCGTCTATTGCTTTAAGATGGCGGCTGTTTAACAAAGCCAGTGAGACTGTCATTCGCATCTAGTTCTCTTTATATGTTCTAACCAGTGTTGTTAATCTTGCTTTAAAAAGGTAATTAATTACGGTTACAAATTACTTCTCCCAAAAAGTAATTGCGTCAGTAACTCAGTTACCTGAAGGTAAGAGTAATTAGTTACTTGGCAAAGTAACTGGTGATAATTTTCATGTTTTCTTTTCTCAAAACAGGTCACACAATGTGAAGTTTAAAGGGTTTTTAGGACCGTTGGCCCTAGCCCAATTCTTTACCCTAAACTTAACTAGACACAGGGGTATTGCGGATATTGCATTAACTAGATAGTAACCTTTGCTATGTGTGGAAGTCATTTAATGTTGTGAATCAACCATTGAAGTTGTTAAAGTTGCTCCCGTTATTGCATTAGTTCCCTTCTGTCTACTTTCAACATGTGTAAGTTTTAAAACTGTAGATAGATTTAAGTTAAGTTTTGCCGATTTAGCAGCATTTTAGATAAAAAGTTACTTAGGTTTGCTGGGAAGGTTGTCTAAAACAGAGCCTTCCTGAGAAGTCTCCTGCTTTAAGATGGCGGCTGTTTACTAACGCATCTAGTTCTGTTGCTAATGCCGCCGTGTCTGTCATTTGCATCTAGTTCTGAATATATATGATATCTACCGTAGCATCATGTGGGCGTAGTTTGTAGGCTATCGGCTACAGTCAGGTATTATTGGGGCCACCTAGCATAGTAGCATCGTGTTTGCAACGGCATCCCAACTCCCTTGCCTCCTCCCCACTCCTGCTCTGCTCTCTCGTCTCCGTGAGTCCGTCTCTCTCAGACTTTTCTCATGTCAGTCAACCAACATAGTAACGCACGCCTTTCCCGCCTCAGTAACGGTAACAGTGCTGCCAAGATGAGAAAATTAATTCGATTACTCCCTACTGAAGAAAATAACGCCGTTATATTCCAACGCCATTATTAACAACACTGGTTCTAACGCCGCCATGTCTGTCACTTCACATCTAGTTCTATTTACATTATATCGACCATACCCTGACATAATAGTACGACTTATACTATTTTCCACCCATCCATCATCTACTGCTTTATCTGGGGTCGGATCGCGGGGAACAGCAGAAGACAGACGTAATGTATTGTTTTATTTACCTGGTTTTGAAGGCGCAGTGTGTCAACTACGTAGAACTCAGCTAGCTTTGCACTTGGCACTTACGCTAAATTCCATGAGGCCTGTCGTGAAGCCACCTTTGCATGATATAGTTGTGTCGTAAATGTTGCACTGAGCTGACTGGTCTTTTTTTTTTTTTGTAAAGTTAAGCCAAACTTTTGAGCGCCTCTGCACCGTGTCCTGTTTGTAATCAAGTTGCAATGCACAAACACATGCTTCTTGTGGCTTCTTCTTCGTGGTTTTCGGTAGCATCTTTTTTCCGCTCGGCAGTCAGGGCATCGAAACATAGAATCGAAATTTTAAAATTTTAACGGTTTCGGGAGAACCGATGTGTTAGAACCGGGTCCCATCGATGCTCAATGCTCGATGCCTAACCCTAGTGTGCACACAATTAAGAACGTCAAAGGCTTAGGAGACTCTTACCTAGACTTCCTTTCCAGCTGCCATCTTTGCGTTCTTCAGTAATGGCTGAGCTACTGAGTCCAATGCTGTGAGAGAGCAGTCCTGAACTTACAGGGCCAGTATTAGAGATGGACATCAAAGACTTGGAGGGCCTCATCGCAGATGGTATATCTAACTTGACTGGCTCCTTCTTGGAGCGCTGCTGGAGTACCTTGATCATAGCATCTTTCTCTATGATCTGGGCATGGAGATTCTTTATCCTTAGTCAGAAAGAAAACATTATACTCAATTAGGTCAGTGTGAAGTGACTCACATTGAGCAGATTGTCAGTTGCAAAGCTGGGACAAAGAGACAATGAGAGAAAAGTTTAAGGTGCTATGAAATGCTGACTATGTCAAAAAATAAATGAGGACTGCGGTAATTTTACATGTAGACAACCAATTTGGTACTCAAATCTTGCTGACCCCCCCCCCCCTTTCATAGTTCTGATAATAATTCTGTTGGTGACATCACATCTAGAATTGATGATTATGTCTAGCTTTCTAGCACTACACTAAGTAGTACCTATTGACCAAATAACAACGGTCAGATGGCAACAAACATCGACTGCAAACATCTGCAGCTCATTCAGGATGTGGCATCATCATCTTTTTGGAAATTGTTTAGAGGCGGGGACATGGCATCTGAGAAAGGAAGACTAATGAGAATCTATTTTCATTATTAAACCTTTTCTGTCACTTCTTCAGATAGATTTGTGTCCAAAATATGGTCTGCTATCGTTTTAAAGTCACTTGCTTTAGTATTTCATAGCACCTTTAAAGGGGAAAATGTTAATAATAATACATATTTTTTCCCGAGCATACCCATAGCTGTGCCATAGGTAGTCAAAAAAAAAAAGCACGTTGATTAATACTTTACTTGTGTTATAACAAATTAAAGCTGGTAATAGGCGATATTGGTCAAATGGGGATGGCGTGACTCAGTGGTAGAGTAGTTGTCCCCTAACCCAGAGGTTGTGGGTTCGATTCTCTGCCCTGATGAACTCGCCTCAATATCCTTGAGCAAGATACTGAACCCCACATTGCTCTTGGTGCTGCATCACCAGAAGGTGGATGGCGATGTAGTGTAAAGCGCTTTGAGCACCTTGAAAAGGTGGAAAAGCGCTATACAAGTATAACACCAAAACAGTGGGGTGGCATGTTTGACCAAATGGGGCATTTGTTAAGTCAGCACCACAGAAGCAATTGGAGCCATATTATATATTTATAAACCATGACTGTCAATTATTTTATGTCACATTAATACTAGTGTTGCACCGATACCATTTTTTGGCCCCGATACCGATACCTGGCTGTGCAGTATCGGCCGATACCGATACCATACCGATACCACCCCGTTTATATATATATATATACAGTGGGGAGAACAAGTATTTGATACACTGCCAATGGGAAAGCCCATTGGCAGTGTATCAAATACTTGTTCTCCCCACTGTATATGTTTTTTTTTTTTCCCAAAGAGCTACATAATTGGATGTGAAATCATTGCTATCAAGGCTTTGTCAGGCTGTTGCTTACCTTTGCAAAATAGGAAAAAGACTAGTACAAAGTGAATAGTCTACTAAACCCAAGTAGACAATAGTTGAATAAACCTTTGGCTCTCAAAGGCCAAAATAGTGCTACATTTGTGAAATTAATAAAACATGTATAATGCTAGCCCAACAGTAAGAAAGTAAAAATAAATTCATAATAATAAACTCAGAATGAACTGAATAAACTTTTTTAAACCTCTCAAAGTCCAAACAGTGCAACTTTCATGAAATTATTGTCACATTCTGCTGCTGGTTAGATTGTGTTTTGTTGCTGGGCTGGTCGTGGGGGCTTTCCTGACGTCGCACCTGAATCCAATGCAGGCTCATCAGCGCAGCATTTAAGCACGGGTGATCTCAAAGATATTTGCCTTGCTGATCGCCATTTGACATCTCGCACTATAGTCTCGCTACACTTGCTTGTTACGCCCCTGCATTGGGTTTTTTTCTGTTAGTGTGCTGCTCTTGTTTGTAACCTCTACCCTGTGCAGGTATTTGAGTGTTTTATTTTGGCTTTTTGGCTCGCTGCCTATTGTCTTAGTTAACCTTGAGTTTGCAGTATTGAGCTCCGTCGACCTGCTGTCACGGACTACTTTTGTTATTTCTTCTATCCCACAATCGCGTGTTATTTTTTGTTTGCAATCATTAAACCCTTGTACCTATCCCCCGCTTGTTGTCTGCTTCGAGTTCCAACCTTGTTTCCGCATTTGCGGACGCTAACAATTATAAGTAATAATAATTGACCACAGCATCCCGTCTCTCTATTAGCCTCCTTTTTTTCGGGAGGGGGGAGTCCCTTATTTCTATTTCTGAAAGGTGGCAACCCTACTTTGGAAACAGTTCCCAAATTACTGCGGCATTTCTTTCAGTAAAACACAATAAAAGTAAAGTAGACATAGTGAACTGACCAGAGATTGTTGCTCTGGTCCAGCGCCCTTCCTCTGGATAGCAGTCCTGCTCTTGCAGGCTCAAACTCGTTGTGTTCGTTCACATTTCGTCTTCAAATGTTTTATCAGGTTCGAGGTATTGAAATTGGCCGATTTAACACCACATGTCGAAACTTTCAGGCCGCAAATCTTGCATGGAGCCAGTGATTTTAATCGACGGGATTTCTATTTTGAAATACTTCCCGACCGCCGCCATTTCTACTGGTTTGTTTTTCCTCCATATGAAAAAGTTTTCATTGGTTAGGAGTGGCTATTGGCCCGCTCTCATTGGTCTGGAGCAGGCCAATAGAGATAGCTGCTTGGTGTTCACGTGTCATCTTACAACACAGAGACAGAGTGTAGTGAGCGCCAGGAGGAAAAAAAAGGCTACAGTCAAATGTTATAATAATGGACTGGTAAATGGTATCGGCGCCGTCTTTGTGGGTACTCGCCGATTGCGATACCACCATTTTGGGCTGGATCGGCGCCCCCTGCCAATACCAGTATCGGTATCGGTGCATCTTTAATTAATACATATGATTTCACAATGGCATGGTGTTGATGTTTGTGGTATTAGCCTCCCATTCGAGGGAATGTGCTGCTGTCCAACTTCATCATAAAAGCATACTAAAATTTGTGCTGTCGACAGATCGCGGTAATTGCCATTAATTGATTATACTCATTCTATGTGATTATGTTTATAAACTGCTTTGAGCTATTCTTTTGAGAATTGTTGATCCCATGAATGGTCAGACATTAGGTATCAGGGGTTCAACTCTCTCAGAACAGAAAAATCAACAAACTGTTATCCTTGGTACCTCTGACATAATACAAATGACAGATTAGGGCTGACCACTGAACCAGAGAGGACAACACAAAAAAGATTCAATCATGGTGATGAAATTTCCGTAACACTTTATTTGAATGATTCTTACGACAGTGTCATAATAATGACATCTGTCTTAAGCATTCAATCATGGTCATGACATGTGTTATCTCATGAAAAGTTCTTACCTTAGCACGGTTGCTAAGGCTAAACCCTACCCTAAACCAGTTGTTCTTAACCTTGCAAAGGTACCGAACCCCACGAGTGCACCAAACCCCTCAGAATTTAATAATAAAACTTTTTTTTTCCTAATTCAAAACCAATATAGCTAGCTAGCAAGCTAATATCTAAGTAAATTTCCATTCAAATTTCTAATTTACTACACAAAATAATTTGGAAAATGAAATGAAATTATTTCCCTGTTCTTTTTTGTTTCCTTTTTTTTGTATTCATATTTACATTCTCATTTTATTCTCGCATCTTTGCATCACATACACTATTTTCTTGGCGTAAAATGTGACGCAAATGTTTTTTATTATCTGCGCAGTACACAGTGCCTGTAGGTCTGTTATATTTCAGCTCTACCTCAAGCCCTTCCCGGAAGACTGAGCTTCTCACCCTTTGTTTAAGCGAGAGCGGAGGGAGCTCATTCCGGCCGATGATATCCAGGATATTGTTCTATCGGTCACGACCCAAAGCTCAGGACTAGGCATGTGCCAGTATGATATTCTGACGTATGATAAACTTAAGCCAAAATATCACGGTATCACGGTGTTGCAAATACAGCTCTAAAATGTTTGAGATATCTGGATAAAAAATAAAAAAAAACTTTCTTCCATTGAAAATGATTTTGAGATTTTTCAAAACATATTGGCAAATTGGAACATAGGTATCATATTAAGTTAAATTTAAAATATATATATATATATTCTAAATAAAATTAAAATAAATGCAGTCCTTTAAGTGAGCCTAAACCCTCAGCCATAGCTCAACATCATACTCGTATCATATTTACATTATTCACACACTCTCAGTTACCACACAGACAGTTACCAGAGAGAATAAAACACCATGTTTTACCACCGCTAGACACACTAAACACGCTGGAGTTAACTCTCGTAGCTGGTGGGAAATGTTCATGACAGTGTTTAACAGTTCCTTAACCTTTAATTTTGTAGAATTGCGAATCATATTGGAGGTATTGCCTCCTCGGCAGCCACCCTACGCAAACATGTTTTACATGTCGGTTTGCCCTCCTCTTCTAAGTCACGGCCGTCTGTAACTTTTCTGGAGCCAAAGCATTCCCATACCAGTGATTTCTTTTTCTTCGATTGGGGAAAAAGTTCAGGAGTTTCATCCCCTCCAGCTATTGTGTGGCACAGCTGATTCACTGACACTGAGCAACAACCAGTAGGGGAGGGTTGAGCCTTACAGCTGTAAGTGAGGGATTTCTCCATGCATTTATGGGACATCAAAATAGCTAATACCATGGGGACAGTATGATGGAAAATCTTTGCGGTTTTAAAACCTTTTTCATACCACGGTATACTTGAAACCGGTAATTGGCACATGTCTACTTAGGACCACAGGTGAGAGTAGGAACGTAGATTGACCGGTGAATAGAGAGCTTTGCATTTTAGATCAGTTCCTTCTCTCTCTGCAGAGTCTGCATCACTGTAGATGCTGCATCACTCCAGACGCCGCGCTGCTTCTGCTTCCTGCCTCCGACGAGGGCGGACGTGTTTTTCCTCCCTGCTGCTGCTTGATGTTATCTTCGTCAGTAAGTCAGTTTGTCTGCTTTTTTTCTTCTGTGGATCAACTGCGCTGGTCTCTCACACATAAATGGATCTGATTAGTTGGTCTATCAGCGCAATTGACAAGATTTTTTCAACAAGACACGGTGCACCAGGAAAGCCGTCCTGTCCTGACGGGACCTTCGCCGCTGGTGATGTGAGAGATTCATGGGATCACTGGAAACCAGCATGTCTTACTGTCCTATCGGTGGAAGATATCAAGGATATTTGACTGGCGTGACGATTGTGGGTTTCCTTCTGCTTGGCTTAGGAGGTGCCCTGCTCTACCGGAAAGTTTCCAAGACGGCATCTTTCAAGGAAATCAACAAATTGACCACGGATCAAACGGTGCGATTCAAGGCCTCGGAAGATCGCGTGGAGGCCTAGACCGAGAACTGGCTCCGTGGACTCACGGTTCGGTGCGAGGACGGACGGAGAAAAGTGGATACTATCTTACGCCAGGTGACGGAACTGTCGGGGCAGATGACTGAACTGTCGAGGCAGACCGGGACTAATGGCAATGAGTTAAGGGACCTGAGATCTCGCCTACGCCATGACGAGTGCGAATTTGACTGAAGACCAACAGCATTTGGGCATACTAAATAACAGGTTCGCCTTAATTTGATTATAATTTTTCCTTCCTTTCCTAAATCGCCCTCATCTTCCCCCCTCCCTTCTCCTGGAGGAGCCACGCAGATGTTGATATCTTTTGTCCCTGATCTCTTCCTAAGGGTTCTGCGACTCTTATTTTGTCTACAGACGCGTACAAATACTGATACACTTGCGCACTCACACACAAACTTACCTCCCTCCAATCCGCCCCCGACTTTTCTTGCTATCACTCCCCCCCTCCCTCCAGCCATGACTGGTAGTCTTCCTTTTTTTTTTTTTGTACAAAAAAATCCCTGCACGTGACCTGTGCGTCGTGTCATATCCCTGCTATGTTGTATGATGTATGTGTGTACTGTAACTTCTGTAACTGCTCTATAATTCCTGAAGACGGGAGAGATAGTGGCGGCGCGGTTAATCTGGAGCGGCTCGATGCTCACTCATCGGATTTCATCTCATTGTCACTTGTGTCAATGACAAATAAAGCTTCTTGTATCTTGTCTTGTATCTTGATCCACCTGTTGATCTCACGTTCCATTCTTCCCTCAATTGCCAACAAGACCCCAAGATACTTAAACCACTTTAGTTGGCGAAGGACCTCATCCCTGACCTGGAGAGGGCATTCCACCTTTTTCGGGTTGAGGACTGTACTCTAAAATTTGGAGGTGGCAAATCTCATCCCAATTGCTTCCCACTCGGCTGCCAACTGTTCCAATGCGAGTTCACGATCAGGTCTGATGAAGCCAGCAGAACCACATCATCTGCAAAAGGCAGTGATGCAATACTGAGGCCACCAAACCGGACCCCTCAACACCTTGGTTGGGCCTAGATATTCTGTTCATAAAAGTTGGGAACAGAATTGGTGACAAATTGCATACAGCAGTGTTTTTCAACCTTTTCTGAGTCACGGCACGTTTTTACATAGGAAAAAATGTCGCGGCACACGACAAACCAAAAATGTTCCAAAATTACTTCCTGTACAGTATATTAAATTATCCAATAATTCAGGGGTTCCCAAACTATTCCACATCAGGCCGCTGTGGGTGCTGGATTTCTTTCCAACAAAACAGGATGACACATGTGTACCAATCTGGTGTTTTACAAGTGTAATCAGTTGATTGTAGTCAGGTGCTGCTTGTTTTAGCAGAAACCTAATTGGTTAATCGGTCTGTGCTCGATCGGTAGGAACAAAAACCAGGACCCACAGGGGTCCTTGAGGACTGGTTTGGGAACCACTGCAATAATTTCTCAATATTTATTAACTCAGTGTGACTTTAGCCTGTTTAGATGAACACAAAGCCGATTTCCTGGCTGGAATTGAGAAAGACGCACACGAAGCTCTTCTTCAATAGCTTTTTGTTTTTATTTATTTATTTATTTTTTAATCGCAGTTAGCCTTGAAAAGCTCAGACTTATCAGACAGGGGGACTTTAGCAATGTCTTTAACCGCATCAGGGCAGAGCATCTTGCTGACAATTACTTTGCAGGCAGGTAGTATTAATTTCTCTGCCACAGTGTGGGACTTTTTGAATTTAGCAACAAGTTCAGCAACAAGGTAACTTTAAGGGCTTTTCTCATTTACCTTTGTAGTTTTTCTCAATAAAGTTCCCTGTTTCTCTGTGTTTTCACAAATGCGAACAAAATAGTCCATCGACTTGTTTTGAAGCGACAGGTATTTCGTTTGGAGATGACGTTTAAGCTTGTTTGGCACCATGGCGCTGTTGAATAGTTGCTCGTGTCGCATTCAAGAACTGCTCTGATTTCTAGCCATCGGCCACCTTGCTGTCCTCGACAATGTGTTGGAATAAAACACAGGGGGAGGATTGACGGTCTTCACATATGGATAAAATAGAAAGAACACTTTCGTGTATATCAACACTTGACGAGTCTAATCCAATGACGTACATTAGACGCGCTGGGGTCCACATTGTCGCGGACAGCAAGGGGGCTAGAAATCAGAGCAGTTCTTGAACGCGACACGAGCAATAACTCCCTCATTTGCACACAACCGAAACCTTCTATCTAGTTCGTCCTTCCTTCTGCAACTCCGCCCGACGACGTACAAAAAATATATAAGGATAAATATATAAGGATATTGGATAATTTCTCTCGGCACACCTGACAATCTTTCACGGCACACGCGGCACACCGGCTGAAAAACACTGGCATACAGCCTTGGTGGAGTAATAACGCTCACTGGAAACCAATTTGATTCTGCAGTGAGTAAGTAATAGCCTACATT